>NW_028270177.1:102096988-102415105 GCF_037043375.1 Chiloscyllium plagiosum
TCTCTCTCCCCTCTCCCTCCCCATCGCTCACCCCCTCTCTCTACCCCTTTCTCTCTCCCCATCTCTCTCTCTCTCTTCACTAGCTCTCTCCCCTTACTCTGTCACCTCCCTCTCCCTCCCTCTCTCTCACCCTCCCTCTCTCACTCCCTTCCTCTTACTCTCCCCTTCTCTCCCCCCACTCACACCCCTCTCTCTCCCCACTCTTTCCTCTCTCTCTCCACCCCCTCCCCCTCCTCGTCTCTCTACCCATCTCTCTCTTCCCTGTCTCTCTCTCCCCCCTCTCTCCTCCCACCATTCATTCCCACTCTCCAACTCCATACTCTCTCGCCATTCTCTCCGCCACTCGCTTTCCTCTCTTTCCCCATCTCTCTCCCCTCTCTCTCCCCCTCTCTCACCCTCCTTTCTGTCCCCCTCTCTCCCCCTCTCTCCCCCTCTCTCCTCCTCTCTCCACCCTCTCTTCCACTCTCTCCCACCCTCTTGCTCCCCCTCTCTCTTCCCCCACTCTCTCCCCCGCGCTCTCATACCCGCTCTCTCAACCCCCTGTCTCCTTCTCACTCTATCTCTCTACCTCTCTCTCACCCTACTCACTCTCCCTCTCACTCTTCACCCTTTCTCTTTCCCCTTTGTCCCTCCTCTCTCTGCCCTCTCTCTCTCTCGCCCCTCTCTCCCCTCTCCCTTGCCCCTTCTCCCTTGCCTCCATTCCCTCCTCTCTTTCGCCCTCCCTCTCTCTGCCCCTCTCTCTGCCCCCTCTCTCTCCCTTCACTCTATCACCTCACTCTCCCTCCGTTTCTCACTCCCTCCCTCTCTCACACTATCACCCACTATCTGCTCGCTCCCCCACTCACTACCCTCTCTCTCCCACTCTCTCAACCCCACACTCTGCCACTCCACTTCTACCCTCCACACATCTCTCTCTCTCCCCTCTCTCTCCTCCTCGCTCTCCCCCTCTCTCTCCCTCTCTCTCTTCCCCTCTCCCTCCCATACTCTCACCTACCTTTCTCCCCTCCCCCTCCCCGTCTCTCTTCCCCTCTCTGTCTCTCTACCAACTCTCTCTCTCTTCCCCTTCTCTCCACCCCTCCTCTCACCCCACTCTCCCTCTCTCCCCTCTTTCTCTCTCCCCTCCTCTTTCCCCACCTCTCGCCCGCCTCTCTCCCCCTCTCTCTACCGTCTCTCTCTCTCTCTCTCACCCCCCGTCTCTATACCTCTCTCTCTACCCCCCTCTCCACCCCACACACTCTCGCTCCCTCTCTCTCTTCACTAACTCTCATCCCCACTCTGTCACCTAACTATCTCCCCCTCTCCCACTCTCTCCCTCCCTAACCCTCTCCCTCGCCCACTCTCTCCCCCCACTCTCTCCCCCTCTCTCTCCTCCTCTCTCCCTCTCTCTCTCTCACCCTCTCTCTCCCTCCACTTTCTGCCCCCTCTCTCTCCCCACACTCTCCCCTCTCTCTCCCCCCTTCTCTCCCACTCCCCTTTTCACACCTCCCTCTCCCCCTCTCTCTCTCTACACCCTCTCTCACCTCCCTCTCTGATCCTCTCTCTACCCCGTTCACCCCTTCTCTCTACCCCTTAATCGCTCTCCCCTCTCTCTTCAGTAACTCTTTCCCCCCACTCTGTCACCTAAATCTCTCCCCTCTCTCTCCCTCTCTCACTCCCTCTCTTTCTCCCCCTCTCACTCTCTCCTCTCTCTCCCCTACTGTCTTTCCCCACTCTCTCCCCCACTCTCTTCCCCTACTCTCACCCACATCTCTCTCTCTCCTCTCTCTGTCTCCCCTTCTCTGCCACCCTCCCCCTCTCTCCACAAACTCTCTCTCCCCCTCCCTCTCTCACCCTCTCACTCTATCCCTCTCTCTCCCCACACTCTCCCCCAATCTCCTTCCCCCTTTCTCTCCCACCTTTCTCTGACCCCTCTCCCCCCACATGCACTCTTCACCACCCTCACCCCCTTCTCACCACCTCTATCTCACCCCTCTCTGTCACACCCGCTCTCACACCCTCTCTCTCATCCCCTCTCTCACAACTTCTCTCTCTCCATCTCACCAACTCTCTCACTCCCTCTCTCTCAACCCGCTCTCTCACAACCTCTCTCTCACAACCTCTCTCTCACATCCTCTCTTACAGTCTCTCTCTCCCACCCTCTCTCTCGCCGCGCTCTCTTCACGTCTCTCTCCCCCTCTCACTCCATCTCTCTCATCCCCTCTCTCTCACCCCTCTCTCCCACACTCCCTCTGTCTCTCCCTCTCTCCCCCTCACGCCAACCTCACTCTCCCTTTTCTCTCCCCCTCTCTTCTCGTCTCTCTCCAGCTCTCTCTGCCCCTTCTCTCTCTTCCCCCTCTTACCCCCTCTCTCCCCCTCTCTCCCCTCTCTCGTACCCCCTCTCTCGCCCCCTCTCTCTCTTGCCCCCCACTCTCTCGCCCCCTCTGTCCCCCCGTCTCCCCTCTCTCTTGCCCCACTCTCTCTCCCCTCTCCCTCCTCCATCGCTCACCCCCTCTCTCTACTCCTCTCTGTCCCTATCTCTCTCTCTTCGATACCTCTCCTCCCTTACCCGACCACCTCACTCTCTCCCCTCTCCCCCTTTCTCACACCCTCTCTCACACCAGCTCTCTCACACCCTCTCTCACACCCTCTCTCTCACAATCCCTCTCTCACACCCTCTCTCTCACACCCTCTCTCTCCCCGCTCTCTCCACCTCTCTCTCCCACTTCACCCCATCTCTCACCCACTCTCTCTCACTCCCTCTCACTCACCCTCTCTCTCACACCCTCTCGCTCACACCCTCTCTCTCACACCCTCTGTCTCCCCCTCTCTCTCCCCTCTCTCCCCCTCACGCCAAACTCTCTCGACCCTCTCTCTCCCCAAACTCTCTGTACCCCTTTCTCTCCCCCTCCCCGTCTCTCTCCCTCTCTCTCTTCCCTCTCTTGCCCCCTCTCTCCCCTCTCTCTCCCCTCTCTCTCGCCTCCTCTCTCTCTTCATTCATCTCTCTCCACCCACCTCTCTCTCTCCCTCTCTCGCCCCAAACGCTGTCTCCCCCTTTCTCTCTCCCCATCTCTCCCCAAACTCTCTCTCCCCCTTTCTCTCCCCCTCTCTCCCCCTTTCTCTCCTCCTCTCTCCCCCCCTCTCTGCCCCCTCTCTCTGCCCTTCTCTATGCCCCTCTCTCACCACACTCTCTATTCAATCATCTCTCTCCACCCACCTCTCTCTCTCTCCCCTCTCTCTCCACCCATCTCTCCACACTCTTTCTCCACCTCTCCCTCCACCCTCTCACTCCCCTCCCTCTCTCCCCCTCCTCGTCCCCTCCCTCTCTCCCCTCCCCTCACTCTCTCTCTCCTCTTTCTTCCTCTCTCCCTCCCACCTTTCTCTCCCTCCCTCCTTTCTCTCCCTTTCTCTTCCCCATTCTCTCCCCTTTCTCCCCACTCTCCCCAACCCCCTCTCTCCCCTCCCCTCTCCCCTCTCACCCCCTCTCTCACATCCTCTCCCACACAATCTTTTACACCGTCTCTCAGACTGTCTCTCACACCCTCTCTCTCCTCCTCTCTCTCCTACTCTGCCCCCTCCCTAACCTCTCTCTCCACTGTCTCTTCCCAAACTCTCTCTCCCAACTCACTCTCCCACCTCTCACTGCCACCTCTCTCCCCTTTCTGTCTCCCACCTCTTTCACTCTCCCCTCTCTTCCCCCTCTCTCTACCCCGCACTGTCTGTCTCCCCCACTCACTCTAACCCCGTTTCTCTGCCCTCCCTCTCCCCTCGCTTCCCACCTCTCTCTCTCCCCTCCCAAAGTCCCCTCTCTCCATCTCCCATCTCTCCATCTCTCCTCCATCCATCTCGCCTCTCTCTCTCCTCTCTCTCTCTTTCCACTCTCTCTCTCAACCTCTCTCTATCACCTCTCTCTCCCTCCACTCTCTCTCCCCCCTCACTCCATTCACTCTCTGTCTCCCCGCTCTCTTACTCTGCTCTCTTACTCCACTCTCTTACCACAGTCTCTCTCCTCCCTCTCCCCCCATTCTACCCCCACACTCCCTCAGTCTCCCCACCAACTTCGCCCCCCCACTCGGCCCCCAATATCTCCACATCACTTTCTCCTCCTCACTTTCTCCCCCTCACTCTCTCCCCCTCACTCTCTCCCCGAATCTCTCCCCGAATCTCTCCCCCACTCTCTCCCCCACTCTCTCCCCCTCTCCCCCCTCTCTCTCTCCACTCTCTCCCCCTCTCCCCCCTCTCTCTCCCCCTCTCTCTTTCCCCCTCTCTCTCCCCATCACTCTCTACTCGTCTCTCCCTCTCCCCATCTCTCTCACCCCTCTCCTACCCCTGTCTCTATCCCACTCTCTCTGTCCCCCCACTCTCTGTCCCCCTCTCTCTCTGTCCCCCTCTCTCTGTCCCCCTCTCTCTGTCCCCCTCTCTCTGTGCCCCTCTCTCTGTGCCCCTCTCTCTGTCCCCCACTCTCTGTCCCCCACTCTCTGTCCCCCCACTCTCTGTCCCCCACTCTCTCTGTCCCCCCACTCTCTGTCCCCCTCTCTCTCTGTCCCCCTCTCTCTGTCCCCCTCTCTCTCTGTCCCCCTCCCTCTGCCCCATTCTCTCTGTTCCCCTCTCTCTGTCCCCCTCTCTCTGCCCCTCTCTCCGTGCCCCTCTCTCTGTCCCCCACTCTCTGTCCCTCCACTCCCTGTCCCCCCACTCTCTGACCCCCTCTCTAATCCCCTCTCTCTGCCCCCCTCTCAGTTCCCCCTCTCTCTGTCACACTGTCCCTGTCCCCCTCTCTCTGTGCCCACTCTCTCTACACCGCACTGTTTGTCTCCCCCTCTCACTCTAACCCCTTTTCTCTCCCCTCACTCTCTCCCCATTCTCTTGCCCTCGCTCTCTCTTCTCTCTCTTTCCCTCTCTCTCTCCCCATCTCTTTCTCCCCCCTCCCCCTCACCCCTCTCTCCCTCACTCCTCTCCCACCCCTCTCTCTATCCCACTCTCTCTGTCCCCCTCTACCTGTCCCGCTCGCTTTGTACCCCTATCTCTGTACCTCGATCTCTGTCCCCCCATTCTCTGTCCCCCACTCTCTGTCGCCCTCTCTCTCTGTCCCACACTCTCTCTGTCCCCCTCTCTCTGTCACCCCACTCTCTGACCCCCACTCTCTGTCCCCCCACCCTCTGTACGCTCCTCTCTCTGTACCCCTCTCTATTTTCCCACTCTCTCTGTCCCCCTCTCTCTGTCCCCCCCTCTCTGTCCCCCACTCTCTTTCCCCCCACTCTCTGTCCCCCACTCTCTGTCCCCCTCTCTGTCCCCCTCTCCCTGTCCCCCTCCATTTGTCCCCTCTCTCTGTCCCCCGTTCTCTGTTCCCGCTCTCTCTGTTCCCCCCCTCTCTGTTCCCACTCTCTCTGTTCCCCCTTTCTCTGTTCCCCCTCTCTCTGTCCCCCCACTCTCTGTCCCCTACTCTCTGTCTCCCACTCTGTCCCCCCTTTCTGTCCCCCCTCTCTGTCCCCCCTCTCGCAGTCCCTCTTTCTCTGTCCCCCCTCTCTCTGCCTCCTCCCCCTCACTCTGTTCCCCTCTCTATCCACCCTCTCTGTCCCCCATTCTCTGTCCCCCACTCTCTATCCCCCTCTCTCTCTATCCCCCTCTCTCTCTGTCCCCCCTCTCTGTCCCCGCCTCTCTGTCCCCCCCCTCTGTCCCCCTCTCTCTCTGTCCCCCTCTCTCTGTCCCCCTCTCTCTGTCCCGCTATCTCTGTCCCCCTCTCTCTATCCCCACTCTCTGTCCCCCCACTCACTGTCCTCCTCTCTGTCCCCCTCTCTCTTTCCCCTCTCTGTCCCCCCTCTCTTTCCCACCCTCTCTCTGTCCCCCCACTCTCTGTCCCCCCACTCTCTGTCCCCCCACTCTCTGTCCCTCCACTCTCTGTCCCCCTCTCTCTCTCTGTCCTCCCTCTCTCTGTCCCCCACTCTCTGTCCGTCCTCTTTCTGTCCCCCTCTCTCCCCATCACTCTGTCCTCACTCTCTCTGTCCCACTCTCGCTGTCCCTCCTCTCTATACCCCTCTCTATGTCCCCCCTTACCCCTCTCTCTTACCCCCTCTCTCTGTTTCCTCTCTCTCTGCCCCCCTCTCTCTGTCCCCTCTCTCTCTGCCCCCTCTCTCTTTCCCCCTCTCTATTTCCTCTCTCCCTCTCTCTGCCCCATTTCTCTGTCCCCACTGTCTCCCTCCCCTCTCCGTACCCCTCTCACTCTGTTCCCCCCTCTCTCTGTCCCCCCTCTCTCTGTATCCCCCTATCTCAGTCCCCCACACTGCTCCGCCCCTCTCTATGTGCCCCCCGTGTCCACATCCCGCTGTTCCCCTCCCTATTTCCCCCTCCCTCTGTCCCCCTCCCTCTGTCCCCGTCTCTCATTCCCCCTCTGTCCCCCCTCTGTCTGTCCCACTTCTGTCTGTCCCCCATCTCTGTCCCCCATCTCTGTCCCCCCTTTCTCTGTAACCCTCTCTCTCTCCACCCTCTCTCTCTCTCTTTACCCCTCTCTGTCCCTTCTCTCTTTGCACCCCCTCTCTGACCCCCTCTCTGCCCCCTTCTCTGCTTCCCCTCTCTCCATCACCCCCCTCTCTCTGTATACCCCACTCTCTCTCCCCCCTCCCTCGGTCCTCCTCGCACTCTGTCTCCCCTCTTCTCTGCCCCCCTCTCTGTTCCCCATCTCTCTATCCCCTCCCTCTGTCCACATCTCTCTGTCCCAATCTCTCTCTCCTCCCTCTACCTGCCCCCTCTCTCTGTCCCCCTCTCTCTGTCCCCTCGCTATCTCTCTGTCCCCTCTCAATCTCTCTGTCCCCCTCTCTCTGTTCCCCCCCCTCTCTCCGTCCTCTTCTATCTCTCTGTCCCCGCTTTCTGACATCCCTCTCTGTCCCTAACTCGCTGTCCCTAACTCTCTGTCCCCCTCTCTCTGTCCCCCTCTCTCTGTCCCCCTCTCTCTGTTCCCCCCTCTCTGTCCCCCTCTCTCTGTGTCCCACTCTCTCTATCCCCTCTCTCTGCCCCCTCTCTCTGTCCCGCACCCTCTGTCCACCCACTCGCTCTGTCACCTCTCTCTGTCCCCTCTCTCTGTCCCCTCTCTCTGTCCTCCCTCTCTCTGTCCCCCCTCGCGCTCTCTGTCCCCTCTCTCTCTGCCCCCCAGCCCCCCTCTCTGTCACCCTCTCTCTCTATCCCTCTCTCTGTACATCCCTCTCTCTGTCCCCCTTCATTTTTCCCCCTCTAACTCTGTCCCCTCCTTCTCTGCCCCCTCTGTCTGTCCTCCCTCTCTCTGCGCCCTCGCATTATCCCCTCTCTATCCCCTTTCTATCCCCTCTCTCTATGCCCCTTCTCTATCCTCCTCTTTCTGTCCCCATCTGTCTGTCCCCCCTCTCTCTCCTCCCTCTCTCTGTCCCCTCTCTATCTCTGTGTCCCCTCTCTAACCCTCTGTCCCCCTCTCTGTCCCCCCCTCTCTGTCCTCCCTCGATTGCTCTGTCCCCCCTTTCTGTACCCCCTCTCTGTCCCTATCTCTCTCTTCCCCTCTCTCTGTCCCCCTCTCTCGATCCCACCTCTCTCTATTCCCTCTCTCTCTCTGCCCCTCCTCTGTGTCCCCCGTCTCTGCCCCACTTCTCTCTGTCCCCTCGCTATCTCTCTGTCCCCTCTCAATCTCCCTGTCCCCCGTCTCTCTGTCCCCCCTCTCTCTCCACCCTCTGTCGCTCTCTTTCTCTCTGTCCTCCCTCTCTCTGTCCCCCTCTCTATCTATCTCCCTCTCTCTCTGTCCGCCCTCTTTCTGTCCCGCACCCACTGTCCCCCCACTCTCTCTGTCCCCCCACAGTCTCTGTCCCCACTCTCTCTGTCCCCCCTCTCTGTCCCGCACCATCTGTCCCCCAACTCTCTCTGTCCCCCCTCTCTCTGTTCCCCCTCTCTCTGTCCCCGTCTCTCTGTCCCCCATTTGTCCCCCTCTCTCTGTCCCGCACCCTTTGTCCCCCCTCTCTCTTTCGCCCGTCTCTCTGTCCCCCCTCTGTCCCCTCGATCTCTCTGTCCCCCGCCTTCTGTCCCCCTCTCTGTCCCTATCTCTCTGTCCCCCTCTCTCTGTCCTGCACCCTCTGTTCACCACTCTCTCTGTACCCCCCCTCTGTCCCGCACCCTCTGTCCCCCCTCTTTCGTTCCCGTCTGTCTGTCCTGCCTCTGTACCCCCTCTGTCTGTCAGCCCTCTGTCTATTCTTCATCTCTGTCCCCCTATCTCTCTGGCACCCTCTCTCTCTCTGTCCTCCTCTCTCTGTGCATTCTCTCTCTGCCACCCTTCTCTGCCCCCCTGCCCCCGCTCTCTGCTTCCCCTCTTTCCGTCATCCCCTCCCTCTCTGTACCCCCCACTCTGTCCTCCCAATTTATGTCCCCCCCTCTCTCTGACCCCTTCGTTCTCCCACCTCTCTCTGTCCCCCGCTCTCTGTCGCCCCCTCTGTCCCCCTCTTTTTGTCAGCCTTCTCTCTTTGACCCCCTCTCTCTGCACCGCCCTCTCTGCCTCTCTCGCTGTCTCCCCTCTCTCTGTCCCCTCTCTCTGTCCCCGTTTCTGACGCTCCTCTCTCTGACGCCCCTCTCTCTGTCCCCCCTCTCTTTCTGTCCTCCACCCCTCTGTCCCCCCGTTCTGTCCCTTCCCTCTCTGCCCCCTGCCCCTCTCTGTCCCCCCTCTGTCCCCCGTCTCCCCTCTCTCCATCTCCCCACTCTCTATTCCCCTCTCTCTGACCCCTCTATCTCCCCCTTTCTCTTCCCCCTCCCTCTGTCCCGCGCTCTCTGTCCCACTCTCTCTGTTCCCCCCTCTCTGTTGCCCCCTCTCTGTCCCCCGTCCCCCTCTCATTATGTCCTCCCCTATTTCTCTCTCTCCCTCTCTCACCTTATCTCTCCCTTGTCCCTCTCTCTCCCTGCTCCTTCATTCTCTCTCCACCTTCTCTCATCCTCGATCCCCCTACCGCAGTCTCTCTTTCTCCCCACGTCACTCTGTTTCTCTCTGACTAAATATCTCTTCCTCCTGCCCCTCCATCTCTCTCTGACACACTCTGTCTCCCTGACGCATCTGTCTCTCTCTGATCCAGAGATTGGGGGGTGGTGTGGGGGGGGGGGGTGGTGTGGGGTGGTTGGTGCTGTGGCTGAATGTGGTTGGAGGGGTGGTTGCCAGATGATACAGAGATGTGGGAGGTGGATCGAGGGGGGAAATGGGGTAGAAACGGAATTGCAGGAGGGAGACAGACGGCAGGAGAGAGAGAGAGTGTGCAGGGGAGGGGGGAGAGGCAAGAGTTGAGGCAGGTGGAGAAACCAGGGTTAGGTGTGTGTGAGAGAGAGAGGAGTGGAAGAGGGAGTGTGAAAGGCAGAGGTGGTGAGAAAGAGAGAGTGTGCAGAGAGAGAGAGGGAGAGAAATGAGGAGAAAGAGTAGGGGAGAGGAAATGGGGAGGCCAGGTTGGAGTGGGGGGACAGAGGGAGTTAAACCCAGCTCCTGAGCTCAGGGACCGGTCCCTTCCCCTTCCTGAGTTCCAGGACTTGGGGCTGAGTCTGTCTCTCTCCAGCTCAGCGTCTCTTACACAAAGACACACAACAACATCGGTCACTCTGCTGCTCAGCACGCTTTAATGTACATTTTTATTGTTTACAAATGGAAGTGATGGATACAGTCAGTAGGATGGTGCCTTTTCTCACCGGCTCCTGAGTTGTGGGAAACATTGAAATGTTTCCCTGTAACCCCCCTGTGGGATAAGGCTGGACAACCCAGCGCTACCCTCAGTCTGTTACCATAGCGACAGGCTGCTCCATCACTGAAAAACTGAACTGAAATGAGAAATTCCCGGATGGATTGATTAATTAGGGAATTTGATGGATGGATGGATTTGGGTGAAGGGATATTTCAGCACATTCTTCAGCTGCTGCCTGAACTTAGTCTGGGTCACGGCATAAATCGCGGTGTTTGTGCAGCAACTGAGGAGCTGCAGCATGAAGCCCAATTCCTGCACAAAGCCATGGAGATACACAGAGTTATCCAGAATATTCCACATCCGTCTCCATGTAGAATACAGCATTAACGTTGACCATAACAGGATGAAATTGGCCGAGATCACAAACAGTAAAATGATGGATTTCTTTCGGTTTCTCATTTCAGTGTCAGGCTGAGCGTCCCCATTGGTGTGAGCGCGGAGTCTCCTGCGGGCTCTGCTGGTCACTAAAATGTGTCTGACGGTGAGAACATTGAGCAGCAGAATCAGGAGAAATGGGACACACGGGGTTAGAATGTGGTGGAGGAACTCGATTGTGACCCAGATACTGGAGAATTGAACAGCGTCTGTTACATCACAAAACCAGGGGAGGTTCCCCAGCGAATACCGAGCCGAGAGCATAAAATACCAGAAAATGTTCTTTAAACAGCTCAGCACAGTCACTGCTCCCAGAACCACAGCCGCCATCTTCTCACTGCAATATTTACTTTTCAGCTTCTGGCAACAAATGGCCACAAACCGATCAAAGGTGAAAGTGACGGTGAACCAGACAGAGCAGTCAGTGGCTGCGTAAAGCAGGACGGCGTGGATATTACACACGGGGACGGAGTACAGGAAATAAAACTGTTCCCGATAAACAATGGGAATGTGTCTCAGGATCAGGTCGAGGATAATGACCAGGAGATCCGCCGCTGCCATGGCCCCCAGGTAACGTCTGACACATGGAGACAATCCACAATCTTTATAAAGCAGGACGTAGATGGTCACTACGTTAACTGTGAGGAAGGAAAACAAACCCATTATCCATCAGCCTGGAGGCAAAGGGACCCGTTTGATCGGGGACCCAGTGAGATTTCCAAATGTGTCCCTGTATTCAGGGATTTATTAAAATTATTGGAGCTGGAGTAACAAATGGTAAGGTCGGAATTACTGACAAAAATGTGACAGAAACCACAAGAAACCCTCCCTCCCCAAACACACAGAGACACATCCATAAGGACAGATGGTTTCTAGAACATTCCCACACACTCGATCACTCGAGAGCAGACACAGGTCACTCCTTCCCAGTTCCTAATACGGAGGGTGGGAACGTTGCTGTCCTGAAGGATTCCCTCCCAGTTTCCTGAAGATAAACGGAGTTTAGGAATTTCTGTATTTTGAACTAAATTATGGTCGATCCTGTGTCGGGAAGAAATGTAAACGCAGGGAAAACGTGTTCACCCCTTTAACTGCCTGAGGGGCCTTCGGAACAGTGTCTCCTTCTCCCTGGAACGGGATCTCTTCCCTCGGGATCTTATCGTTTGTTCAATTCACTGACGTCCGGCCGTTCACAAACAATGTCAGGGACAGAACGTTCCGGGGAGTGTCAGATATAGAATGTCAGGGACAGAACGTTCCGGGGTATGGCAGTTATAGAATGTCGGGGACAGAACGTTCCGGGTTATGGCAGTTATAGAATGTCGGGGACAGAACGTTCCAGGGAATGTCAGTTACAGAATGTCAGGGACAGAACGTTCCGGGGAATGTCAGTTATAGAATGTCGGGGACAGAACGTTCCGGGGTATGGCAGTTGTAGAATGTCGGGGACAGAACGTTCCGGGGAATGTCAGTTACAGAATGTCAGGGACAGAACGTTCCGGGGAATGTTAGTTATAGAATGTCGGGGACAGAACGTTCCGGGGAATGTCAGTTATAGAATGTCGGGGACAGAACGTTCCGGGGAATGTCAGTTATAGAATGTCGGGGACAGAACGTTCCGGGGGACTCTTTGACCTGTCCATCACCTTTCCCCTACCCACCCCACCAACATGATGTACTGTGCCTGGGCAAACTGTTACATTAATGGGGTGAGAGACGGAGGGTCCAATCACAGGAATGGGAGCTAAAGGCATTGCTAGATCAGCTGAAATGGTTAGATATACCACATTCTCAATCCACCTCACAGAACCAGCCCAGACACCATACACCCAGAGGAGATATCTGTTCACCGTGGAACACTGTGCAGACCAGGCCAGTGTCCTGCTCAGTACAACCCAGCAATCTGTCCAGATTCATCCATTGCACTGGTCAACATAACCAAGCAATCTGTCCAGAGTGGAACACTGCACAGATCAGATCAGGGCATTGATCTATAAACCCAGACCATATATCTGTCCAGGGCAGTGAGCTGTGCAGATCACAGCAGGGCATTATCTATAAAACTTAACCAGATAGTCTGACCAGCACAGCGACCTGCGCAGTGATCACCCGTGAATTAATCTATAAGCCAGGAGTAGTTACCCTCCCACCGTGTAGGACTGTGTACACCATCCCACTGCATTGATCTGTAACCCAGGAGCAGTTACCCTCCCAGCATGTAGGACTGTGTACCCCACCCCAGTGCATTCATCTGTAAACCAGGAGCAGTTACCCTCCCAGCATGTAGGGCTGTGTACACCAAACCAGGGCATTGATCTGTAACCCAGGAGCAGTTACCCTCCCAGCATGTAGGGCTGTGTACCCCACCCCAGTGCATTGCTCAGTAACACTGTGATAAATCACTGCCCAGTTTGGGGAAACTAGCAGCCCATGCTGGAAGTGACTGGATGGGTAGCTCCCATCCATTTCCAGATCCATCTCTCCACCGTGCCATGACAAGGGGGTGCTATGGGTGTGAACATCACTGCCAGAGAGAGATGGCGGGTGAATCACTTTAAATATCACCACATGCGATGCGTTTGGGGTATAGACAGAGAGGGGGAGACTGAGAGAAAGTGTCAAGGAAGGTTGTGTTCAAAGGTTTCAGAATGCTGAAGTGTAGACACTTTGATAACATCATGTAATATGAGCCTGTCTTCCCAGGAAAGATGGGAAAAAGGGATATTGCTGTGAGGTCAGATGAGCATTTGTTCTGCATCTTTGTAACTGGAATTAGTTTCAACCGAATCTATGACTCATTGGGCAGATTCTAACAATAATTTCTCTTTGTTTGATTTTCCTTGAGTGTGACAGAGGGATTGTCCACACGAGGCTGAGCTAGTTTCCTGGTGCTATCGTATCGGACTCACCTCATTAACTGCCCAGCCCACCCTATGGTGTCCCTCTCATTCAATACCAGCCCGATTCTCCCACCCATTATGGCCGCAGTAACTCACCATCGCCCGGATGCCCCTGGATATTCTCTGATCCCTGGCATTGGTGCCATCTTTAAAAGGCCAATGGGCACATGTTTGACCTTTCGCCGTTTGGAGTTGCCCTGCACAGTTTACTCCGAGCATGGCAGGTATTGGGCAATTACACCACGGTTTGTCGACAGGGACACGGAGTTCCTGGTGGAGGGCCTAGTACAGAGGGGGCCATTCTCTTCCTAGAGTGGGGGGGCACACTACCAGACCCACCGAGCATGGTCTGAGCTCCCCACCCAGCTCAATGCACTATCTGCGGTCTGAGGAAATGTCCAGCAATGCAGGACAAGCATCAATAACCTTCTCTGCTCTATCAGGAAAAGGGTCACCGTATTCTCTCTGCTCCCTCACACTCACTTTATATCTATTATGCCACCAACCCTCGAACTAGGTTCCTGCTCCACCACTCTCACTGCTGCATGCAGCACCTTCTCTCTCTCTCTGTCTCCATCCACTTTACCCCCTGCATAGATACAATACTGTGGACTGACTCCCTCCGGACACCCCACCATACCTCCCCCAACCCCCACCTACACCAGCACTAACAGCAGGGCCTCCCACTCCCTCCCTCCTTCCTCCATTCCAAGAGAAACAGCCTGGAATAGCACGGGAAGGGCCAAGCCGGGCGGTGGAGTGCCCGATATCCATTCCCTCCCCCCCTCCCCCCGCCATGTGGGGAGGACCCTGGTAGGAGCCGTTGAGGACCGGGATGCCTCATGTGGAGATGCTGAAACATCCACGTCCCACCGACCGAGTAAGGAGCAATGTTCAGTGAAGGGCAATTCTCACTTTAAACCCCCTGGCAGCTCCGTTTCCCCCCGGCATAACCTAGAAGCCGTGGCCCTGATGCCATCTCCCTTTTGTGTTGAGCTGGTACAAATGGAAACCCCACGGTCTCGGTGGGCAGGAGGGTGGGCTCACAACACATCGTCACCACCACCTCCCAGGAAGGGAGCTCTGAGACTCCCTCCTACACCCCCACTGTAAACAGCTCAGATACTGAAACTAATCTGTGATAGTTACTGCTCTCCCCTGACATCTTGTCCTGACATCTTCAACAATCTGTGATCATATACACCCAGCTCTCTCTGCTCCTGCAGCCCCTTTATAATGGCACAGCCTGCTTTAAACTGTCTTTCATTGTCGTTCCTACCGAAGTGTATCACCTCACACTGCTCTGCACTGATCCCCATCTGCCTTAAACCTGAACGCTGCACCAATGTGTGATTGTACAGTTAGAGTTCCACACTGTCCTCCATAGACTTCAGAGTCCTTCCAGGTTCGGTGCCATCTACAAATATTGAGATTGTTATAGCGTCACAGTCCCCATGTAACAACTGAAATTCTGCCCCACACACACGAGTGTGAGCAAGTGAAATACTGATATATTCCTGTGGACAGAGTCTAATAATGACATGGTGTCAATGGAGCAACAAAGGTCCTGCACACACCAGACGGAGCAAATGAAATATTGACAAACCACAGAGCAAAAGAAATCCGGATAGGTTCCACTTATCGATATTCATCAGGGTATAATGTGATGAAGTTGAAAGCGTGACTGTACCTTTAAGAGAGGGTGAATGCTGTTCTGAACTGAGAGCTTACAAGCACCTGTGGTATGAGAGGATGGCAGACCCAGAAACAGTATATTGTTATAGAGCTGGAGTCGGGTAATAAGCAGTTAAGAGAAAGGGGGTCTCAGTATTGTGAATAGTTGACGTAAAATGTTCACTTTCAGAGTGAAAAAAATAAATTGATGTTTTTATTTAAACAGTGGGATTTTGCAGACCTGGCCCTCATATTTTAACAGTTTACAAAGCAAATTGAGCATTTCTTTATGTTTAGTTTAAATTACCAGATGAGCTCAATATTGTGTCCAAACAATTGCTGTGTGTGTATCTGTGTGTCTCTGGGTGGGGCAGGTCTGGCAGTCTCTGTGGTGCTTAAAGTGATGCAATGTCACCCTCTGCTGGCCTCCCCACGCCACTGCACAGGCATTGGCAGAGGGTGAAAACCAACAGGGATTCATTCAGAGATGGGGAGGGAGAGGGCAGCTGCTTACAGCACCATCCAAACTGATGTCTTATCCATGTACTGATCTAAATGTCTTTTAAACATTGTAACTGTCCCTGCTTTCACCACTTCCTCTGGAAGTTCATTCCACACCCAAGCCAGCTTCTGTCTAAAATAATTACCTCTCGTGACTTTTGTAAATCTTTTTCCTCGCACCTTAAAATATCCCTCAGTTTTGAATCCCCAACTCTAGGGAAAAGACATCAGCCCTTCAGCTTATCTGTACCCCTCATTATTTTATAAACCTCTGTAAAGTTACCCCTTAGTCTCATACTCTCCAGTGAAACGAGTCCCAGCCGACCCAGCCTCTCCTCATAGCTCACTCCCTCCTTTCCCAGCAACATACAGATTAATCTGTTCTCAACCCTCTCCATCTTAATAATATCAAGGTCAGTAATATCAAAGTGAACAGTCAAGGTGTTTTCTAAGGGTATGGGAAGTCCAAAACTAGAGGGCATAGGCTTAAGGTGAGAGGGGAAACATTTAAGAGTGACCTAAGGGGCAGCTTTTTCACCCAGAGGGTAGTGTGCCTATGGAGTGAGTGGGCAGGGTGACCAGACTGGACACAGTATTCCAGAAGCGGTCTCACCAATATCCTGTACAACCACAACATGACATCCCAATTCCAATACTCAAAGGTCTGACCAATGAAGACAAGTGTGTTAAACGCCTTCTTAACCACACTATCTGTATGAGATGCAAATTTTAAAGAATTATACCTGACAGCCTAGGTCTCTGTTCTCCAACACTGCCAAAGAACCTACTTTTAATTGTATAGGTCCTGCTGTTGTTTGATTTACCAAATCCAATACCTCGCATTAATCCAAACTACACTCCATCTGCCACCCCTCAGCCCAGTGAGTGATATTACTGCCACCTCACCCTCCCCCTTCAATTTTAAAATGCCCATCCCTCTCCAGGAGGCCTGCACACTCCGGCCTTGATTTTCACAAAGACCCTGAGCTTGGTTTGCCTTGTGTGGTTAGGGCGAGGAGAGAGAGATTGCTGACACAGTCAGTGGGGAGGAGAGGCTGGAGAGTAATTTCATTTTAGGAAGAGGACAGTCGCACGTTAGAGGTGGGTAAGAGTGATCGGTGTGTTGTGACCAGAAGTAAAGCTCTTCCTTCGTCTCTGGTGTTCAGTAATAAATATCTATTTGAGACCCTTCATTGGGCAGATTGTGTCAGCAGGATTTCTTTTTCTCATATTGCAGACCACAGATAATAGCAATTAAAGATGTTTAGAGTTAATTTCGATGGCACAGCACATACACTCAATATCCTACAGTTGAGACAAATGTCTTGCATTTGTTTAATAATGCAAAGTGTTGTTTGTAATTCAGTAATGGTAACCTGATTATAATAAATCCACACCAAGCTGAAAGCGGGCACTAAAATATGAACCAAAATCTGGGTATGGTAGTGTAGTGGGTAGTGTCCCTGTCTCTGAGCCAGAGCTCTGGATTTGATTCCAATTCCTGAAATTGTGTGGTAGTGTTCCTAGGTCTGGAATAGAAGGCCTGGATTCAAGTCCTGCCTGTTGCAGAGGTATGTCCCAGCATGTCTGAACAGACTGATGAACAAACCACAGAGGAGAATACTGTTACAACTTTATGGGTATTGCAGAGTGATGCCAGTATCCAAACCTCATTGCACAAAGGTCTAGGTGTAAAGCTCACAGAAGTGCCTCATGATACATCTGAACAAACTGAATAAAATGGACTTAGAATTGTGACTTGATGGAGAAGGAAGAGGTGTCAGTATTGAATTTCAGAATTTAGGCCCAGGATAACTGAAAGTACAGCCATTCGTGTTGATTGGGGCCATATTTCACAGCAGTAACGGTTTATAAAATCAGAATGGTCACGGATAGGGTGAGTAGTCAGGGTTTTTCCCAGGTTAGGGGCGTCTAAAACTAGAGGGCATTGGTTGACAGTGAAAGGGGAACGTTTTTGAAAAGGCCTAAGGGGCACCTTTTCACGCAGAGGTTGGTGTGTGTATGGAATGAGCTGCCAGAGGAAGTAGTGGAGTCTGGTACAAATACAGCATGTAAAAGGCATCTGGATGCTGACAGACCTGCCGAGCTTTTCCAGCAATTTATGCATTTCTTTAAAAATGCATGCATTTTAACACAGGAATTCTGAATAAATTAAACATTTCATTTTTTTAATGACGCGGGGCTATGTAAACATATTTCAAATCGGCCGAGACCATTTTCTGCGAAGGGTATGGCTCTGTGTATGACAGCAGCAATGATGCAACAACATGGAATAGGGAATGTGATGGAGACATAGTTTGGACCATGTACAAGGAGACCTCACATGGTCCAGTTTGGGAGAGGATGACATTATTGTGTGACTCAGCTCAGAAAGGGAGAAAATGTAATCTGTCCGAGAAGGAACGGCCTATTGTACTCTCTCTCCTTCATTGTTCCTTATCACAGCAATGTATACGAGCTAAAAAGAACTCTACAGCCATCGTTACCATTCTTATTGGAACAGAATCCCTGCAGTGTTGAAACAAGCCCTTCGGCCCAACAAATCCATACCAACCTTCCCAACACATTCCCCTACAGTTATCCCAGAGTAATACACCTAACCTAGAAACCCTTGAAAACTACAGACAATTTGGCATGATCAATCCATCTAACCTACACAGTTTGAGCTGTGGTAGGAAACGGGATCACCCATTAGAAGCTCACACAGACAGGGGGAGAATGTGTAAACTTCACACAGACAGTCACCCAAGGTTGGAATCGAACCCAAGCCCCTGGTGCTGTGAGGCAGCAATGCTAACCACCATGCTACCCTTTGGGTGATCCCTGACCAACATCCATTGGAATCTACTCACTGCCGAAAGCAAATGGAATTCAGCCAAATCCAACTCTCCCAGGATGGAATCCCATTGCTAGCAGCTGTGTGAGAACAATATCTTCAGAAGCAGAATAACGTTTTGGAAAATCTTGCAATTTTTCCTTTTGTCATGAGTTACCATAATATCTGGGCAAAGTTCTTTCAAGTTAAAGTTGCAGAGATTTTGTTTATTTGTGTGTGTGTGTATGTGTGTGTGTGCATGTGTGTGTGTGTGTGTGTGTCTATGTGTGTGTCAGTGTTTTTAGAAAAGGAAATATTGATTATATATTTTCAACACCCAAACATCCATCTTTCCATCAGAGTTTGAGTAACATTGCTCTGGATCAAAAACGTGCTATTTGAGCAGATTACAGAAACTAGCCTGACTTGTTCCTAAAACTGACCCTGGCCCAGTCTGAGACCGATATGATCGGCATGACACCAACCTGGTTACATTTAACATCTGTTGTGAGCAGTGCAGGAGTGGGACGAGAAAAGCAAACAGTGACCCAAAAAGACGGGGAACGACAGACCGGTGAGCCTGATGTCAGTGGTGGGTAAGTTGTTGGAGGGGATTCTGAGGGATAGCATTTACATACATTTGGGAAGGCAAGGGCTGATCGGAGTAGACAACGTAGCTTTCTGCGTGGGAAATCATGTCTCATTAATTTGGTTAAGAGTTAACAAAGAAGATTGATGAAGGCAGTTTGGGTGACATTGTCTATATGGACCTCAGCAAGTTGTTCATTTAAAGAACAAAGAGCAAAGAAAATTTACAGCCCTCCAAGCCTGAGCCAATCCAAATGTACTGTCTAAATCTGTCGGACAATTCCTAAGGATCTGATCCCTCTGCTCACTACTTACTCATGCATCTGTCCAGATGCATCTTAAATGAATCGACCGTGCCTGCCTCTACCACCTCTGCTGGCAATGCGTTCCTAATGCCCACCAACCTCTGTGTGAAGTGCTTACCGCGTGTATCCCCCTTAAACATTCCACCTCTCACTTTGAAAGCACGACCTCTCGTGACTGAATCCTTCAACCTGGGAAACAGCTTGTCTCTATCCACCCTGGCTATACACTTCATGATTTTGTAAACCTCAATCAGGTCCCCCCTCAATCTCCTTTTTCTCGTGAAAATAAGCCGAGCCTACTCAATCTGTCTTCATAGCTAGTATTTCATTCTGATTGGTAGACAAATGAGTAAGGTTCGGTCACTTGGGATACAGAAGAAGCTAGTTACAATTAGCTTGAAGGAAGAGGGATATTTTTCAGACTGGAGGCTTGTGAGCAGCAGTGTGCTGTAAGAATCCGTACTGAGTTCACTGCATTTCATCATTTATGTAAAGGATTTAGTTGTGAATATTGAGGACAGAGTAAGTTTGCAGATTATATCAGAATGGTGGTTTAGTAGATTATCTCAGAGTACAACGATACGATAAATAGATGGGACAAAGGGGCAAGGAGTGACAGATGAAGTTTAATTTAGATAAATACGAGGTTTTGCATTTTTAGAAGGCAAATCAGGGCAGACATTATATACTTCATGGTCAGGTCCTGGGGCATGTTGTGAAACAAAGGGACATAGGGCTGCAGGTGCATTGTTCCTTGAAAGTGGAGTCGCAGGTAGACAGTGTGGTGCTAAACACATTTGGCACATTTGCCTTAATCAGTCAGAGCATTGAGTATAGGGGTTGTGGTGGCATGTTGTATCTGTACAGGATGTTGGTGAGGCCACTTTAAGAATATTGTGTACAACTCGGTTTTCTGCAGAAATGACTTACACATATGTTCCAGGACTGGAGGTTTGACTGCAGGGAGAGGCTGATTCCGTTGACGTGTTTCCCCCCGGAGTGTCAGAGGTTGAGGGGTAACATTACAGATGTTTATAAAACCAGCAGGGGCATGGATATTCTGAACAGCCACGTTCTGCTCCCCAGGGTAGGGGAGTCCAGAACAAGAGCGCATAGGCTGAAGGCGAGGGGGATTGATTTAGAAGAGACCTGAAGATAAATGTTTCACACAGAGAGTGGTGTGTGTACAGAAAGTGCTGTTAGGGGAAGTGCTGAAGGTGGTTACAATCGCACATTTAAAAAGTATCTGAAAGAGGAGGGATATTGGCCAATTGCTGGCAAATGGGACTGGATCAGATTTGATATCTGATCGGAGTGAACAGATTGGACTAACGGGTCTGTTTCCGTTCTGCCTGACTCTCTTATTCTATGAGAGGGATGGTGAAAATTTCTGAAAGGACCTTTCAAGTAGGAATTCTCTTCACTGGAAGTTTATCGTGCCTCTATGTTCACATTGATTGAAAGATGCGTTAGGTAAGTATTTGGTAGAGAAGTGAATAACGGATAATGGGATATAGACAAAAAAGTAGGCCCCAACCTGATCAGCCACAATTTTAGTGCCTGGTGGAGAAGGGTCAAAATGTCTAATGACCCTCTCCTGCTCCTCAGTCCCATATTCCCGTGTTCCATCCAGCCCCTCAAACCTGCTAGACAGGAACAGTTGGAGGCCACTTACTCCTATAACCTGTTGCACGGAAACAGAGGAGACCATTTTGCCCTTGAAGACTGCCCCACATGTTTCGAGGTGATTTGGGAAATATAATTGGAAAACCCAGGCACGGGTATGAAAGAGGCCCCTCATCTCTCTTTACAGAGCTTCCCCTCTCTGCAACTTGTGCTTCATTTGTTGGTCATGTTGTAGACCCAGATTCACTGTGAATACAGCCCCCATACCTCACTCAGCGCTGGCTCACAAAATCCTCTGGTCTCCCTGTCTGCAATATTCAAAACCATAACATTCGGGAAAATAACACCCACTAACTTTCCAATAACAGAATGGGCGAAGATCAGATACAGGGGCAGGTCGTTCACTCCCCAAGCCTGCCTTGCCCTTCACTAAGATCATGACTGATCTGCTCTTGGTCTCAAATCCTCTTCCATACCCAATACTTCATAGCCCTCACCTCTCTGACAGGTCAATATCCAGTACCTCCTCTTCAAATACTTTCAGTCATCTAACTCCCCGAACACTCTTGAGACGAGAAATCCTGGCATTCAATCCCATCTGTTTGAAGAAAACACTTGCTGCTCCTATACCATGGCCTATTGATATGAACAAAAGAGGTTGAGACAAGGGTTCAGGTACAAAATGACTGGCCCTGATACCAAGGCAATGGTTGGCTTCTGTTGACATCAAGGAGCTTAACAAAACTGGACTTAATGGGAATCAGAGTAAACTCTCCAGTGTTTGGAGTCAAACATGGCACAAAGGAAGATGTTCATCATCTCCGTCCTGTGTCAGCTCTGCGGGAGATCCTCAGGGTAGCTTCCTCTTCACAAACAGCTTCAGCTGCTTCATCAGTGTCTACCCAGCCCCACCCTCCCCACCATAAGATCAGAAGTGGGGATGGTCACTGAAGATTCCACAATGTTCAGAACATTTTGTTGCCCGTCAGCTCCTGAACTGGTCTGTGTCCATGAGCAGCAAGACCTAGACTCCATTGAGACTTGTGCTGTTAACGTGTCTGTAACATTCGTGTAACAGCACTGCCTGACACTGCACATTGCCACAGTGAAATAGAGTTCATTCAGCAACACACGCTGGTTTCACAGGAATATGAGGAAGCCATTCAGCCCATTGACATTATTGGAGAAGAACAGGGACAGCCTGTTCAGTGCCTCCAACCTATTACTCAGGAAGAGATGGAGTCTAGTGTGATGGACCACACAAGAGCCCCTCGACAATATTTGAAAGCGGTAGCGTAGATTCTAATGTTTTCTTATTTTAAAGGGAATGTAAAGGTTCCAGATGCAATGTGACAGGTCAAACTACTCGGTGTGAAGCTAAACACTATTTATTTAAACACGAAAGATAAAATGAAAGCAAAGAAAGAGGAAATTAGAATAACTTAATTCTATTGGACAAGTTAACAGAATAATTGATCGTGGAGCTATTACTAATGAACTGGCCCGATACACGAAAATCCCATAAACACAGCCCTTGGCAAAACTGAGTATTCAGTCACAGATTGCCACAGACTCAAAGATCCTAATCTGTGAGAGCTGGCCACATCCATTCAGGCTACACTAAAATAAACCCAAGGCCTCCCTCGCTGTTTACTCAGTGGTCTTAACTAACCAGTTTGTTAATGATCATTCAATCTCTCTCTTCAAAGAAACCAGAACAAAATAATTCTTAAAGCTGCAGCATCATCACACTTGTCAGTACATCGACCTATTAAACAGGAACCAGGGGTAACCAGTCAGACCCTTGGCCCTGTCCAATTGAACAAGGAAGAAGTCATTCAGTCCCTTGAGTCAATTACACAGAAACAGAACGAGGCCATTCAGCCCCTTGAGTTACTTACACATGAACAAGAGGAGGCCATTCAGCCCGTTGAGCCACTTATACAGGAACAGTAGGAGGCCATTCCCACCTCAATGCACTTACACGGGGGCAGAATGAGTTAATTGATGCTGATTCTGATGAATGGCTTATGCCCAAAACGTCGTTTGCCCTGCTGTGCTTTTCCAGCAATTGATGCTCTACTCTGATCTCCAGCATGGGCAGCCCTCACTGTCTCCTAATAGATGCTCTAACATGATGAACAACTGGAGCTGAGGCTGCACAGACAGGCTGCTCCATGTTGTTACTCCTGGCTCCATTGCTCATGACACACACGTGGGACTTTAACATGGTTTTCTCGCAGTGAGGAGGGAAGCCATATGTCTTGTGTGAAGTCTTAAGAAGGCACCTTTCATTTCCGAGAAGACAGCCTGCTGTTCTTTATGCAGGACGGAAGCTGTTGGGAATGGCTACCTGTTTCAGATGGAAGGTATTGTGGCTGCTGTTGGGGATTGTGAGCAACCTGACGTTCAGTACGGGCTCACCCGCCGACTGCACAACAACATGGGGAGAGTTAGTAAAAGCATATAGACTATTAGGAAAGTCACATTAGACTGATGAATGGACTCACTAAGTTCAAATAATGCTGATATTACTCATGTTGATCTTGTCTAGTGCACGTCAGTTCCGTGTAACTTGTGTGCCTTACTCTGTCCAAGTCTATGTCCACCCTATGATCTGTCTGGCCATCCTTACGATGACCTGTATCCACTGCTCATAAATAAAATGTTTCCCTGTACTGAGGTACACGTGGCAATAAATCAAACCAATCAATCCTTGGTAAAGCATGGAATTTCTCACCCTATCAATGTCTCTTTTGCAAATAAGTGATCGCTGCCACTCCTCGTGTTTCAGCGTCACTATTTCTTCATCCCTTACATCTCTACAGGTTAAACACTTAGCTTCTTCACTCTATGCTCATGTTACCATCACCCGTGTCTGTGGTAAGGAGATCATTCCTTCCAAAGGATATCAAATCTGTAGCGATTGCCCCAAATGCTCTCTCAGCAAGGCTCTAAAACTGCAGGAAGATGGCTTTACTTATGTTCTCGAATCATCATAAAATGAAGGACAGCATACCATTGACTGTACCCATTACCTACACAGGGTTTGATTCGGAGCAGCCAGCATAGATTTGTGAGTGGGAGATCATGCTTCCCAAATTTGTTCGAGTTCTTTGATGAAGTGACCAGGAAGGTTGATGAGGACAGAGGGGTAGATATAGTCTCTATGGATTTCAGTAAGGTCTTTGATAAGGTCCCACACGGCAGGCTGCTCTGCAAGTTTCCATCACGTGGAATGCTGGGGGAAGTGGCCAATTGGATACACAGTTGGTTTGATGGTAGAAAGCAGAGGGTTTAGTGGAATGATGCTTGTCAGACTGGAGGCTGGGTCCATTGTTGTTTGTTATCTATGAATTGGTTGTGAATGTACAAGTTATGATTAGAAAGTTTGCAGATGACACTAAAGTAAGTGGGAGCATGGTCAGTGAGGAAGTTTATCAGAAATTGCAGCAGGACCGTAATCAGGTGGGGAAGTGGGCCGAGAAATGGCAAATGGAATTTAATATAGATGCGTGAGGTCTTACATTTTGCGAACTCAACGCAAGGTAAGAGTTTCATGGTGAATGGGAGGATCTTCAAGGGTGTAGTGGGCAGAGAGACCTTGGGGTTCAGGTGCACGGTTCTCTGAGAGTGGAGCCACAGGTAGACAGGGCAGTGAAGAAGGCATTTGGCACATTGGCCTTCATTAGGCAGGACATGGAGTACAGAAGTTGGGAATTTATGTTGCAGTTACACAGGACTTTGGTAAGGCCGCACTTGGAGTATCGTGTTCAGTTTTGTCACCTTGCTCTAGGGAGGACACTATTAAATTAGAAAGAGTGCAGAAGAAATTTTCAAGGATGTTGCCAGGACCCAATCGTCTGAGTTATAGGGAGCGGTTGGACAAGCTCGGACCTTTTCTTTAGCATGTAGGAGACTGAGAGAGTCCTTATAGAGCTGTATAAGATCACGATGGTAGGGTTAATACTCTCAGTCTTTTTCCAAGGTTTAGAGAATCGAGAACGAGAGACGATCAGTTTAAGGTTAAAGGGGAAGGATTAAAAGGGAAGCTGAGGGACCACTTATTTACATAAATGGCTGGTGTACGGATGAGCTGCCAGCAGATGTGGTTGGAGGGTACATTAACAACATTTCAAACGCATTTGGATAAATATGTGAATAGGAATGGACTGGAAGGATATGGGCCAACTGCAGGGAATTGGGGTTAGCGTGGATGGACATTTACAAGGTGGAGTCGAACCCTTCTGTTAATTAAAAACAAACACCCAGAATAGCTCGCCTCACCTCGTAATCTGTTAAAATATGATCGACACAGATCTCCTACATTCCACGTTTTATACAAAAATTAACAAGTTAGTTTCTTAACTTTAAAAGTGAACACTAAACGATAACTATTCACAAATACAAGCCCCTCCTTTCTTAGCTACTTACTATCTGACTCCGACTCTGTAAAAATATTCTGTTCCAAAAGCCCACATATTAAACATTACAATCTCAAGACCACACCGTCTCTATCTTCCCCGCTGTGTTCACTCTTCCAGCTGCTGATCTCCCTGGGTCATTTTTTATTGCAAGTAGGTTTGACATGAACATGTATCTTTGAAAGAGAGTGTTTGAGATGGCCAGTTAGCACTCCTGCTCTACAGCAGTTACTCTGTTGTTGGATGGCAGTGGCTCTCCCTCTAGTGTTCAAATGCTGGGTTTATATACTCCCCATGATACAACAATTCTCATAATGTGATTGCTTTCCAGGTGTCTAAACAATAATATTCAAATTCCGTTGGCTTCTGGTATCCTGACCATTATTTAAACACTTTGGTTTTATTTGAATTGTTGTCAAACCAGCAACCAAAACTCAGGTAACCATTTCACAGCTAACTGTGACATATGGAACAATCTGACATTTAGCTGTCATCTGTGCTGTACTTTCTATTCAACAAAACCCGTTCTGTCTTAAAGTGAGCTGACATGCTTTCTGCTTCATAAGACATCCCTCCTTCAGAAAAAAAACATCAGAATGAAAAGATGGCTTCGTTTCTTTTCTTCTAATTCTTAATCCCATTATTATGAAATACAAAAGTATTAATCTCAGTTATATCATATTAATCTTACACACCTATATAAACTGGAATAAGTCAAATCTTATCTAAACTTTTTCCTTTAAATCCACGCTAACACATCTGCTATCACATTTTAGGACCCATAGCATGTACATTTTGTAAGTTTAAAGTCGGTGTGATAAGAATCCAATGCAATGCTCTCATATTCTGGTCTTTAAATATTCCAAAAAACGCGAGAGGTTTGTTGTTGTCCACAACCATCTCCGACAATTTATTTGTCACATAAACATTAAAATATTGTCAGGTCAGTTCGAAACTTAATCATCCTTTTTCAATAATGGAGAATGGTGTATTTTTTCTTTCTGGTGGATATTGCGTTTTTTCGACAAGTAGCCAATTAGCCATTCAATTCTATCATCATCTTACTGTATCAATACAACTCCAACCCCTATATCCCTAGAAGCAAATAGAATTTTGAAAGGGTTTCAAAATATTTGTTGTAGCTAAAACTGGTGCGGTGATTAATCCTGCTTTAAAATTCTCAAATGCCTCCTGGCATTGTTCTGTCCACCACAATTATGTTTCCTTCTTTACTAAGTCCATCAGTGGTGCCAATACGCTGCTGAAGTTTGGAACAAACTTCCGATCGAATCCACTCAGTTCCAAAAATGCTCTTTCATCGAGGATGGTCGTGGAAATTCCTCAAAGCCCTTTGTCTTTGTGTTCCATGGGGGTCAACCTTCCATGTCCAATGTAATGTCCCACGAACGTCACCTCTGCCTTCGCGAATTCAGTTTTCTTTAAGTTTATTACAAAGTTTGCTTCTTGTAAACATTCAACATGCTCTGGCAGCTGCAACACGTGAGCTTTCAATCACTTGCTAAAAATCACTACATCATACAGATAAACTACACAATTTGTCCATCTGACCATAACTCTGTTCCTGAGTCCCTAAACCTGGCATTGAACGGGATTCCTATCACTGGTGACAATACTAATACGTCATCCCCACAGGAAATCGTCAAAATTTCAGAGTTTTTTATCTGCCACGTGCTTCATTCTATACTGTGCCCTTCAGGTGTTGTTTAGCTAACTCACCTACTCCATCAAATCTCTCCCTCACCTCACATATATAATCCGAGTCTCTGACTTCGGTCCTGTCAATTTATATTCAATTGATTCCAAAGGAACTCTGACTTCAAATATTAACTCAAAGGAAGTAAACTGAGTAGATTTATTTGGGGCAAATAATTTTTGTCTAATGGCAAACAATTTAATGAGACACCTTCATTCCAATCATTCCGGTAATCCTGACAGTACGCTGTTAGTATGGTCTTCAGCGCCTGATGCTAACTTTCCAAGGGTGCCTGGGATTCAGGATGGGACACCCTTGATTTGAAGTGCTGAATGACTAAGCTATCCATGACTTCCTTAAACTATCCATGACTTCCTTGAACAGCTGAGCGGTAAAATGAGACCTTGGTCTGACTGAATCTCTCAGCGGAGCCCACAGTGAGTAAAGAAAGCTACCAACTGCTCCACCTCCCTTTTTACCTTAACACTCCATAATAGTTAAAAATCACACAACACCAGGTTATAGCGCAACAGTTTTAATTGGAAGCATACTAGCTTTTGGAGCGACGCTCCTTCATCAGGTGATTGCACAATCACCTGATGAAGGAGCGACGCTCCGAAAGCTATCTCCGAAAGCTAGCGCAACCCACCCATACCCATACATTTACCCCTTACCTAACACTAGGGGCAATTTAGCATGACCAATTCACCTGACCTGCACATCTTTGGACTGTGGGAGGAAACCGGAGCACCCGGAGGAAACCCACGCAGACACGGGGAGAATGTGCAAACTCCACACAGTCAGTCGCCTGAGGCGGGAATTGAACCCGGGTCTCTGGCACTATGAGTGCAGCAGTGCTAACCACTGTGCCACCGTGCCGCCCACAATCTTGTTACTATACAGTCTGGAAAAATCCTGGGTATTTTTCTTTTAACTCCCCAATTCCCTAGTTTTTCTTTTGCCTTCTCCAACACAAGGGGTGCCACGCCCAACTTGGATCCTGTTAAATCGTTCACAAGAACAAACTGTATTCCTGGAAATGACACTCTGTTACTCACTGTCACTGTTACTTCCCCAACCTTGATTTGGCATTCCAACCTGATGTTACACAAGGGAATGCTTAATTTCTAACCCCATTCCACAAATTGTCACGATCTTGATTAATACGTCAGAAAGAGTGAAAATACTTTCATCTCTCACGATTAGAGGCCGAGAGAAAGTGAGGGCTGCAGATGCTGGAGATGAGAGTTGAAAAGTGTGGGGTTGGAAAAGCATAGCCAACCAGGCAGCATCCGAGGGGCAGAAGAGTTGACTTTAAATCCTTCTCAGGAAAGTGGGGGATGGGTTAACGGAGGGGGAAGGGGGCCGAGAAATAAATAGTAGGATGGGTGTGGAGCTGGGTGTAAGATAGCTTGGAAGGCGATAGGTAGACGCAGGTGGGGTGTCATGGTTATAGGTCGGAGAGGAGGGTGTTGTGGATAGGTGATAGGACAACTAGAACCCTCAAACTAGAACCATCATCAACGTTGACTTCACCAAATTTCAAATCTCCCCTCCACCAACCTCTCCCAGATCCAACCGTTCAACCTAGCACTGCCATCTTGAACCGCCCTAACTGGCCAGCTTGCTTCCCACCTACCGACTCCATCCTCCCAACCGACATATCATTATTACTCCCACCTACATCTTCTTATCGCCTTCCCAGTGACCATCCCACCAGCTCAGCTACTACCCTCGAATTTATCTTTCAGCCCCTTTGTCCCCCCACCATGTTCCTGACGATGGGTTTCTGCCTGATATTCGATTGTCCTGCTGTTCGGATGCTGCCAGATCTGTTGTGCTTTTCCGGCGGCTCACTTCTCAACTATTAGAGACTGAGCAGATCCCGTATCTCACAAAATTATAACTTCTTGTCCAACTCCCCCTGATCTTTCTGAGTAAACTTTATCTACAGAGGTGAATTCTTTAGAGAGATTAGGCACTGCCTCCATACCCAGCCCTTGCAGAGGCTGTGCAATTTCCTGCAGCTCCTCGGCTCCACTTGGGGGTCTCCTTTACCAGTTTTACTAATGCCACTGGCTTAGCCTCTTCTACCACATCTTTCCCCAAAATGCCTTCCTTCAACGACCATCACAGTGTGTCCCAGCTTACTGCAGTGAAAACACCTTTTCCCAGTGCCCTTTTTAAACCATCGGCACTGTCATTTTATGTATTGCATTGCCTTATACTGAGAACACCTGAGGCCTTTCACCTCCTTTCAACCCCTTTGGGCTTCTTTTTTCACTTGTGGTAAACTATTGTGCGCTACTATTCGCTTTGTAATGTGTGAACTTTCCTTCTCCCAATTTTTATCCTTCACAGCATGAAAATTCTCCCGGTAGCTAAATTTCATCTCATGCACCAATGCATATTTACCTGCCATTTCTGCCGCGCTTCTCACTTCTTGAACTTTCTGTTCGTGCACATAAAATCTTACCATCTCTGGAAGTGAGTCTTTAAACTTCTCCAGCAGAATAATCTCCCTTCGAGCCTCACAGGTCTTATCCATTTTTAAGTCCAACACCCAACTATCAAAATGACTGTAGTTAATTCTTTCAAACTTAACATAAGTCTGACCAAGTTCCGTCTCAATTTTTATGAACCTCTGTCTATGTGCTTCTGGTACCATTTCATAACCAATCAAAATAGCCAATTCGACATCTGCATAATCTCTTGACCCATCATCTGACAGTGCTACACATATCTCACCAGCTGTGCCCACCAGCTTAGTCTGAACTAGCATTACCCGCAAGTTCACTGGACACATAATCTGCCGAGTCATTTTTTTCAAATGAAATAAAAAAGGTTTTGACATTTTTCTCACCGAAATATGGCAAAGTACTAACATAGTTGTATACATCCCGATGTTCTCCCTTCAACTCCATTAATTTAACTTATAGTCTAATTCACAACTTCTGAATCTCAAATTCTCTCTCTTTCTTTTCCCTCTCCTCTTTTTTCTAACTCTGTTTCTGTCTCTTACTTTATCTTCTAACTTCAGTTGCCATATTTGCAATTTAAGTTTTTTCTAACTCGATTGCACTTGTCTGTTTCTCTGATACATCAATGTGCTTAACCAACTACATTATAATTTCAAATTTCCTTCTGTCCGTGGTTAAACCCAATTCCAACCTATTTGCTAATTCTAAAAAATGTCCTGCTTCAGTCTTTCTCAACTTTCTTGGCAAATTTGGGAACCTCTTTAGTAATGTTAAGAGCCATTTCCCTCTGTTTTAATTTAAACAACCACCAGTGAACAAAATTAAACAGATTTTCCGACTGGTTTTATTTGAAGAACTAGGTCACTAATTGCAACGTGTTGGAATTTGCTGGGACATTTTGTACCCGAAATCTGTTCAAATCTACCCAAGTCCCTTATGGCAGGGCCCCGAACTGTGAAGACATCTATGTCGAGCACTTCTGTTAATTAAAACCACAAACCCAAAAAAGCTCACCTCACCTCGTAATCTGTTAATACATGAGTGACAAAGAACTCCCAAATTCCACTAATAATAGAAAAATAACAGTTTGCATGTATGCAAGTTAGCTCGCTGTGCTTGAAGGTTTGTTTTCTGACGATTCGATACTTGGCTTCCAGATTCGAGTGCATTCCCCAGGTTCACCAGACGCTGAGGGCAGACATTTATTGTCATTTCATTGCAGAATGGTCAGCCTGTACCTAATACTGTGGACCCTTGTTTTAGACATCAGAGCCTGGGGAATTATTATCCCTGCTTTCAATCCGTCTCACCCTGTCAGAGCTTTATATATCTCACTGAGACCTCCACCCATTTTCCTAAACCCCATGGAACACAGGCCCAGTCGCCCCAAACTCTGCTCCCACAACAAGCTTGTCATCACAAAGATCGGTCTGGTCATCCTTCACTGCACTCCCTCAATGTCAGTTTTGTCCTTTATTAGGTACTGAGACCAAACCTGCACACAATACTGCACAGTGTTTGAGACGGGGTCTCAACAACACTCTGTACAGCTGCAGTTAGTCACCCTTACTCCTGGATTCAAATCCCCCTGAAATGAAGGTCAGCACATCATTGATCTTCCTAACTGTTTTCTGCTCCTGCAACATTGGTTTCAGTGGCTGGTGTACATGGAGATCCATATCGTTTACAATGTTACAGCTCCCCACTTGGTGGGTCTATGTACACTGTGCAGCGTGTGAATGCCATTCCCAGTATTGACTTCTGGGTTCAGACCTCACTGCGCTGCAGGGACCTCGGAGGTCTGCGCCAAAAGAAACAACAAAAAGGCCCATATGTCGCTTTTTAGATCAACATGTTTCAAACAATCCCTTTTCAAATGAAAAGCTGCCAATCTCTTGTTCCCACCAAAGGGCACATCGTCACCTCTACCCATAAACTTTTTTTCAACCTCCTCACCCACTCGCAATCCAACATCCTTTAGTTTTCTCAGCAGGTTGTGATATATTGTATTTGATTCCCACAACCACATTTTTAATGGATATTGTGAACAGCTGGTACCCGAGCACCGATCCCTATGATACCTCAGCAACCTTCCTCTGTTAAAAAAATCTGCTTTTTCAATTTATTTATTTCGTGAATCTGGGTGTGACTGGCTGGGCCAGCATTTATTGCCTGTCCCTGGTTGCCCCTTTAGAAGGTGGTGGTGAGCTGCCTTGTTGAACCACTGCAGCCCACTGTGGATTCAGTGATAGTAACACCATTGAATGCCAAGGGACAGCGGTTAGATTGTATTTTAGTGGTGATGGTCACGGTCTGGCATTTGTGTGACGTGAATATTACTTGCCACGTTTCAGCCTGGATACTGTCCAGATCTTGTTGCATTTGGACATGGACTGCTTCAGTATCTTAGGAGCCACAAATGTTGCTGAATATTGTGCAATCATTGGCAAACATCCCACTTATGACCTTAGAATAGAGGCAATGTCATTGATGAAGCAGCCCTGAAGATGTTTGGGCCTAGGCCACTGCCCGAGGGACTCCAACAGACTTGCCCTGGAGCTGAGTTGACTGGCCTTTGTCAACCATGACCATCTTCCTCCGTGTCAGGTACGATTCTAACCAGCGGGGAGTTTGCCCCTGATACCCATTGATTCCAGTTTTGTTTACGCCCCTTGATGCCACACTTGGGAGAAGACAGCCTTGTTTTAAAGGACTGTCACTCTCACCTCACCTCTGGAATTCAGCTCTTTTGTCCATGTTTAACCACGGTAATGAGGTCAGGAGCTGAGTGGCCCTGGTGGGGCCCAAACTGGGCGTCATTGACCCGGTTATTGCTGAGCAGGTGCAGCTTGAAAGCACTGAGACATTCCCCCACTTTACTGATGATCGAGAGTAGACTGATGGGGTGGTAATTGGCCGGATTGGGTTTGTTCTGCTTTTTATATACAGGAGATACTTGGGGTAATTTCCCACGTAATCGGGGAAATGTAATTGTAACGGTATTGGAACAGCTTGGTGAGGGCAGTGACAAGGTCTGGAGAACAACTTTTCAGTACTATTGACAGAATGTTGTCAGAGTATGTACCCTCTGGTGTATCCAGTGTCTCCAACTGAATCTGGATATCGCGTGGAGTGAATCAAATTGGCTGATGGCTGGTAAGTGAATTGCTGAGGACCACTGGAGGAGGTTGAGGTGCATCATCCACTCAGTACTTCTGACTGAAGATTGTTGTGAATGCACCAGCCTAATCTTATACACTGAAGTGCTGGGCTTTTCCGTCAGTAAGGATTGGGATACTCGTGGAATCTCCTCCTCCAATGACTTGTTTAATTGTCCATAACTATTCTCATCTCGAACTAGAAGGACTGCAGAGCTTAGATCTGATCTGTTGTTTGTGGGATCACTTAGCTTTGTCTATCACTTAGTGCTTATGCTGTCTGGCGCACAAGTTGTCCTGTTTGGTGACTTCATCAGGCTGACGCCTCATTGTCAGGTATGCATGGTGCTGCTCCTGCCCTCCTGCACACTCCATTGAACCAAGGTTGATCCTCTGGTTTGATGGTAATTGTTGTGAGCGGGATAAGCCAGGCCATGAGGTTGTGCTGGAGTACAATTCTGCTGCTATTGATGACTTGCAACATGTTATGGAAACCCAGATAGATCTGTTCGAAGTCTGTCCCAGTTAGCACGGTGATAGTGCCACCTATGCTGGTGGAGGTTATTCTCAATGTGCAGGTGTGACTTTATCTCCACAATAACTATGCAGTGGTCACTCTTAACGATAATGTCATGGATAGATACTTCTGCAACTGGCAGATTAGTAAGGCTGTGGTCAAATATGGCTTTTCCCTCTTATGGGTTCCTTCACCAGCTGCCGTAGACCCAGTCTATCTGGTATATCCTTTAGGACTCGGCCAGCTCAAGCAGTAATTCTGCTGCTGAACCACTCTTTTTGTGGACATTGACATCCCCAACCCAGAGTACATTTTATGCCTTTGCCACCCTCAGTGCTTCCTCCAGTGTTGGTCAGCTTGGAGGAGTACTGACTCATCAGTTGGGAGAGGCTGGTACATAGTAATTAGCAGGAGGTTTCCTTTCTCATGTGTAAACTAATGCCATGAGTCTTCCTGGGATAGAGTTCACTGTTGTGGACTCCCAGAGCAATTCCCTTCCAACTGTATCCCACTGTGCCACCACGTCTGCTTTGTCTGTCCTGCTGGTGAAACAGTAGATATCCGAGGAAGGTGATGGGGTGTCTGGGACATAGTCATACTCACAGAATCAGACCTTAAATACCAGGTCAGGCTGTTGCTTCACGTGTCTGTTTTTTTTTCTATTCACTGTTTCCTGCCAGCTGTCCCATTCTAGAAACATGGCCATATATTCGCCCCAATCTACTAAGATTTGATTTTGCAAACTAGGCTGGGAGATTTATCAACATTTTTTCTGAAAATCCACGTGTTTTACATCCATTGTTTCTCTTTCATTTATCTCCCCGTCAGTTTCTCAAACATAATTCCCATTTCATAAATCTATGTTAGTGTTGTCTATGACCATTACTTTCAGTCCCAATAATTTCTCCCAAACAATTTACTTACTATATTCTGTGTTTCCTGTACTATTTCGTTTTCCCACACCATACTTGGTTGTCCTGGTATTGTCAGAAAGTTCTTTGAAGACAGAACTGAAGTTGTGGCTTCATAGTTTTGCCATTTCCCTGTTTCCCATTCTCCATTCTCTGGTTTCAAACTGGAAAAAAAAATCTGCACTGTTTTTTTATACTTCTCACATTGATATAATTTGACAAGCTATAACAGTTCACTCCTATAATCATTGTGAACATTATCTTCAGAAACCCACCAATTCATGTCTTAAGCTGCTCAGCTCCACATCATACACTCACAGGAGCATACTTACTGTACCAACAGAAATACAGCACGATCTATATTAGTCCCACTTTCCAACACCAGGCCCATAGCCTGGAATGTTATGAAACGTCCAGGTAGTTTTAACGGTTGAGAGGTTAGCCGTGATAACTCCCCTCTCAGGAAGTATATTCCAGACCTCAACACCCTCTGGGTGAAAAGAAGTAATCTTTAAATCCTCTCTGAACCTCGAACCCTTCACTTTTAGATTAGATTATTTAAAGTGTGGAAACAGGCCCTTTGGCACAATAAGTCCACACCGCCCTGCCGAAGCGCAACCCACCCATACCTCTACATTTACCCCTTACCTAACACTACGGGCAATTTAGCATGGCCAATTCACCTGACCTGCACATCTTTGGACTGTGGGAGGAAATCGGAGCATCTGGAGGAAACCCACGCAGACACGGAGAGAACGTACAAACTCCACACAGTCAGTCGCCTGAGGCGGGAATTGAACACTGTGCCACCGTGCCGCCCACTTTAAACGTGTGCTCCCTGGTTCTTGACCCTCTGTCTAAAAGGAACAGCTGCTGTCTATCCACCCTGTCCATGCCCCTTGTTAACTTATCCTTCTGAATCACATCCCCCGCAGCGTCCTCTGCTCCAACGTAAACAACCAGAGCTTATCCGGCCTCTCTCCATAGCTGATATACTCCATCCCAGGGATCATCCTGGTGAATCTCCTCTGCAGCCACTCCAGTACAATCACATCCTTCCTGTAATGTGGCTCCCAGAACGACATACAGTACTCCATCATGGACTAAACCAAGCCCTTTATAGCATTTATAATCTACTCCCTGATTAATAAACGCTACACCCAAGGTTCAATTCTTAACTAGTCCATTACCCTGTTCAGTCACGTTCAGGGATGTGTGGAGAAACACCCTGTGAGCTTCCTAGTGTGCTGCCAATCATTGTGTACACCCCATGTCTGGTTCCTCCTTCCAAAGTACATCACCTCATATTTATCAGGATCACATTCCATCTGCCATTGATCTGCCCATCTGATCATTCCACTTGTATTTTCCTGTAAAATCAGAACTTCCTCCTCACTGCCAACCACCCGGCCAATCCTTGTTTCAAACACAAACTTACTTATCACAACTCCCACCCCTCCACCCACCCCCCTCCCCCTCCAGATTCACATCGGTACCATTTATGAATGCTACAAATAATAAGGGACACAGCACTGATCTCTGTGGTACACCAGGGGACACTGGTCTCCAGTCACACAAACAGACTTCTCCCACCACCCTCTGCCTCCTGACACTAAGAAAATTTTCGTTGTAACTTGTTAAGTTATCCTTGATATTGTGAGATTTTACATTATTTTTTCCAATTTTCCATGTGGAACTTGGTCAAAGGCCTTGCTGCAAAACTAAATAAGCGACCTTCTCAGACTAATTCAATCAAATTCATTAGGTGTGACTTCACTCTGATAAAATCCTGATGATTATCCCTGATCAAACCTTGCGATTCTGATTGGACTTCGATTTTCTCCTTCTCTATTTTCTCCAGTAGTTTCCCGAACAGTGATCTAATACTTGCTCATCCGTAGTTACCTTGGCAAATATCTACCACGCTTACTGTGAAGTGGAATCATATTAGCTGCTCTCCAGTCCTCTGGCACCTCCCCTGTGGTCAGATTCCAATTAAAATTTCTTCCCTTGACTCCAACAGTGTCCAGACCTGCGGATTTGTCCAATTTTATACCAGACAAAGCCTCAAACCCCTGCTCGTATTTTACATCAATCTCTTCAAGAGCTTTCCGGTCCATCTTCTTGAATTCTGTACCTGTATCCTCCTTCTCCCAAGTAAAACAGCTGTGATGTTTACATGTACCAATCTATCAATGTTCTCCGGGTTGACGCACTGATTGCCCCTTTGGTTTCTAATGGACACTAACTGTTTGCTGATTATTCTGTTCTACTTGTCCATGTAGAATACCGTGGGATTCTCCCTAATATCGCCTGCTTGCACTTCTCCATGTCTCTCTGTTATTCAGTCCCCTCTCTGTTCCTAAGCTTCTAAGTTTCACTACAATCTCAACTTCAGAAGTCTCATCTTTTGAAACTCGAGATCACAGACTGAGTTTCCCCATCAGACAATCTTGCCATTTTATGGATTAGTCTGGAAAATACCTTTTTCAGTTCCTCTGTAGTCAGTATATTCTATCTTAGATTGGGACTCCAAATGGTACGCAATACTCTAATTTCAGTCTCAGCAACACTCTATGCAGCTGGTGCATGACATCTTCGATATTGCAATTACATACACATGAATGTTAACCTAATTTTTCGTTTCCTATTTGCACGCGTTCTTCCCAATTCCTTTCACTTTAACTTTTCTCATGAAGTTAGTGGGAGAGTTCTTAAAAAATATCCTCCTGAACATCCAACCATACGTTATCCATTAGCTCCTTGTTGCCTATGTCCACAAGAATCATCTTCAAACCGTTCCAAAAAATGTTTGCCACGTATGGTTTTCGTTTCATCGATACATGATCATCCTCCCTAGTTTTCCCATTACCTTCTAAATATCCAGGAACACGTTCTTTGTAATTCAGCCCAAGAGACACCCGACCGCGGATTACAAGTTAACTGATCTGTAGTTCACCACTCTCCATCTTCATCCGTTCTTAAACTGTTGGATAATATTTATAACTTTTGCCATATCCAGATTGGCTAAATATCGTTCAGGAATATATTGGAAAATAACATGAAAATCCGCAATGCAATCAAGACGTCTATTGCTGCTTCCTCTGATATTCTTGTATAAAGTACATCTGATCTGTCAGATTTATAAATACTCAATCTAGTTTTCTTTTCAAAGATGACCTCAACACTGATAAGAATGATCTTAAACTTTACTTACACAAGTCCCATGGTCACTTGGTATTTCTGGGAGAATTTCTGGATATTCTGCCTTGAAGATAGACACAAATAACTGTTTCGTTCCCCTGTGATTTCTTTGTTCTCTACAATAAATTACCCTGCCCGCACGCATACTGTTCCATATTTGACCTTGTTTTTTGCATTAGTTTCATACACTGATGTACTTTTTTTAGCAGTCTTTATGTTTTTTATTAGCAGTCTTTATGTTTTTCGTTAGCTGTTTGTATGTTTTTCTTTTGTTTGCATGCTGTTTCGCTTTTTGATTTCCTTCTCAGTTTCTTGGTCATCCGTTGCTGGGTCCTACATTTCTCCGAATCCACTGGCTTACTACAACACTTGGCATTTTTCTAAGCTGCTTCCATTGACCTAATAGGTAGTTAAAGGTGAGGCTGAAAGGGTTAGGTCGGAGAGGAGGGTGGACCAGATTGATGGGATGGAAGATGAACACATAGGAACGTTCAAAAGGGGGGAGTGTGCTGAGTTGGAAGATTGGACTGAGATAAAGTGGAGTTAGGGGAAATGGGGAAACTGGTGAAATCTACATTAATCCCCTGTGGAGGGTCCCAAGGCAGAAGAACAACCTTTCTCCATCCATGCTTCGGGTGGTTAGGGTTTGGCGATGGAGGAGGCCCAGGACTCTCATGTCCTTGGCAGAGTGGAAAGGAGAATTAAAATGTTTAACCACGAGGTGATGGAGTTGGTCAATGTGGCTGTTCCAGCGATGTTCTCTGAAATGATCCACGTGTGTCTCGCTAATGTGGAGAAGACCACACTGAGTTTAAAGGATGCAGTAGATGAGGCGTTCTGTCTCCCTTCATCACCTATCACTTTCAACACCACCTTCATCTACCTATCGCATTCCTAGCTACCTGCCTCCTGCCACACCCCCTTCTCATTTAACTCTCAGCTCCCTTGACCCAGAAGCCTCATTCCTGATGAAGGGTTGTGCCCGAAACGTCAATGCTCCTGCTCCTAGTACGCTGACTGACTGTGCTTTTCCAGCGCCACTGATCTCCAGCAGCTGCGGTGCCCACTTTCTCCTCACACCTTCAGGACTTGCATGATTCAGATTTATAACAGTTACTTCAAATATACCGTATACTCAAAACAGCATAAAGGAAAACTAATGCATTGTGGTCACTGTTCCCAAAAGGTCCTTTACAGCAAAATTTTCAATTAGCTTTTCTGATCATCCAACACCAAATCCTAAATAACCTGATCTCTAGCTCAGTGCTCGACAAAATGTTAATGCCAGCCATCTAACACATGCTCATGAAATCTATTTTTCCCAGCATTAGCATTCAGTTGGGTTAAAACAGTTTAGATATAATGTAAACAGAACATTATTACTGCAGTAGCCACAAATGTGTATATCTCATTTTCCTGTTTTCTAACCTGCCGAACATTTGTATTGCAGCTTTCACTTTGATATATAATTCCTAACAATGTTTCCTTCTCCTTGCTGTTTTTACACTCCACATTACAAGATTCTGTAGATTCTGAGCGACGTGGGCTTTGGGAAGATTAATGGTAGAGATCATCTTGCCACATCATTTATGATCTTCTTCACCATCATTGTGACATTTTCTCCAGATTTCCCGTTATGCTAGTGGAGTAGAGAAGGACAATGATCGTTCAACAATGCTCTGTATTATCCCCAAAGAGCTGAGACAGCTCTGACCTGGGTGGGAACCTTGCAGCAGGCTGGTAAAGCATTGCTGCTGATGTACAGGATCTTAGTAAGATCACATCTGGAGTAGTGTGTACAGATTTAGTCTCTTCAATGTAGAAAGGATATTGTTATATTGGAAGCAGCTCAGAGATGGTCCCCTCAACTGATTCCTGCAATGAAGGTGCTAGCTTATAACGAAAGGATGACCAGGTTGATCCAATAGCCATTGGAGTTTACAAAAATGAAAGATGATCATATTTCAACATAGATGCCAGGAAGGAGTCAACAACTGAAGCGAATTACACAGATAATGGCGGAATCAATTCCGTTCTCCTGCCTGTTACACAGGAACAACAGAAGGATATTCAGGCCTTTGACCCTGTTACAGTAGAATAGGACGAGGCTGTTCAGCCCCTTGAGCCTGATGTATATTTACAGGAGGAGGCCAATCAGCCCCTTGAATCTATAACACTGGCCCCAGAGTAGGCCATGCGACACCAGTATCCTGTCACAGAGCAACAGGATAGTCCATTCATCCACCTCAAGTTTGTAACAGAGGAACTGAAAGCGGTCACATAGTGACTGGAGAATTGTAACACTGGGATAACAGGAGGCCATTCAGATACACCGATTCTGTTGCAAGAGAATTGGATAAAGATAAAAACTATCTGAGACTTATTTCAAGAGAAAGGAGGAGGTAATTCAGACACGTGTCTGTTGTATGGGAACAAGAGAAGATCAATCCCTCCCTTGGTCCCATCTCCGGGATACATGAGGAGACCGTTCAGTATTTCCACCTGTTATGGAGAAATATGAAAAGAACCATCAGCCCCTCAAAATGTTACACAGCAAAAGGAAGATTCCATAATGTCCCAATCCTCTAACACATCAACAGAAGGAGGTCATTCTGGCCTTGTAGATGACAACATGGGAACGCCATCCCATCGAGTTTGTACACCAGCAGGATGATGAGTCCAGTCAGCCACACATACTGCTTATGCAGCAAGTGGAGCACATATCTTAAAATCTTTTGTCCATCAAACAGGAATACAAAGAAAACGTAAAGGTTTTAGAAAGGGAAGAACTAATAATAACTGAATACATTAAGGAGTAAAATGTAACAATAAAGTATTGTAATTTAAGGCAAATTATTAGAATCCATTGTTGTGGACATTTGCAAACGTAAACCACAATTCATCGGAGTCAACATGGTTTTTACAAAGGATAAATCATGATTGAAGTGTTTTCTTGAGTTATTTAAAGATGTGACAAACAAGGTGGATAGTGGGAATCCTGAAAATGGAATATATCTGGTCTTCACAAAGGATTCAGATACGTAGCTTCTCCAAAGAGGGAGTGGTAAGATCAGACAGCATCGGTTTAGGAGTAATTTATTGGCTTGGATGGAGGATTGGTTAACCAACAAAATGCAGTCAGATGAATTAACTGTGTCATTTTCTATTGGAAAATGCAATTTGTTGGGTGCCATAGATTTCAGTTCTCATGCTTCAACCATTTGTGATCGACATTATTACTCGGTTGACGGGATATAAAATGCTATAGCTACATTTTCAGATGACACAAACATTGGTGGGAAATTACTTCGGAATGATGATGCAAGAGATTTAAAAACTATATGTATAGATTGGGTGAATGGGCAAACATTTGGCAATGAAAATTAAAGTGGATAAATATGGGGTTATTCAAGTTGGCCAGCCTAATAAAAAGGCAAATCATTATCTCAATGGAGAGAAACTTCAAAGTGCTTAAGTGCAGAGGGATCTGGGTGTCTGCTTGCATATCACAGGAAACTTGCTTGCGGGTACTTGAAGTAATGAGGAATGCAAGCATAACCTCAGCGTTTAATTGTAAAAGGATAGAGTAGAAAGGTAGGGAGTGTTGCTGTAGCTATGCAAGGCATTAGTGAGGCTGCAACTGGAGTACAGTTTGGGTGTCCTGCAGAATGAGCTATTTCCATTGGAGGCAATTCAGAAGAGCTTCATTAGATTGATTCCATATTTGAAATGTTTGTCTTATGAAGAGAAATTGAGCAGTTTAGGCCTATACTCTCGAGTTTATAAGAATGAAAGGAGATCTCATTGAGGTCTGTAAAATGCTAAACGTAACTGAAAGTGTAGATATGGAGTGGATATTTTTTAATGTGGCGCAATCTACAATAAGAGACTACAGTTTGAGGATCGAGAGATGGCAGGGAAGTGTAACAGAGGCCGCGATGACATCAGCCATGATTGTATTTCATGGCGGAGCAGGTTCAAAGGATTGGATTCCTGACTGATGCTCCTTGTTCATATTCAGCTTTACGACTGTGTTACACAGTAATGGGGGAGGATGATGTATCAAACAGGAAGCAGGCACTGCGGATAAATCAGTCTAAATCAGTTTGACAGAACGTCACCAGTAGGGTCACACAGTGGCCAGTGCTGGGTCCTCAACTATTTACAATCTATATCAATGATCAGGAGGATGGAGCAGATATACAGATACTGAGTTTGGTCATGTTGCTGTGATAAGCAAGAGATTAAATTATCAAGAGAGGGTGGAGGGTCTACAGATAGATACAGAGAGGTAAAGACAATGGATAATAATTTGGCATCTACAATACAACATGATATAATCTGTCATTTCATTTACAGGAATAATGGAAGGCAGTATGTTACTGAAATGGAGAGGGATTATAGGGATTAATGATACTGTGTACTGGGGGGTTCACTCAGACCCGTTCAGACATGGGAGGTTTTGCCTCCCTGATCGTTTGCTCCTTGACACTCCAAGTGACCCCATTGCTCTCCGTACACATGGAATGTTTTGAAGAGTTTGGTTGGTGATAGGGAATGGTGTTTTGAAACGTGTATCAAGGGGGTGCCCTTTATCCAAGATACATTCATTCCTTTCTACATGGAGATCTGAAGACGATGGAAATGGCTGCCCGCTTGCGAATTAAGAGGCTGTGGTTGCTGTCTGGACAGGGGTATTCACTAACATGATGTACTGTGATGGGCACGCTGCAAGATTAATACAGAGAGAGCTCCTTCAGTTCCCCTACCTCTCCCCATTGACACGGCTACTCCGCAGATGCCATGTATACCATCGGGAATCCCACTATACTGGATACACCCGGCAGCTCCCTGCTAAGGATGAAATAATGTATTTACCTCATCCACCATATATATCCTCCGTCACTGAATGGTTGCATTGATGGCAACATGCTGGGAGATGATGGATATGTCACCCAGTCCTGTTTGAAAAGTTCCAGAACATAGAAGCTGAATGAAATTGTGAACAGCCACTGGCAGCACCGTCCTCCCCCCTGGTGTGAAGCTGCAGGACGTGTTAAAGGAGGTGACACCGCTCTGTGACCAGCTCCTTGTTAAATCAGTGACCCCTCACACTCTGCTCCTGGGTTAAGCTGTTCCTGGAAAACCTGATGCGGACACAGCAGATCCATTTCCCCACTCACACTCACTGCGTGGTTTCAAAGCTTCCCCTCTCTGCAACCTCTGCTCCATTTGTTGTTCATGTTGCAGACCCAGATGTTGTAACTGCAGTCCCCAGGCTCCATCCAAGGTTGGGTCACCAAATCCTCAGGTCTTCTTGAATGTCTGAGGCAGCTCACAGCACAACCTCCAGAAAACTATCCCCAGCTGCTGCACTAACTTTTTAATAACAGGAGTCAGTCAGAAACCCCTCGACTCTAAGTGTTGTGGACCAGACCAGATTCCCACAAAATATTTTAAGTAGGCCACTTAGACCCAAACCTTTCCTTATTTTGAATATAGATGGGAAGTGTGCCTTACAGATATGTTGTGATTGGTCAAACCACTCGACATTAAGCAAAATATAATCTATTCAAATGCTTTAGTTAAAATACAATCAAAGAAAAGAAATTTTTGGGATGGCTTATATGTTGGAACACTTACATAAACAATAGATACCGTAACCTTATTGGTATACAGTGCTTGGCACAAAGATATATTCAAATACAGATTCTTACATGCAGTTTTCTGATCCAGGAGAAATCAACATCAACAGAGATCTCAGAGAGAAAGGCAGCTGGGGATCATGTATTGATACTTCCAACCATTCTGGGACCCGAACAACTTCTGAATGCTGCAGCTAAAAACAAAATGAGGAAACCTGGTCTGGCAGAGCTGGCCACTGCCCTTCCATTGTTACCACCAGTTTAATAAAACCTAAAGGTTTTCTCAGTTATTTACTTAAACTGTTTTCAGACAGCAGTTCTGCACCTCTGCCTTAAAAACCTCTCTTCCAGAAAAAACCCAAGAGAAAATAACCTTTTTACAGTGATAGTATACTCATAACTCCATCTTTAATAAAATGATCCATCAATATACAAAGATGGATTCATTTTAGACCTCCCAAATTTCCTCTATTAGTAGAGTGGAATGAATATATATTACATTGACTCTGAGCATACAAATGTTCACAGCTAGTTTCGATTTCAGTCATTTTACTTCTGCCACAGAATGCCTTTTGTCTTTCTTCGTCCAAGTCTCCACAACGTATCAAAACTCACTTATTCTCGCCATGTCAACTTTATAATTTCAAATTGAATGGCAGCAATAATAAGCTCAATAAAAACAGACTGGTATTTTTCTCCCTAAAATTCTCCACAAACTTTAAGGGGTCACGATCAGTGATAAAGATTTGTCTCATGTATGTTATTGGCAATGTAAATGCTGAAATGTTATAACGCCAACACCAAGCTCAAGGCCTCCTTCCCCATTGTGGAATAAATCTGTTGATGTTTCCACTGGACACTCTGACCACACGTTACATAATGGAGCACTTCTCATCGCTCCAATAGTCCTTCTGAATGACATAGCTCCTCATGTCTCAGCATAAAAGAATTGCATGCTTCTGTTCCTCTTAATGCTGTAACCCCTTTACCTGCTACTCCTGGCCTATGCCAGTAAAACTTACTCTCACAGGGATATGTTTTAAGAAGATCTTGCACATTCTTCTCAATCCGTCACATAAACCAATCTTTGATTTCTGAACCCAATCATCATAATCAGCCATTGCTAAGCTTGCCATTGTAACTCTCTGCTCTTCCACACGAGTTCTCCCGACTATGGGAAGTGAATGTTGAACTTCTCCAAAATTAGAGTCTCTCTCAGAGTGTCATAGGTTTGCTCTGTTTTTAATACCCTTCCCCATCTTTCAAAATTACTTTGTTTGATTCTTTCAAACACAACGTGTGTTTAACCATGGACGCTATTTTAGATTCCTGAAACACTGTCGGCTTCTGGCACAAGCTCATATGCATTTCAGATAGCTTTCTTCACCTCCTCCGATAGGGATGCAAATACCTATCAGCTTTGTTTGGATAAACTAAATCCACATGTTCTCTGGCCACTGCACTTGTTTAGCCACTTTCTGAAATGAAATTAAAAAGGCTCCCCCATCATTCTCATCAAATTTAGATAATGCCTGGATGTATTTAAACAGATCCTGATCAGGCCTTTGGCTACCATAGGGTTGCTCAACCTCACTATCCTCTAATGAAAATCCATACAAAATGAAGAAAAATTTAGAATAACTTAACTATTGGAAAACTTAACCGAATAATGGATACAGTACGTTCTACAAATGAACTGTTCAATCTATTAACATCATCTAAACACGCCCCTTGGCAAAAAGGAACATTCAGACACGCATTCATGCATACAGTTCTCCGCTCCAGGAGGAAACACCATCAAGTGAGGTTTTAGAGAGAGTAGCAGCTAGGGATAATTTACTAAAACTTCCAACCTCTCTGGGACCCCAAGTACCCGGTGATTGTTACAGCTACAAGAAAAAACAAACTAGAAAGCCTGGTGTGTGCGAGCTGGCCATTGTTACTACTATTTAGTAAAAAACCTCAAAGAACTGTAAGTTATTTGCTTGAGCCGTTTTCAGTAGGCAGTTTGGCCTTTAAGACCTCTTACTAAAGAAAAATGAGAAAGTAACGTTTTATTTAAAAAGGGACAGCATTGTCACACAATTTAGATGCCTGGTCCTTCACTCAGTGCGCTTCCTCGTGTTACTTATCGCAAGGTCACCTGAGAGGGACAACCACAGGTACAGACCAAGTTACAAGGATGTATCTCATAACTTCTGAAACACGCATGTCAATGGACCATCACATGGGACATACCAGGAAGTGAACAACAGCTTCACACACACCATTTCAGTATTTCTGAGCTACACAATGCCAGCACTCGATACACTAGGGAGCCAAAACCCAAGGCCAGGGAAAGATACTGAGGGACAGAGAGATTCACATTAAAGACATAAACAGACAGTCAATTAACTGAGAAAATATTGTGGAAATATGTGGAAAAAGACAGAGCAGTGGGACTAACTGGACAAGTGAGATCTTCGAGAGTAAAATTACAAGAATGAGAACATTGAATAAATGCATTGTCAGCTCAGCTGGAATGGTTTATTACATCAAATTCTGAATCTGCTTCACCGAACACCACAAACAACACAAACTGGGACAAGATGACAGCCCAGCATGGAGAGCTGTGCAGACCATGCTAGTGTGTTGCTCAGTAAACTGCACTATCTGCCCAGCATGGAGAGTATTGTAAACTTTACTATCATATGCAAACTATACTCGCATCAGATTACTGTCTACAATGGGAAGATTTGCTCTCTCTGCATGTGTGTGTGTGTGTGTGTTTGAATGCGAAACTCATTGTTTGAGAAGGAACGCACATGGAGGAAACTATTTTAAATACGAACAACTGACAGGCTTTTTGTTAATCAACAGAGAGAACGAGAGAAGTTTCATGGACAGATGAGATAAAGTGTTTGAGAATGTTGAGAATAATTCGGTTATTCGGTTGAGAATGTTTGAGAATGAAGTGTTTGAGAAGTCATTGCCAGACACAACAGCAATATATATCGGCGTGCACATGAATGACAGATGGATGGGAGTTTGGTGTGAGGTCGAATCAGATTTGCTTCGGCAGGTTTGAAGCCGAGACCGTCAGCAGCAGATTATTGGCTTCATTAAGACTGTACTTCATAGTTCAAGGTTCAAACAGCAGATGGAATAAACCAGTGAGATATATTCTGGCGTGGTGAGTATGTCAAGTTAGAAATGGTCAGGGAATGGTGTCAGGAATCAGCTCATAGTCAAAGAGATCTCCCACAGTTGTGACTTGTCTGCTTCAGCTGCAGATATTGGCCAGGGATGGGATGGAAACAGTGGAAGGAAGTGGAGTTTGTAACCAGAGCAGTAGACAGTGACCTCCATGCTCTTAACAACAAAGGCAATGATACAATGCATTGTGGTTCTCCCCTGAAACTGAATAGATCAACATAGAGACCCGGAGTAACACTGCCAGAGCAGAGGAAGACAGTAATTGAACACGTTCATTGATGTAGTTAGTAGTAGTCTGTAGAGTAAATATCTGGATTGAGAGATTCAACAGGATAATAATAGTGGCAAGATGTGTAGACGATATGAAAGAACAATAATACACTCATAACTGGGTTATAGAAACCGAAATCTGGACAGTGACACTCACCAGGAACACCAACAATAGCCAGGAAGGGATAATAAAAATATTGAATAATGAGAAGAGCGTAATAGATCAGCGATGATAATGACTACCAATAAAATACAGAAAGACACCAAACATAATCGGATAAGCTCCTGTCTATTTTTGGAACATTCCAGTCTAATGTTCTCAGATACTGATCCATTGTTTGCATATTCCAGTCTAATGTTCTCAAATTCTGATCCATTGTTGGCACGTTCCAGTCTAATGTTCTCAAATTCTGATCCATTGTTGGCACATTCCAGTCTAATGTTCTCAGATTCTGATCCATTCTTGGCACATTCCAGTCTAATGTCCTCAAATTCTGATCCATTGTTGGCACATTCCTGTCTAATGTTCTCAGATTCTGATCCATTGTTGGAATATTCCTGTCTAATGTTCTCAAATTCTGATCCATTGTTGGCTGATTCCAGTCTAATGTTCCCAGATTCTGATCTCTCCTCCCCCTCTCTCTGGATCTGCTGATCCTTGTCAGTGCTTCGGTGATGCTCCCGCTCATGTTATGGAATAACACATTGAACGAAGCCCATTTATCATTGAAAGATGGGAACCCTCCACTGGCATAATTAGAATCCATGAAGATTGGCATTAATCGCACTTACTGAACAAATAGGCTCAGTTCACCTGTTCAAGACATCACTTTTCATTTACTGGTTTTGGATGGAATGGGTGAGGGTTGCTGAGGGATGGATCATAAATCTTTAAATCTTTTAAATCTTTTTATTAACTAGTATATGAGAGTATTAACAGGACACTGCAGGAGTCTATATATGTTACACTCTGTTTATGAAAGGAGGCAGTTATAAAATAACAGATCGGCTGCATAAAAATGTCGGGTGGGCAAATTTCTCGATACCTGAACACAATGTACGGCACTTATTGATCAGCGTGAGGCTACTCCTGGTTTTAATGCCCTGTTGTCAAATCCTTTCATAACCTTGAGACAGAGCATTGAGACTGCTGCTCAGGAACAGGCCGAAGCAATTCTGTCCCTATCGGCCTCTGACAGAGGGATAAGAGAAGGCCATTCAGCCCATATTAGCCTTTTGCTACTTGAAAAGGTGTAAATCTAGAATATTGGCACATTTTGCCAACAGAATCATTCAAAACAAAGAGATGTGTCACTGCAGCTGTATGAGGTGTTACTGAGAGGGCACCTGGAGTACATTGCGTTGGTTGTGTTACTGTAACTGAGAAGGGATGGACCTCCATCAGATACAGTTTAACAGCTGCTCGTAATCCACGGGTTGCTGTCTCATTTAATGTCTCGGGTCTGTTACACCAGGACAGGAGGATGCCATGAAGCCTCTTGAGTCTATTTCAGAGGGACAGGTGGAGGTCATTCAGCCTCTCAAGCCTGTTACAGAGGAGCAGGAAATGTTTATTTAACATTCAAGTCTGTTACACATAAATATTAGTTTTAAACTAGTTGTGGAATAGGAAAGACCTGATGTAAACATTAAAGTTCTAAATTTGAATAATGCCAATTTTGAAAGTGTTAGGCGACCCCTCTGAAAGGCTGATTGGGATACCCTATTCACAGTTAAAGGGGTGGTTGGAAAATGCAAGGCCATCAAAACGTGGTTTCAGAGAGTCCAGAGCCAACGTGTTCATATTAGTGAGATGGGCAAGGCTGGTGGGTGCAGGGAGTGCTAGATGGCTCGATATATTGATGCTCTGGTCAAGGTAAGGAAGTAGGCATATGTTAGGTAAACAGAGCTGAGATTAAGTGAATCCCGAGAGGAGTATAAGGGCAGTAAGTGCATAGTTAATGGGGACATTGGGCCAGACAAATGTGGACATGAGATGGCTTTAGAAATAGGGTTAACGAGGCATTGAAGAAATTCTACAAATTCTTTAATTGCAAAATATTAACTAGGGAGAGAATAGGGCACCTTAAAGATCAGTAAGGACACGTATGTGTGGAACCATAGGAGATGGAACGGATACTAAACAAGTATTTTTCCTAGTATTAAATGTAGAAGAGGTTACAAGAGCGAGAGAATGAAGAAATACATAGTGATATCTTGAAAAGTATCGATATTACAAGGAGATGTTGGACATTTTAAAACATATAAAGGTGAACAAAGCCCTGGGACCTGATCAGTTGTATCCCTGAATGTTGTGGGAAGCTAGGAAAGAAATTGCTCAGCCTTTTGCTGATATATCTGTGACATTGATTTCCACAGGTGAGTTGGCAAAAGACTGGAAGTTTGCTAACATAGTGTCATTATTTCAGAAATTAAGGAAAACCCAGGTAACGAAAGATTGGTGAGCCTGACGTCAATGGTGACTAAATTTTTGGAGGGGATTTTGAAGGAAATGATGTATATGTATTTGGAAATACAAGGACAGAAGAGGTATTTATACAATGGAGATCACATCTCACTGACTTGGTGGAAGGTTTTGAGGTAGTGATGAAGATGATTGATGAAAGCAGGGCAGTGGATGTTGTCTTTATGGAATTTAGTAAGACAACCAAAATGTTCTACATGGTAGACTGGTTATGAAGGTTAGACTGCCTCCGATACAGGGAGAGCTCGCCATTTAGATCCAAAATTTTCTTGAATATCGGAGACAGGGTGTGACAGTTGGCATTTGTTCATTAAACTTGGAGACCTGTGACCAGTGGCACTGCTCGCAAAGATCAATAGTGGGTCCACTGCATTTTGTTACTTATACAAATCATTTGCACTTGAGTATATGAAGTATGGTCAGTAAGTTTGTAGATAATACCAAATTTGGTGGTGTAGTCGACAGTGAAGAATGATCTCTCAGAATATAATGGGAACTTAATTAGGTGAGCTGAGGAGTGGCAGATGGAGTTTATTTTAGATAACTGTGAGGTGTTGCATTTTGGCAAGGAAAATCAGGGCCGGCCATATAGGTAGGATCCTGTCGAAAGTTGCCAATCAAGGAGAACTCCATAGAAATTATAGAATCCCTACAGTTTGGAAACAGGATTTTCGGCTCATCGAGACCACACCATCCCTCTAAAAAGTATCCCACTGGACAAACCCCTATCCTATCCCTCACAGCCTGCATTTCCCATGGCTAATGCACCTCGCCCTCACATCCAAGGGTACTATACACAATTGAGCATGGCCAATCTACCTTTACCTGTATATCGTTATACTGTCGGAGGGAAACATAGCACCCGGAGGAAACTCACACAGACACGGGGAGAATGTACAAACTCCACACAGTCAGTCATTCAAGGATGGAATTAAACCCAGATCGTTGCCCTGTGAGGCATCTTGTGTTGCTCGTTCTCCGTTTCTTGAAAGTGCCGTCACAGGTAGACAGCGCAGTAAAGAAGGCACTTGGTGATCTTCCCTTTATTGGTGCGTGCTTTGAGTCGAAGCATTTGCATGACGCGTTGCATCTGTACAGGACATTGGTTTGGCCACTTTTGTAATATTGCCTTTAATTCTGGTCTCTCTGCTGTCGGAAATATGTTGTCAAACTTGAAAGGGTGCAGAAGAGATTAATAAGAATGTTGCAGGTGTTGGAGAGTTAGAGTTACAGGGAGAATTTGAATAGGCTGGGGCTATTTTCAAGTGTTGAGGCTGAGGGTGGGCCTTAAAGAGGTTTATAAAATCATGAGGGGCATAGAAAAAGTAAACAGTCAATGTATTTTCCCAGGATAGACGATTCCAAATATAGAATATAAAAGCTTAAGGTGAGAGGAGAAAGATTTAAAAAGGGACATGAGGGACAACATTTTCACACAGAGACTGCTGTGTGTATGGATTGAACAGCCAAAGGAGGTGGTGGAGGCAGGTACAGTTACACCATTTAAAAAGCATTTGGATGGATACATGCATGAGAAGTGTGAAGAGGGAGATGGGCCAACTGCTGGCAAGGGGGACGAGATTAATTTAGGATATTTGGTTGATATAGATGACCAGACCGAAGGATCTTTTTCCGTGCTGTACATCTCTGAGAGTCTATTGACTCTTGAGTGTTTAACACGGGAGCAGGAGGAGGCTATGCAGCTTCTGAATTCTGTCAGTCAGCTTGGTTGCTCAATTACGTTCAGTCAAATACAAAAATACATGATACAGATTTTGCTGGTGTTTTACAGAAACAGGTGAAAGGCTTTTAGACAAGAAAAGCTGTAAAGAATGTGAAGAGGCCATTCAGTCCCTCACCTCCATTCCACAGGAGCAGCAGGTGAGCACAGAGCTATTGGAGCCTGTTACTCTGGAGCAGGAGGAGGACATCTATTTTCACAAAACTTCGATTAGGAGGCAGTCACTCAACTGCTCGAGACTGGGACACAAGATCAGGAGGGAGTCATCCAACTGCTTGAGACTGGGACACAGAAACAGGAGGGTGTCAATCAACTGCTCGAGACTGGGACACAGGAATAGGAGGCAGTCACTCAACTGCTTGAGACTGGGACACAGGCACAGGAGGCGGCCATTTAACTGCTCGAAACTGGGGCACAGGGAAATCTAGAGGCTACTGAGGCCTGAGGATCCTGTTACGCAGGAACAGGAGGAGGGGACTCACTCTCCACCAGTATGGGACACTGGGAGAGAAGGGGAGTTTGCTTGGAACAAACACAAATATATGAATAAGTTGAATTCATGGTCCACACAATCCTGCCCCAACATTCACAAAGACCACGGCTGATCTGATTGTGATTCCCTCATTCCATTTTACGGAGACCCCCTCTCTGCAGCCTCTGCTCCATTTATTGGACATGTTGCAGACTCAGACGCTGCAACAACAGTCACCATGACTCATCCAGAGGGTCAGGTCTAACCGGATGAGTCCGAATTTGAACGGTCCAATAACAAGAATAAAAACATAAAATAAAGGTTTAGCCAGATGTTTACTTCTCTCACATTCGCCATCAAACTCACATAACCAGCCCGTCCATTATACTTTCAGGATGGAGCACTGTGTAGATATGGCTAGCGTACTTCTGAATGCAACCCAGCAATATCCAGAATGGAACTCTGTGCACCCCACACCAGTACTTGATCTATAATCCTGGGATAAATGTCCAACGTGGGGAGCAGTGCAGACCGCAATGGTTCATTCATATATAAACCCAGGCTGTTGCATTTTTCGGTAACACTGTGTTAGATAACTGTCCCGTGTGGGGAAACTTGCAGGCAATGTTGGAAGTGACAGCCAATGGTGCAGCTCACAGCCATTTACAGCTCCATATCTCCACCGTGCCTTGACAAGGGGTGCCATGGATGTGAAAATCACTGCAATGTAGAGATGTAAATGGAAACAGTTTAAATACAAATAGTGCTGATTAAGGCGAGTATCACACCAGTATTTAAAGTTGAAAAAACCGAGATAATATCCAATGAGGTTTCGTGAATGGTGCAAAGTAGTTAGAGGGGAATGGTAATGTTATAGTGGTTGCACTATAATCAACAATGTGAATTTGAGGAACAAATATGAAGGGGGACTGGGGAGACTTTCAGGAACAATAGGGTTGTTATAATAGGTGATTTCAATTTTCCTAACATAGACTGGGGCTTCCAGATGGTTAAGAACTTATATGGAACGTAATTTGTTTAGTGTGTTCAGCGAAGTTTCCACAATCAAAATATAGAGTATCGTACTCGGGAAGGGACAAACGCGGAAATAGGGCAGGATAGGTGAAGTGGGGGAGCATTTTGGTAAAAGTGATTAGAGTTGTATTAATTTATAAATAGTTATGGTAGGGACAAAATTGGTCCACAGATTCAAGTTCTAAATTGGGGCAAGGCGTATGTTATTGGAGTTAGACAGGAGATTGCAGGGGATGATTGGAGTTGTTTGATTCCAGGTAAAAGGATCTTAGGCAAGTGGGAGGGCTTTAAATGTGAGATAGCTCGAGGTCAAGGTTTCCATTTTTCTGTGAGGGTGAAGGTTATGTGAGACTTGAAGAGAGAACTCTGGATGTCAAGAGATATTGAGGCTTTGACCAGAAAAAAAGGAGGCGTGGCTCATGTTCAGGCAGTTCGTATCAAGGGAATCCCTGGAGGTATACAGGGGATAGAGGAGTTTACTGAAGAAGGATATCAGCAAGGCCATAAGGGGGTATGAGGTAGTCTTGGCTGAGAAGATTATAGTGAATATAAATTCAGTATAGTAAAGATAAAGAGCAACTAGAGAGAGAATAGGATGCTTTAAAATCCAAAACTGGCATGCATGCGTAAAACCTCAAGAGATGGGTGAAGTCCTCAATTTCCCCTCTGTGTTTATCATGAAGAAAAACATGAACATCTGTGACCTTTAGAAGGTTAGTTGTCATATCTTGGTACTGTCCATATCACAGTAGGGGTGCTGTTGGACATATGAGAACGCACAAAGTCAGACATATCTCTTGGTCCTGACCAGATATATCTAAGAGCACTGTACGAGGCGAGAGAAAAAGCTTAGGACCAAGATCCCGGAAGACTGGGCGGTAGCAAATGTTGTGCCCTTCTTCAAGAAGGGCTGCAAAGAAAAGCCTAGGAAATATAGACCAGTAAGCTTCACACCTGTTTTTGGTAAACCACTTGAGAATGTTCTGAGAGATAAGATGTGCATGCATTTGGAAAGACAGAGTTTGACTTGGAGCAGTCAGCATGCCTTACAAATTTTGATAGAGATTTTTGAGGAAGTGACCAGGAAGGTTGATGAGAGCAGGGTTGTAGACATATTATGTATGGATTGCAGTAAGGCCTTTGATAAGTTTCCACATCGTAGGCCGTTCTAGAAGGTTAGATCGCATAAAATCCAAGGTGAACTAGCAAATTAGACTGAGCTGCCAGTGGAAGTGGTTGAAGTGGGCACACTAACAACATTGAAAAGGCATTTGGACAAATACACAGATAGGAAAGGAATAGATGGATACAGAGCAAAGGCAGGGAAATGGCAGATTGGCATATTGGTAGATAATGGCCAATTACACCATGGTTTGTTGATGGGGCATGGTGGGCGTATTGGATGGGCGAGTATAGAGGGGGAACATTCCCATCCCAGAGGGTGCCACATCACCAGACCCACCGAGCATGGTTTGTGCTCACTACCGAGTTCAGTGCAGTATTTGAGGTCTGAAGAAATGTCCAGCAATACAGGACAAGCATCAATAACCTTCCCTGCTCTGTCAGGATAAGGGTCACCGTATTCTGTCTGCTCCCTCACAATCACTATATATCTGTGATTGCAACTACTCCTGAACAAGGCTCATGGTCCCCCACTCTCACTACTGCATGCAACACCTTCTCTCTCTCTTTTACAATACCTCCCACACAGTCATAGAATATTCTGGAGAATGCCGATTATAGAATGTTCCAGATAATGTTCCAAATATTTCCCTGTTTCAGGAAAATGGTAGTGTCCCAATGTGTAATACATAAGAGTCACTTGACTCACCTTAATGATATTAAACCAAAAACAACTTCTAAACACGTCTTGTTATAAATACAATTTCGAGCAGAGAACATTTTTACCCTCAGGCGTTATCTTGACTGTTATCTGAACTTTACCACTTTCCTTATTATGAATGTTTCTCTTACTCTATGTCTGTGACTGTTTCTGTCTGTTACACAGTCTCCCACTCAGTTGGCATGACGGCAGGTTTGTGATGTCGATGCAGGGCAACAGCACAGGTTCAGTACCTCACACTGACAGAGATTACCATGAAGGGGACACTCTCTCAGCCTCACCCCATCACCCGAGATGTGGTAATCCTCACGATAAACCACCATAAGTGGTCTCTCTAATGAGAGTTTTTTTTTTGGACTGTATTCTATCAATGTTAGCATTTTAATTTAAAAAATATTTAAATAGAGGTTCTTAATATTATAATAAACCAACAACAACACAACTCAAATATCTGAAAAAAGTTACATCCAATTGCATGTACATACAAAACAAGTTAAAACACTACACAGACAGAAGAAAAAAAAACAAAACTAAACAATAAATAATGAATAAATAATACAGCTCAGCATAACAAGAGAACAGCTCTGGTTCATCAAGAGCATTAACTGATACACATTTTTATGTTCATTGTTCTTCCTCTCTGGGGGTGGGGGAGTTCAGACATCCAACACAACAGAATATTTTTCGAACACAGAAAGTACGGATTGTAAGGATATATTTTTTTTCCCATGTTCATCTGTGGAAAATACCTTGGGCAGACCCAGGAAAACAGAAACCAAGTCCATCTCCAATTCAGTCCCCATTACGCACTCTGTCACAACTGACACTGTGTTTCAATATCGTCTACAGCAGAACCACAAGCAACGAGTAAGAGTGTCTGTAGTCATTCTGCATTTAGGACATGCTGAAGATAATCCCACTTAGCATTTTGAGAGACAATTTGGGGTCAGATAAACCCTACGAAGAATTTTCAACTGCATGGAATGGGTCTTATGACAGATCAAAATCCTTCGAGAATTTTCACAAATATCCTCCCATGTGTCCGAAGTGTTCTAAACCCCCAACTCTCTCGCAGTCATCACAAAGCTGCCCAGTCTCGTCTGAGGGGACACTCTCCAACTAATGATCAAGGGTAATGACCGAGAGTATATTCTCAGCAATAAGCGCCATCTTCCCTTTTCCGGATCTGTAAGAGTGTGGGGGAAATGTGTATTTTTTTTAAATCAAATCTCTGATCTGGGAAAAAATACAGAATAGTTCTCTACTCGGTAGTCCATACGTACGAGTTATTTGATGAAATGATATCATTATTTCTCCATCAAATAACACGTGGTGGCTCAGTGGTGAGCATTGCTGTCTCACAGCACCAGGGTCTCGGCTTTGGTTCTGGCCTTGGGTGACTGGCTGTGTGGAGTTACCATTCTCGCCGTGTCTGTGTGCATTTCCTCCCACAGACCAAAGAAACATGATTTTGGCTGTATTGCCGTCGATCTGACACATTGTCATTCATGCTTTAACAATATTGATAATTATTGGGTTATGACAATACTTCATAAATGTTGTCAATTTAGCTAAGAAAAACAGACTAATAAAGGTTCACTTTATCTGATTGGGTTCAATATCTCACAGTGTTGGTCAGCTTGGAGGAGTACTGACTCATCAGTTGGGAGAGGCTGGTACATAGTAATTAGCAGGAGGTTTCCTTTCTCATGTGTAAACTAATGCCATGAGTCTTCCTGGGATACAGTTCACTGTTGAGGACTCCCAGAGCAATTCCCTTCCAACTGTATCCCACTGTACCACCACGTCTGCTTTGTCTGTCCTGCTGGTGAAACAGTAGATATCCGGGGAAAGTGATGGGGTGTCTGGGACATAGTCATACTCACAGAATCAGACCTTAAATACCAGGTCAGGCTGTTGCTTCACGTGTCTGCTTTTTTTAATTCACTGTTTCCTGCCAGCTGTCCCATTCTAGAAACATGGCCATATATTCGCCCCAATTCACTAAGATTTGATTTTGCAAACTAGGCTGGGAGATTTATCAACATTTTTCTGAAAATCCACTGTTTACATCCATTGTGTCTCGCCAATGTGGAGAAGACCACACTGAGTTTAAAGGATGCAGTAGATGAGGCGTTCTGTCTCCCTACATCACCTATCACTTTCAACACCACCTTCATCTACCTATCGCATTCCTAGCTACCTGCCTCCTGCCACACCCCCTTCTCATTTAACTCTCAGCTCTCTTGATCCAGAAGCCTCAATCCTGATGAAGGGTTGTGCCCGAAACGACAATGCTCCTGCTCCTCGTACGCTGCCTGACTGTGCTTTTCCAGCGCCACTGACCTCCAGCAGCTGCAGTGCCCACTTTCTCCTCACACCTTCAGGGCTTGCATGATTCAGATTTATAACAGTTACTTCAAATAAAACAAAAACTACCGTGTACTCAAACAGCATAAAAGAAAACCAATGCATTGTCGTCACTGTTCCCAAAACGTCCTTTTAAACTAAAGTTTTCAATTAGCTTTTCTGATCATCCAACATCAATTTCTAAATAACGTGATCTCTAGCTCTGTGCTCAACAAAATGTTAATGCCAGCTATCTAACACATGCTCATGAAATTCATTTTTCCCAGCATTAGCATTCAGTTTGGTTAACACAGTTTAGATATAATGTAAACAGTACATTATTACTGCAGTAGCCACAAATGTGTATATCTCATTTTCCTGTTTTATAACCTGCCCAACATTTGTATTGTAGCTTTAACTTTGATATATAACCCCCATCAATGTTTCCTGCTCCTTGCTGTTTTTACGCTCCACCTTACAAGATTCTGTAGAATCTGAGTGACGTGGACTTTGGGGAGATTAATGGTAGAGATCATCTTGCCACATCATTCATGATCTTCTTAAACATCATCGTGACATTTTCTCCAGATCTCCCGTTATGCGAGTGGAGTAGAGAAGGACAATGATCGTTCAACAATGCTCTGTATTTCCCCCAGAGAGCTGAGACTGCTCTAACCTGGGTGGGAACCTTACAGCAGGCTGGTAAAGCATTGCTGCTGCTGTACAGGATCTTAGTGAGATCACATCTGGAGTAGTGTGTACAGATTTGGTCTCTTCGATGAAGAAAAGATGTTATTATCTTGGAAGCAGCTCAGAGCTGGTCCCCTCAACTGATTCCTGCAATAAAGGTGCTAACTTATAACGAAAGGAAGATCAGGTTGATCCAATAGCCATTGGAGTTTACAAAAATGAAAGAATATCTTATTTCAACATAGATGCCAGGAAGGAGTCAACAACTGAAGCGAATTACACAGATAATGGAGGAATCCATTCCATTCTTCAGCCTGTTACACACGAACAACAGAAGGATATTCAGGCCTTTGACCTGGTTACACCAGAATAGGACGAGGCTGTTCAGCCTCTGGAGCCTGATGTATATTTACAGGAGGAGGCCAATCAGCCCCTTGAATCTATAACACTGGCCCCAGAGTAGGCCATGCTGCACCAGTATCCTATTACACAGCAACAGGATTTGTCCATTCAGCCTCCTCAAGTCTGTAACATAGGAACTGAAAGCGGTCACACAGTGACTGGAGATTTGTTACACTGGGATAGCAGGAAGCCATTCATACCCACCGAGTCTGTTGCAAGAGAATTGGATAAGGATAAAAACTATTTGAGACTTATTTCATGAGAAAGGAGGAGGTAATTCAGACACGTGTCTGTTGTATGGGAACAAGAGAAGACCAATCGCCATCTTAGTCCCATCTCTGGGATACATGAGGAGACGGTTCAGTACCTCCATCTATTATGGAGAAATATGAGAAGACCCATCAGCCCCTCAAAATGTTGCACAGCAACGGGAAGTTTCCATAATCTCCCACTCCTCTAACGCATCAACAGGGGGTGGTCATTCTGGCCTTGGAGATGATAACATGGGAACGCCAGAAAGACTTCATCTCATCGATTTTGTACACCAGCAGGAGGATGGGTCCAGTTAGCCACACACACCGCTTATGCAGCAAGTGGAGCACATATCTTAAAACCCTTTTGCCAATCAAACAGGAATTCAAAGAAAACGTAAAGGTTTTAGAAAGGGAAGAACTTATAATAACTGAATACATTAGGGACTAAAATGTAACAATAAAGTATTGTAATTTAAGGCAAATTATTAGAATCCATTGTTGTGGACATTTGCAAACGTAAACCACAATTCATCGGAGTCAACGTGGTTTTACAAAGGATAAATCATGATTGAAGTGTTTTCTTGAGTTATTTAAAGATGTGACAAACAAGGTGGATAGTGGGAATCCTGGAAATGGAATATATCTGGTCTTCGTGAAGGATTCAGATACGTCGCTTCTGCAAAGAGTGCGTGGTAAGATCAGACAGCATCGGTTTAGGAGTAATTTATTGGCTTGGCTGGAGGGTTGGTTAACCAACAAAATGCAGTCAGATGAATTAATTGTGTCATTTTCTATTGGAAAATGCAATTTGTTGGGTGCCATAGATTTCAGTTCTCATGCTTCAACCATTTGTGATCGACATTATTACTCGGTTGACGGGATATAAAATGCTATAGCTACATTTTCAGATGACACAAACATTGGTGGGAAATTACTTCGGAATGATGATGCAAGAGATTTAAAAACTATATGTATAGATTGGGTGAATGGGCAAACATTTGGCAATGAAAATTAAAGTGGATAAATATGGGGTTATTCAAGTTGGCCAGCCTAATAAAAAGGCAAATTATTATCTAAATGGAGAGAAACTTCAAAGTGCTTAAGTGCAGAGGGATCTGGGTGTCTGCTTGCATATCACAGAAAACATACTTGCGGGTACTTGAAGTAATGAGGAATGCAAGCATAACTTGAGCGTTTATTTGTAAAAGGATAGAGTAGAAAGGTTGCTGTAGCTATGCAAGGCGTTAGTGAGGCTGCAACTGGAGGACAGTTTGGGTGTCCTGCAGAATGAGGTATTTCCATTGGAGGCAATTCAGAAGAGCTTCATCAGATTGATTCCATATTTGAAGTTTTTGTCTTATGAAGAGAAATTGAGCAGTTCAGGCCTATACTGTCGAGTTTATAAGAATGAAATGAGATCTCATTGAGGTCTGTAAAATGCTAAACGTAATTGAAAGTGTAGATGTGGAATGGATATTTTTTCATGTGGCGCAATCTACAATAAGAGACTAGAGTTTGAGGATCGAGAGATGGCAGGAAAGTGGAGCAGAGGCCGTGATGACATCAGCCATGATTGTATTCCATGGCGGAGCAAGTTCGAAGGGTTGGATTCCTGACTGATGCTCCTTGTTCATATTCAGCTTTACGGCTGTGTTACACAGTAATGGGGTAGAATTATGTATCAAACAGGAAGCAGGCACTCCGGATAAATCAGTCTAAATCAGTTTGACAGAACGTCACCAGAGGAGTCACACAGTGACCAGTGCTGGGTCCTCAACTATTTACAATCTATATCAATGATCAGGAGGATGGAACAGATATAGAGATACTGAGTTTGGTCATGTTGCTGTGATAAGCAAGAGATTAAATTATCAAGAGAGGGTGGAGGGTCTACAGATAGATGCAGAGAGGTAAAGGCAATGGATAATAATTTGGCAGCTGCAATATAACATGATATAATCTGTCATTTCATTTACAGGAATAATGGAAGGCAGTATGTTACTGAAATGGAGAGGGATTACAGGGATTAATAATACTGTGTATTGGGGGGTTCACTCTGACCCGTTCAGACAGGGGAGGTTTTACTCCATCCCTGATTGTCTGCTCCTTGACGCTCCAAGTGACCCCATTGCTCTCCGTGCACATGGAATACTTTGAAGTGTTTGTTTGGTGATGGGGGATGCTGTCATCAAACGTGTATCAAGGGGATGGCCTTTATCCAAGATACATTCATTCCTTTCTACATGGAGATCTGAAGACGATGGGAATGTCTGCCTGCTTGTGAATGAAGAGGCTGTGGCTGCTGTCAGGACAGGGGTATTCACCAACATGATGTACTGTGATGGGCACGCTGCAAGATTAATGCAGAGAGTGCTCCTTCAGTTCCTCTACCTCTCCCCATTGACACGGCTACTCCGCAGATGCCATGTACACCATCGGGAATCCCACTATACTGGATACACCCGGCAGCTCCCTACTGAGGGAGAAACAATGTATTTACCTCACCATATATATCCTCCGTCACTGAATGGTTACATTGATGGCAACATACTGGGAGATGACGGATATGTCACCCAGTCCTGTTTGAAAAGTTCCAGAACATAGAAGCTGAATGAAACTGACCCGAACAGCCACTGGCAGCACCGTCCTTCCCCCTGGTGTGAAGCTGCAGGACGTGTTAAAGGAGGTGACACCGCTCTGTGACCAGCTCCTTATTCAATCAGAGTCCCCTCACACTCTGCTACTGGGATAAGTGGAGCTTGGGAAGCTGTTCCGGAAAATTCCGGGGTGGACGCAGCAGTTCTCTTTCCCCACACACACTCACTGCGTGGTTTCAGAGTCTCCCCTCTCCCTCTCTGCAACCTCTGCTCCATTTGTTGTTCATGTTGCAGACCCAGATGTTGTAACTCCAGTCCCCAGGCTCCATCCAAGAGTCCCCAGGGTCACCAAATCCTCAGGTCTCCCTGAATGTCTGAGGCAGCTCACAGCATAACTTCCAGAAAACCATCCCCTGCTGCTGCACTAACTTTTCAATAACAGGAGTCAGTTAGAAACCCCTCGGCTACAAGTGTTGTGGACCAGACCAGATTCCCGCAAAATATTTTAAGAAGGCCGCTTAGACCCAAACCTTTCCTTATTTTGAATATAGATGGGAAGTGTGCTTTACAGATATGTTGTGACTGGTCAAACCACTCGACATTAGGCAAAATATAATCTATTTAAATGCTTTAGTTAAAATACAATCAAAGAAAAGAACATTTCGGGATGACTTATATGTTGGAACAATTACACATACAATAGATACCATACCTTATTGGTATACACCGCTTGGCACAAAGATATATTCAAATACAGATTCTTACATTGTAGTTTTCTGATCCAGGAGAAATCAACATAAATAGAGATCTCAGAGAGAAAGGCAGCTGGGGATCAAGTATTGACACTTCCAACCATTCTGGGATCCCCAACAGCTTCTGAATGCTGCAGCTAAAAACAAAACGAGTAAACCTGGTCTGGGAGAGCTGGCCACTGCCCTTCCATTGTTAGCACCGTTTTAATAAAACCTAAAGGATTTCTCAGTTATTTCCTTAAACTGTTTTCAGAGAGCAGTTCTGCACCTCTGCCTTTAAAAGCTCTCATCAAAAAAAAAACCCGAAGAGAAAATAACCTTTTTACAGTGATAGTATTATCCCAACTCCACTTTTAATAAAATGATCCATCAATATACACAAATGGATTCATTTTAGACTGCCTAATCTTCCACTATTAGTAGACTGGAATGAACATATATTACATTGACTCTGAGCATACAAATGTTCACAACTCGATTCGATTTCAGTCATTTCACTCCTGCCACAGAATGCCTTTTGTCTTTCTTCATCCAAGTCTCCACAACATGTCAAAACTTAGGTTTTCTCGCCCTGTCAACTTTATAATTTCAATAAGCTCAATAAAAACGGACTGGTATTTTTCTCCCTAAATTTCTCCAAAATCATTAAGGGTCACGATCAGTGATAAAGATTTGTCTCATGTATGTTATTGGCAATTTAAATGCTGAAATGTTGTAACGCCAACGCCAAGCTCAAGGCCTCCTTCCCCATTGTGGAATAAATCTGTTGATGTTTCTACTGGACACTCCAACCACACGTTACATAATGGAGCACGTCTCATCTCTCCAATAGTCCTTCTGAATGACATAGCTCATCATGTCTCAGCATAAAAATATTACATCCTTCTGTACCACTTTGTAATGTAACCGCTTCACCTGCTAATGCTGGCCTACGCCAGTACACCTTACTCTCACAGGGATATGTTTTAAGAAGATCTCGCACATTCTTCTCAATCCCTCACAGAAACCAAACTTTGGTTTCTGAACCCAATCATCATTATCAGCCATTTCAGCTTCTAATCTTGCCATAGTAACTCTCTGCTCTTCCACACGAGTTCTCACGGCTGCAGGAAGTGAATTGTTGAACTTCTCCAAAATTAGAGTCTCTCTCAGAGTGCCATAACTTTGCTCTGTTTTAATACCCTTCCCCACCTTTCAAAATTACTTTGTTTGATTCTTTCAAACACAACGTGCGTTAAACCAGGAATGCTCTTTTAGATTCCTGAAACACTGTCGGCTTTTGGCACAAGCTCATATGCACTTCAGATGGCTTTCTTCACCTCCACCGATAGGGATGCAAATACCTATCAGCTTTGTTTGGATAAACTAAATCCACATGTTCTCTGGCCACTGCACTTGTTTAGCCACTTTCTGAAATGAAATTAAAAAGGCTCCCCCATCATTCTCATCAAATTTAGATAATGCCTGGATGTATTTAAACAGATCCTGATCAGTCCTTTGGCTGCTATAGGGTTGCTCAACCTCACTATCCTCTAATGAAAATCCATACAAAATGAAGAGGAATTTAGAATAACTTAACTATTGTAAACCTTAACCGAATAATGGATACAGTACATTCTACAAATGAACTGTTCAATCTATTAACATCACCTAAACACACCCCTTGGCAAAAAGGAACATTCAGACATGCATTCTTGCATACAGTTCTCCAATCCAGGAGGAAACACTATCAAGTGAGGCTTTAGAGAGAGTAACAGCTAGAGATAATTTACTAAAACTTCCAATCCCTCTGGGACCCCAAACACCCGGTGATTGTTACAGCTGCAAGAAAAAACAAACTAGAAAGCCTGGTCTGTGTGAGCTGTCCATTGTTACTACTATTTATTAAAAACCCTAAAAGCCCCGTAAGTTATTTACTTGAGCCGTTTTCAGTAGGCACTTTGGCCTTTAAGACCTCTTACTAAAAAAAAAAATGAGAAACTAACGTTTTATTTAAAAATAACAGCATTGTCAGGCAATTTAGATGCCTGGTCCTTCACTCAATGGGCTTGCTCGTGTTACTGATCGCAAGGTCACCTGAGAGGGACAACCACAGGTACAGACCAAGTTACAAGGAGGTGTCTCATAACTTCTGATACACGCCTGTCCATGGACCATCACATGGGACATACCAGGAAGTGAACAACAGTTTGACACACACCATTTCAGTATTTCTGAGCTACACAATGCCAGCACTCGATACACTAGGGAGCCAAAACCCAAGGCCAGGGAAAGATACAGAGGGACAGAGAGATTCACATTAAAGACAGAAACAGACAATTAATTAACTGAAAAGATGTTGTGGAAATATGGGGAAAAAGACAGGGCAGTGGGACTAACTGGGGAAGTGAGACCTTCGAGAGTAAAATGACAAGAATGAGAACATTGAAAAAAGGCATTGTCAGATCAGCTGAAATGGTTTGTTACATCAAATTCTGAATCTGCTTCACCGAACATTACACACAACATAAACTGGGACAAGATGACAGCCCAGCGTGGACAGCTGTGCAGGCCATGCTAGTGTGTTGTTCAGTGAGCTGCACTATCTGCCCAGCATAGAGAGTATTGCAAACTTTGCTATCATATGCTAACTTTCCTCGCATCAGATTACTGCTTGCAATGGGAAGGTTTGCTCTGTGTGTGTGTGTGTGTGTGGTTGAATGCGAAACTCACTGTTTGAGAAGGAACGCACATGGAGGAAACTTTTAAATACGAACAACTGACAGGCTTTTTATTAATCAACAGAGAGAACGAGGGAAGTTTCATGGACAGATGAGATAAAGTGTTTGAGAATATTAAAATAAAGTCATTGCCAGACACAACAGCAATATACATCGGCACACACATGAATGACAGATGGATGGGGGTTTGGTGTGAATTCGAAACAGATTTGCTTCGGCAGGTTTGAAGCCGGGAGCGTCAGTAGCAGATTATTGGCTTCATTAAGCCTGTATTTCATAGCTCAAGATTCAAACAGCAGATGGAATAAGCAGTGAGATATATTCTGGAGTGGTGAGTATTTCAAGTTAGAAATGGTCAGGACATGGTGTCAGGAATCAGCTCATGGTCAAAGGGATCACCCACAGTTGTGACTTGTCTGCTTCAGCTGTAGATATTGGCCAGGGATGGGATGGAAACCGTGGAAGGAAGGGGAATTTGTAACCAGAGCAGTAGACGGTGACCTCTATACTCTTAACAGCAAAGGCAATGCTACAATGCATTGTGGTTCTCCCCTGAAACTGAATAGATCAACATAGAGACCCGGAGTAACACTGCCAGAGCAGAGAGCGAGACAGTAATTGAACGCATTCATTCATGTAGTTAGTAGTGGCCTGTAGAGTGAATATCTGGATTGAGAGATTCAACACGAATAATAATAGTGGCAGGAAGTGTAGACTACATGAAATAACAGTAATACAGTCATAACTGGTTTATAGAAACAAAATCTGGACAGTGACACTCACCAGGAACACCAATGATAGCCAGGAAGGGACAATAAAAATATTGAATAATGAGAAGAGCGTAATAGATCCGCGGTGATAATGACAACCAATCAAATGCAGAAAGATACCAAACATAATTGGATAAGCGCCTGTCTATTGTTGGAACATGCCAGTCTAATGTTCTCAGATTCTGATCCATTGTTTGAATATTCCTGTCTAATGTTCTCAGATTCTGATCCATTGTTGGCACATTCCAGTCTAATGTTCTCAGATTCTGATCTCTCCTCTCCCTCTCTCTGGATCTGCTGATCCTGATCAGTGCTGTCGGTGATGCTCCCGCTCATGTTATGGAATAACACATTGAACGGAGCCCATTTATCATTAAAAGATGGAAACCCTCCACTGGCATAATTAGAATCCATGGAGATTAGCATTAATCGCAGTCACTGAACAAATAGGCTCAGTTAACCTGTTCAAAACATCACTTTTCATTTATTGGGTTTGGATGGAATGGATGAGGATTGCTGAGGGATGGATCATAAACCTTTCAATCTTTTAACTCTTTTTATTAATTTGTATGTGAGAGTATTAACAGGACACTGCAGGGGTCAATATATGTTCCACTCTGTTTAGGAATGGAGGCAGTTATAAAATAACAGATCGGTCGCATCAAAAAAAGTCGGGTGGGCAAGTTTCTCGATACCTGAACAAAAAGTACGGTACTTATTGACCAGTGTGAGGCTACTCCTGGTTTTAAGTGACCTGTTGTCAAATCCTTTCATAACCTTGAGACAGAGCATTGAGACTGCTGCTCAGGAACAGACCGAAGCAATTCTGTCCCTATGGGCCTCTTACAGAGGGATAAGAGAAGGCCATTCAGCCCATATTAGCCTAGTGCTACTTGAAAAGGTGGAAAGCTGGAATATTGGCACATTTTGCCGAAAGATTCATTCAAAACAAAGAGATGTGTCGCTGCATCTGTATAAACTGTTACTGAGAGGGCACCTGGAGTACATTGTTTTGTTTGTGTTTCTGTAACTCCATCAGTTACAGTTTAACGGCTGCTCGTAATCCACGTGTTGCTATCTCATTTAATGTCTCGGATCTGTTACACAGGGACAGGAGGAGGCCATGAAGCCTCTTGAGTCTATTTCAGAGGGAAAAGAGGAGGTCATTTAGCCTTTCCAGTCTATTACAGAGGGACACAAGGAGTCCACTCAGCCTCTCGAGCCTGTTGCAGAGGGGCAGGAAATGTTTATTTAACATTCAAGTCTGTTACGCATAAATGTTAGTTTTAAACTAGTTGTGGAATAGGAAAGACTTGATGTAAACATTAAAGTTCTAACTTTGAATAAGGCCAATTTTGAAAGTGTTATGCGAGCCCTGTGAAAGGCAGATTGGAATACCCTATTCACAGGTAAAGGGATGGTTGGAAAATGCAAGGCCATCAAAACGTGGTTTCAGAGAGTCAAGAGCCAACATGTTCCTATTAGTGAGATGGGCAAGGCTGGTGGGTGCAGGGAGTGCTGGATGGCTAGATATATTGATGTCATGGTCAAGGTAAGGAAGGAGGCATATGTCAGGAAAACAGAGCTGAGATTAAGTGAATCCCGAGGGGAGTATAAGGGCAATAAGTGTATTGTCAATGGGGAAATTGGGCCAGAAAAATGTGGACAAATCGTGTTAATGAGGCATTGAAGAAATTCTACAAATCCTTTAATGGCAAAATAATGGCAGGTACAGTTACACCATTTGGATGGGTATGTACACGGGAAGTGTTTGGAGGGAGATGGGCCAACTGCTGGCTAGGGGGACGAGATAAATTTAGGATATTTGGTTGGTACAGATGACCAGACCCGTAGGATATTCTTCCATGTTATACATCTCTGAGAGTCGATTGACTCTTGAGTGTTTAACATGGGAGCAGGAGGAGGCTATACAGCTTCTGAAGTTTATCAGTCAGCGTGTTTGCTCAATTACTGACAGTCAAATACAAAAATACATCATTCACATTTTGATGGTGTTTTACAGAAACAGGAGAAAGGCTTTTAGTCAAGAAAAGCTGTAAAGAATGTGAAGAGGTCATTCAGTCCCTCAATTCCATTCCACATGAGCAGCAGTTGAGCACAGAGCTATTGGAGCCTGTTACTCTGGAGCAGTTGGAGGACATCCATTTTCACAAACTTGGGATCAGGAGGGAATCATTCAACTGCTTGAAACTGGGACACAGGAACAGGAGGCAGTCACTCAACTGCACGAGACTAGGTTAGACAGGGGATTGCAGGGGATGATTGGAGTTGTTTGTTTCCAGGTAAAAGGATCTCGGGCAAGTGGGAGGGCTTTAAAAGTAAGATAGCTCGAGTTCAAGGTTTCCATTTTCCTATGAGGGTGAAGGTTATGTGAGACTGGAAGAGAGAACCCTGGATGTCAAGAGATATTGAGGCTTTGACCAGAAAAAAGGAGGCGTGGCTCATGTTCAGGCAGCTCGTATCAAGGGAATCCCTGGAGTATTACAGGGGATAGAGGAGATTACTGAAGAAGGAAATCAGCAAGACCATAACGGGGTATGAGGTAGTCATGGCTGAGAAGATTAGAGTGAATCCAAATTCAGTATAGGAAAAATAAAGAGCAACTAGAGAGAGAATAGGATGCTTTAAAATCTAAAACCGGCATGCATGTGTAAAACCTCAAGAGATGGGTGAAGTCCTCAATTTCCCCTCGGTGTTTATCATGAAGAAAGACATGAAGATCTGTGACCTTTTGGAGATTAGTTGTCATATCTTGGTACTGTCCATATCACAGTAGAGGTGCTGTTGGACATATGAGAACGCACAAAGTCAGACATATCTCTTGGTCCTGACCAGATATATCTAAGAGCACTGTAAGAGGCGAGAGAAAAAGCTTAGGGACAAAGATCCCGGAAGACTGGGCGGTGGCAAATGTTGTGCCCTTATTCAAGAAAGGCTGCGAAGAAAAGCCTAGGAAATATGGACCAGTAAGCTTCACACCTGTTTTCGGTGAACCACTTGAGAAGGTTCTGAGAAATAGGATGTGCATGCATTTGGAAAGACAGAGTTTGACTTGGAGCAGTCAGCATGGCATTGTGCGTGGCGGATCATGCCTGACAAATTTTGTTAGAGATTTTTGAGGAAGTGACCAGGAAGGTTGATGAGAGCAGGGTTGTAGACATATTATATATGGATTTCAGTAAGGCCTTTGATAAAGTTTCACATAGTAGGCCGCTCTAGAAGGCTAGATCGCATGGAATCCAAGGTGAACTGTCAAATTAGACTGAGCTGCCAGTGGAAGTGGTTGAAGTCAGTACAATAACAACACTGAACAGGCATTTGGACAAATACAATGATAGGAAAGGATTAGATGGATACAGAGCAAAGACAGGGAAATGGCAAATTGGTAGATAAGGTGCAATTACACCATGGTTTGTTGACAGAGCACGGTGGGCGTATTGGATGGGCGAGTACAGAGGGGGAACATTCCCATCCCAGAAGGTGCCACACCACCAGACCCACCGAGCATGGTCTGTGCTCACTACCGAGTTCAGTGCAGTATTTGAGGTCTGAAGAAATGTCCAGCAATACAGGATAAGCATCAATATACTTCCCCGCTCTGTCAGGATAAGGGTCACCGTATTCTGTCTGTCCCTCACAATCACTGTATATCTGTGATTGCAACTACCCCCGAACAAGGCTCATGGTCCCCCACTCTCACTACTGCATGCAACACCTTCTCTCTCTCTCCTTTGCAATACCTCCCACACAGTCATAGAATATTCTGGAGAATGCCGATTATAGAATGTTCCAGATAATGTTCCAAATATTTCCCAGTTTCAGGAAAATGGTAGTGTGCCAGTGTGTAACACATAAGAGTTACTTGACTCACCTTAATGATATTAAACCAAAAACAACTTCTAAACACGTCTCGTTATAAATACAATTTCGAGCAAAAAAACATTTTTACCCTCAGGCGTTATCTTGACCATTATCTGAACTGTACCACTTTCCTTATTATGCATGTTTCTCTTAAAATTTGTCTGTGACTGTTTCTGTCTGTAACAGTTACACAGTCTCCCACTCAGTTGGCAGGACGGCAGGTTTTTGATGTAGAGGCAGAGCAACAGCGCAGGTTCAGTCCCTCACACTGACAAAGATTACCATGAAGGGGACAGTCTCTCAGCCTCACCCCATCACCCGAGATGTGGTGATCCTCAGGATAAACCACCATGAGTGGTCTTTCTAATGAGAGTTTTTTGGGACTATATTCTATCAATGTCAGCATTTTAATTTAAAAAAAATATTTAAGAAGAGATTTTTAGTATTATAATAAACCAATAACAACACAACTCAACTAACTGAAAACAAAATAACATCCAATTTCATGTACATACAAAACAAATTAAAACACTACACAGACAGAAGAAAAAACAAAACTAAGCAAACATTAATGAATAAATAATACAGCTCAGCATAATAAAAGGACAGCTCTTGTTCATCAAGAGCATTAACTGATACACATTTTTATGTACATAGTTCTTCCTCTCTGGGGGTGGGGGAGTTCAGACATCCATCGCAACAGAATATTTTTCCTAGCACGGAAAGTACAGAATGATAGGATATAACTTTGTTCCCATATTCATCTGTGGAAAGTACCCTGGGCAGGCCCAGGAAAACAGAAACCAAGTCCATCTCCAATTCAGTCCCCAATACACACTCTATCACTTCTATATAGATGAAGTCTGCAGCAGGACCACAAGCAATGAGTAAGAGTGCCTGTAGACATTCTGCATTTAGGACATGCTGAAGATAATCCCACTTTGCATTTTGAGAGACAATTTGGGGTCAGATAGACACTACGAAGAATTTTCAGCTGCATGGAATGGGTCCTATTACAGATCAAAATCCTTCGATCATTTTCACAAATATCCTCCCATGTCTCCGTGGTTTTCTGAACCCCAACTCTCTCTCGCAGACATCACAACGCTGCACAGTCTCATCTGAGGGGACACTCTCCAACTAATGATAAAGGGTACTGACAGAGAGCGTATTCTAAGCAATAAGCGCCCTCTTCCTTTTATCGGATCTGTAAGAGTGTGGTAAAAGTGTGTTTTTCTTTAATTAAATCTCTGATCTGGAAAAGAAAACAGAAGAGATCTCTACTAGGTAGTCCATACGCACGAGTTATTTGATCAAATGATATCATCGTTTCTCCATCAAATAACACGTGGTGGCTTATTTGTGAGCATTGTTGCCTCACAGCACCAGGGTCTCGGCTTTGGTTTTGGCCTTGGGTGACTGGCTGTGTGGAGTTAACATTCTCGCCGTGTCTGTGTAGGTTTCCTCCCACAGTACAAAGATGCGCATGTTAGATGAATTGGTGATTGATGAATCACCCATAGTGTTCAGGGATGTGTAGGTTTGGGCATTAGTCATGGTAAATATGGGATGGTAGGGGAATGCGTCTGGGTGGGTTACTCTTCAGAAGGTCGAAGTGGACTTGTTGGGCCCAAGGGCTGGTATCCACACTGTAGGGATTCTACTAATTCTAAATCACTCAAGCAATGTACACCCCTTGCCGTCGACAGTTTAAACCTGGATTCCATTATTCCCGGATGACAGCCCGGTGTGCCAATGACAGGGGTAAGAAACATGATTTTGGCTGTATTGCCCCAATCTGACGCATTGTCATTCATGCTTTAACAATATTGATAATTATTGGGTTATGACAATGCTTCATAAATGTTGTCAATTTAGTTAAGAAAAACAGACTAATAAGGGTTCACTTTATCTGATAGGGTTCAATATCTCACAGTATTGAAGCCGAGTCCTCAGCAGCCCAGGCACTAACATAGGATAAAAAAGAGCTTAATTGATAGCTTTTATCTGGGCGATCTACTCCCCACAATCTGTGGGGTAGTTGCAATTTGGTTAGCTTGATAAAGAGTCGCTCATGCTGCCAAATAGAAGAGCTAAACCAGCCATTATGTCTCCTAAATACCTATGTGGGAAACATCAAAGGAAGCATTCACACGGGGTACAGTAAATGAGGAAGGACATGCTTTAATAAGAACTATCCGACCTAGCCAGGATATTGGAAGTGCCTCCCATCTTTGAAGGTTTTGTTTAATTTTGTCAAACAAATGGACATATTTCACGTTAAATAAATGATCAAAGACGGACGTAATGAATATACTGAAATAGAGAGCCTCGCCCCCCTACACCCCCGTGACCATTTAAAATGAAACCAGGATTTGCCCTCATCAGGAATTTCCCCAAGACCTCCCACAGGCATGGCCTCCAATGTTGTAAAGTTAATCATAGAGCCCGAAAAGGCAGCAAGCGAATTATTGCATTGCATCACGTGAGCTGCCGAAATTGCGGGATTTGACAAAAACATAAGACAATCTGCATACAAGATAATTTTATGTGACTTTTATCCGACTTCTGGGGCAGGCATGTTGGGGTAATATTCCCAATTGTGCAGGATGCCACCGAATCTAAGATTTTTGCAGGGATGGGGAAGAGATCAACACTCGTGTGCCATTTCTGCGGGTTAAAGAAGAAAATAAAATCCCTACTTATGAGGTAGATCTGCCTCCAGACATCCACCAGCTCTAGTTCTAGACACAAATCCATTAATTGCTTACATTATAACGAGGGCATTGGGGGAGCTTTGGACATTCTGTCCATCGTGGGGCCATAAGACAGTCGAAATTTCCTTCTGCAATCATGTGTCATGATGCAAGATAAGTGAATTTAGAAAATGCATCTATCAGGATTTTAAAAGGGTGCACCGGGTGGCAATAAACATTTAAAATACTGTATTAATTCCCGTAGTTCAAGACTTTGCGATTATGATCCTTCCATGGGTGTTTAATACAATCTAGTAATTTAAATGGAAGATTCTTCCTATCCATTATGACTTTTCCCCCATTCTTAGTATTAAAAGACGAGAAATAAACCCGATCGAATCCGCCCTGCTGTAACGTCAAATGTTTGTGTCATCAAGGTGCATCTCCTGCAATAGGACAACTCTTCTTTTTTAAGATGAGAAAGTATATTTTTCCTCTTGATTGGCAGATGGCTCCCCTTAATGTTCCAGATACACCATTTAAGCACATCATTATCCATAACACACTGCAGCAACATTTGAACTCCAGAGAATTTCATATCGAATGAGCATTAATGACAAAAGACTCATCGAGCCTTAAATCTGTACAAAATAAAACTACTGCAACTCACAAGCTCTCAAAACTTTCCAAAGCTAAAACCATAAAAAAAGAACGAAACAAAATCCAAAGTACCAATGACACTTGATAGGGTTTTTACCCCCCCACCGCCCAATGGGGACGCTGACGGCCTAGGTCTCTGTTCTACAACAGTGACAAAGGCCGTGCTTTTAATTGTATAGGTCCTGCTCTTGTTTGATTTACCAAATCCAATACCTCGCATTAATCCAAACTGAACTCCATCTGCCACTCCTCAGCCCAGTGAGTGATATTACTACCACCTCACCTTCCCCTCTCCAGGAGGCCTGCACAATCCGGCCTTGATTTTCACAAAGACCCTGAGCTTGGTTTGCCTTCTGTGGTTAGGGGGAGGAGAGACAGATTGCAGACACAGTCAGTGGGGAGGAGAGGCTGAACAGTAATCAGTGGCCTGGTATCATTTCATGGTTTTAGGAAGAAGGCAGTCACACGTGAGAGTTGGGTAATACTGATCGGTTATTTGGGGCCAGATATTATGATCTTTTTCCGTCTCTGGTGTTCAGTAATGAAAATCTATTCGAGACCCTTCATTGTGCAGAGTGTGTCTGCAGGATTTCTTTCCCTAATATTGCAGACTACAGATAATAGCGATTAAAGCTGTTCATAGTTAACTTCGATGGCACAGCACGTACACCCAACAAGGTAAAAGCAATGACTTCAGATGCTGGAAACCAGATTCTGGATTAGTGGTGCTGGAGGAGCACAGCAGTTCAGGCAGCATCCAAGGAGCAGTAAAATCATCAGGAAGTGCTTTTGCCCGAAGCGTCGATTTTACTGCACCTCGGATGCTGCCTGAACTGCTGTGCTCTTCCAGCACCACTAATCCCGTACACTCAACATCCTACAGTTAAGACAAATATTTTGCACTTGTTTAGTACAAAGTGTTTTGTGTAATTCTGTATTGGTAGCCTGATTATAACAAATCCACACCGAGCTGAAAGCTGACGCTTAAAATATGACCCAAAATCTGGATATGGTCGTTTCGTGGGTAATGTCCCTGCCTCTGAGCCAGAGGTCTGGATTTGATTCCTGAACGTGCGTGCTGGTGTTCCAAGCTCTGGACTAGAAGTTCTGGATTCAAGTCCTGCCTGTTGCAGAGGTATGTCACAGCATGTCAGAAGAGGCTGATGAGCAAATATACAGGAGAATAATGGTACAGCTTTATGGATATTGCCGAGTGATGCCAGTGTCCCTACCTCCGGGCACAAAGGTCCAGGTGCAAATCCCACAGAAGTGTTTCATAACACACCTAAACAAACTGATTAAAACGGATTTAGAATTGTGGCTTGATGGAGAAGGAAGAGGTGTCAGTATTGCATTTCAGAATTTAGGCCTAGGATGGCTGAAAGTACAGCCATTCGTGTTGATTGGAGTCACATTTTGCAGCAGTAAAGGTTTATAAAATCAAAATGGTCATGGATAGGGTGAGTAGTCATGTTCCCCAGATTGGGGCATACAAAACTAGAGGGCATTGGTTGAAATTGAGAGGGGAAAGTTTTTGACGAGCCCACGAGCACCATTTCACACAGAGATTGGGGCATACAAAACTAGAGGGCATTGGTTGAAATTGAGAGGGGAAAGTTTTTGACGAGCCCACGAGCACCATTTCACAGAGAGGGTGTGCATGTGGAATGAGCTGCCAGAGGAAGTGGTGGAGGCTGGTACAAATACAGCATGTAAAAGGCATCTGGATGCTGACAGACCTGCCGAGCTTTTCCAGGATTGTCTGTATTTGTTGCAAAATGCATTCATTTTAACACAATATTCGGAATACATTAAACATTTTATTTTTTTAATGACGCAGCGACATATAAACATATCTTCAAATAGACCGAGACCATTTTCTGCTAAGGGTATGGCTCTGTGTATGACAGTAGCAATGATGCATCAACATGGAACAGGGAATGTGATGGAGACATAGTTTGGAAAACGTACAAGGATACCTCACATGGTCCAGTTTGGGAGAGATTGACATTATTGTGTGATTCCGCTCAGAGAGAGAGAAAATGTAATCTGCCTGAGAAGGAATGGCCGATTACACTCTCTCTCCTTCATTGTTCCTCATGACAGCTATGTGTGCGAGCTAAAATAAAAACCTCTAAAGTCATCGTTACCATTCTTATTTTTATAGAATCCCTACAGTGTGCAAACATGCTCTTCGGAACAAAACGTCCATACCAACCTTCCAAGGCCCGCTCACTTACATTTACTCCAACCGATGCATCTAACCTAGAAACCCCTGAACACTTCGGACAAATTATCATGACCAATCCATCTAACCAGCACAGCTTTGGACTGTGGAAGGAAATTGGAGCAACCATTAGAAGGGGAGAATGTGCAACCTCTACACAAATAGTCACCCGAGTCTGGAATTGAACGCAAGTTCCTCGTGCTGTGAGGCAGCAGTGCGAACCACTGAGCCACTGTGATACCCTTGGGCGATCCCTGGCCAGAATTCATTGGAATCTCTCCACTGCCTAATGTAAAAGGAATTAAGCCAAATCCAACTGTTCCAAGATGAAATCCCATTGCTAGCAATTTGTGTGAGTAGAATATCTTCAGAAGCAGAATAACATTTTGAACAATCTCTCAATTTTTCCTTTTGTCATGAGTTACAATAATATATGGTAGGCTGCTGCAGAAAATACGGAGATATGGCATTGAGGGTGAGTTGGAGGTTTGGATTAGGAATTGGCTGGATGGAAGAAGACAGAGGGTAGTAGTTGATGGCAAAGTTTCTTCATGGAGTGCCGTCACTAGCGGTGTTCCGCAAGGATCTGTTTTGGGACCATTGCTGTTTGTCATTTTTATAAATGACCTGGAAGAGGGGTTAGAAGCTTGGGTGAGCAAGTTTGCGGATGATACGAAAGTCGGAGGAGTTGTTGACAGTGAGGAAGGATGTGGCAGGTTACAGCAGGATATAGAGAAGCTGCAGAGCTGGGCAGAAAGGTGGCAAATGGAATTCAATGTAGCTAAGTGTGAGGTGATTCACTTTGGGAAGAATAACAAAAAGATGGGGTACTGGGCTAATGGTCGGATACTTGGTAGTGTGGATGAGCAGAGGGATCTTGGTGTCCATGTACACAGATCTCTGAAAGTTGCCACCCAGGTAAATAGTGCGGTGAGGACGGCATATGGCGCACTGGCTTTTATTGGTAGAGGAATTGAGTTCCGGAGTCCTGAGGTCATGATGCAGTTGTATAAGACTCTGGTGCGGCCGCATCTGGAATATTGTGTGCAGTTTTGGTCGCCATACTATAGGAAGGATGTGGAGGCACTGGAACGGGTGCAGAGGAGGTTTACCAGGATGTTGCCTGGTATGGAAGGAAGATCGTATGAGGAAAGACTGAGACACTTGGGGCTGTTTTCATTAGAGAAAAGAAGGTTTAGGGGTGACTTGATTGAGGTGTACAAGATGATTAGGGGGTGAGATAGGGTTGACAGTGTGAACCTTTTCCCGCGTATGGAGTCGGGTATTACAAGGGGGCATAGCTTTAAATTAAGGGGGGGGGTAGATATAGGACTGAAGTTAGGGGTAGGTTCTTCACTCAGCGAGTCGTAAGTTCATGGAATGCCCTGCCAGTAGCAGTGGTGGACTCTCCCTCTTTATGGGCATTTAAGCGGGCATTGGATAGGTATATGGAGGATAGTGGGTTAGTATAGGTTAGGTGGGCTTGGATCGGCGCAACATCGAGGGCCAAAGGGCCTGTACTGCGCTGTATTCTTCTATGTTCTATGGACAAAGCGCGTTCAACTTGAAATTGCAGAGATTTTGTTTGTGTGTGTGTGTGTGTGTGTGTCTGTGTGTGTGTGTGTGTGTGTGTGTGTGTGTGTGTGTGTGTGTGTGTGTGAGTCTTTTTAAAAAGGGAAATATCGATCCTTTATTTGCAATTTCCAAACAGTTTGCCAGTCATCTTTCCACCATAGTTTGAGTAACATTGCTCTGGATCATAAATGTGCTATTTTAGCAGATTAAAGAAACTAGCCTGACTTATTGCTAAAACTGACCCTGACCCAGTCTGAGATCGATATCATCGGCCTTATCACAAACCTGGTTACATTTGACATTTGTTGTGAGCAGTGGAGCAGTGGGAATTGAAAAGGAAACATGACGCGAAAAGTCGGGGAACTATAGACCGGTAAGCCTGATGTCAGTGGTGGGTCAGTTCTTGGAGGGGATTCTGAGGGAAGGGATTTACATACATACTTATGCCCGAAACGTCGATTCTCCTGTTCCTTGAATGCTGCCTGACCTGCTGCGCTTTTCCAGCAACACATTTTTCAGCTCATACATTTGGGAATGCAAGGGCTGATCGGGATAGTCAACGTGGCTTTCTCCATGGGAAATCATGTCTCATTAATTTGATTGAGTTTTATGAAGAGGTGACAAAGAAGATTGATGAAGGCAGTTTAGTAGACATTGTCTACATGGACCTCAGTAAGGTGCTCACAATATTCCAATAGGTAGGCAGATGAGTAATGTTCGGTCACACGAGATACAGAGGAAGCTAGTCACAATTGGCTTGAAGGAAGAGGGATATTTTTCAGACTGGAGGCTTGTGAGCAGCAGTGTGCTGTAAGAATCGGTACTGACTTCACTGCATTTCATCATTTATGTAAAAGATTCAGATGTGAATATTGGGGCCAAAGTTAGTAAGGTTACAGATTACATCAGAAAGGTGGTGTAGTAGATTATCTCAGAGTACAATGAGACCACAATTAGATGGGACAAAGGGACAAGGAGTGACAGATCTAGTTAAATTTAGATAAATACGAGCTTTTGCATTTTGGGAACGCAAATCAGGGCAGAAATTATACACTGAATTGTCAGGTCCTGTTGTGGATCAAAGGGACATAGGGCTGCAGGTACATAGTTCCTTGGAAGTGGAGTCGCAGGTAGACAGAGTGGTGCAGAACACATTTGGCACATTTGCCTTAATCAGTCTGAGCATTGAGTATAGGAGTTGTGGTGGCATGTTGCCTCTGTACAGGATGTTGGTGAGACCACTTTAAGAATACTGCGTACAACTCGGTTGTAGAACTGGAGATTTGAGCTTCAGGGAAAGGTTGATTAGGTTGAGGTGTTTCCTCCTGGAGTGTCAGAGGCTGAAGGGTGACATTATAGAGGTTTGTAGAATCATCAGAGGCATCGATATTCTGAACAGCCATGTTCTGCTCCCCAAGATAGGGGAGTCCCGAACAAGAGGGCATAGTTTGAAAATGAGAGGGCGAATAATTTAGAATGGACCTGAAGGTAAATGTTTCACACAGAGAGTGGTGTGTGTGCAGAAAGTGCTGCCAGAGGAAGTAGTGAAGGCGGCTACAATTGCACATTTAAAATGTATCTGAAAGAGGAGGGATATTGGCCAAATGCTGGCAAATAGGACTAGGTCAGAGTTGATATCTGATCGGAGTGAACAGATTGGACTAACGGGTCTGTTTCCGTTCTGCATGACTGTCAGATTCTATAAGAGGGATGGCGAAGGATTCTGAAAGGACCTTTCAAGTATGAATTCTCTTCACTGGAAGTTTTTTGTGCCTCTATGTTCACATGGATTGAAAGCTGTTTAGTTAAATATTTGACAGGGAAGTGAGTCACGGGTAATAGTGTACAAACAGGAAAGTGGGGCTGAGTCCACAATCTTAGTACCTGGTGGAGAAGGCTCAAAGTATCTAATGTCCCACTCCTGCTCCTCAGTCCCATGTTTCTGCATTCCATCCAGCCCTGCATACCTGCTGGACAGGAACAGTTGGAGGCCACTTACTCCTATAACCTGTTGCACAGAAACAGAGGAGACTATTCAGCCTCTCAAGACTGTCACACACGCTTTGAAGTGATTTGGGAAATGCAATTGGAAAATCCAGGCACGGGTATGAAAGACGCCCCTCATCTCTCTTTACAGAGCTTCCCCTCTCTCCAACTTATGCTTCATTTGTTGGTCATGTTTAGACTCAGATTCACTGAGAATACAACCGCCATACCTCATCCAAAGATGGCTCACAAAATCCTCTGGTCTCCCGGCGAGCAACATTCCATAACAGACATTCATGAAAATAACACCCACGAACGTTCCAATAAGAGAATGTGAGAACATCAGAAACAGGAATCGGTCGTTCACTCCCCAAGCCTGCCTTGCCCTTCACTAAGGTCATGACTGATCTGCTCTCTGTCTCAAATCCTCTTTCATACCCAATTTATCATTGCCCTCAACTCTCTGACAGGTCAATATCTATCTACCTCCTCTTCAAATACTTTCAGTCATTTTTTCTCCCCAACACTCTTGAGACGAGAAATCCTAACATTCAATCCCACCTGTTTGAAGAAAACACTTGCTGCTCCTATGTCATGGTTTATTGATATGAACAAAAGAGGTTGAGACAAGGGTTCAGGTACAAATGACTGGCCTTGATATCAAGGCCCTGGTTGACGTCTGCTGACATCAAGGAGCTAAACAAAACTGGACTTAATGGGAATCAGAGTAAACTCTCCAGTGTTTGGAGTCAAACATGGCACAAAGGAAGATGTTCATCATCTCAGTCCTGGGTCACCTCTGTGCGAGATCCTCAGGGTAGCTTCCTCTTCACAAACAACTTCAGCTGCTTCATCAATGTCTCCCGTCCCCACCCTCACCAACATAAGATCAGAAGTGGGGATGGTCACTGAAGATTCCACAATGTTCAGAACATTTTGTACCCCCTTCAGCTCCTGAACTAGTCTGTGTCAATGTGTAGCAAGACCCAGACTCCATTGAGACATGTGCTGTTAAATGGTCCGTAACATTCATCTACCAGCACTGCCTGACACTGCACATTGCCACAGTAAAATAAGAGTTCATTCAGCACATCACGCTGGTTTCACAGGAATATGGGGAAGCCATTCAGCCCATTGACACTATTGGAGAAGAACAGGGACAGCCCATTCAGTGCCTCCAGCATATTACTCAGGAAGAGAAGGAGTCTAGTGTGATGGACCACACCAGAGCCCCTCGAAAATATTGGAAGGCGGTAACCTAGACTCTTTTTGTTTTATTTTAAACGGAATATAAAGTGATTGTTCCAGATGCAATGTGACAGGTCAAACTAATCGGTGTGAAGCTAAACACCATTTATTGAAATACGAAAGATAAAATGAAAGCAAAGAAAGAGGAATTTAGAAAAATGTAATTCTATTGGACAAGTTAACAGAATAACAAATCTAGGAACTATTACTAATTAACTGAACCAATATAGGAAAATCCCATAAACACAGCCCCTGGCAAAAAGGAAAATTCAGACACAGATTGTCACAAACATTTCTCTAATTCAGGAATTAAAAACAGCACCAAGAGAAAGTTCAGAGAGAGTAGCAGCCAGGAGATAGTCACTGAAGCTTCCAACTCTGTGGAGACCCCAATAGTTTCTGATGCTACTTAGAAACCAAAACCCAGAGATCGTAATTTGTGAGAGCTGGCCACACCCATTCAGTCTGCATTAAAATTAACCCAAAACCTCCCTAGCTGTTTACTCAGTGGCCTTAACTAACCAGTTTGGTAATGATCATTCAATCTCTCTCTGAAAAGAAACCAAGACAAAATAACCTCTCAAAGCCTGCAGCATCATCACACTTGTCAGCACATCGAGCTGTCAAACAGGAACTAGGGGTAACCCAATCAGGCCCTTGGTCCTGTCCAATCGGAAGAGGAAGAAGCTATTCAGTCCTTTGCGTCACTTACACAGGAATAGGAGGAGGCCATTCAGCCCCTGGAGTGTCTTACACGGGAACAGGGGAAGGCCATTCGGCCCCTAAAGCCACTTCCACAGCAACACGATGAGGCCATTCAGCTCCTTCAGTCTCTTACACAGGAACAGAAGGAGGCCATTCAGCATCTAAAGTCACTTACACAGGAACAGGAGGAGGCAATTCAGCCCTTAAGTCACTTACACAGGAACAGTACGAGGCCGTTTCCCCTCAACGCACTTGCAAAGGGACAGAATGAGGTAATTGATGCTGATTCCTGATGAATGGCTTATGCCCAAAACATGGATTCCCCTGCTCCTCGGAGCTGCCTGACCTGCTGTGCTATTCCAGCAATCTACTCTCTACTGCAATCTCCAGCATCGGCAGTCCTCACTGTCTCCAGATTGATGCTCCAACATGATGAACAAGTGGAGCAGAGGCTGCACAGACAGACTGCTCCACGTTGTTTCTCCTGGCTCCGTTGCTCATGATACACACGTGGGACTTTAACGTGGTTTTCTAGTGTTGAGGAGGGAAGCTATATGTCATGTGTGAAGTCTCAAGAAGGCACCTTCCATCTCCAAGAAGCCAGCCTGGTGTTCTCTATGTTGGGCGGAAGTTGGTGGGAATGGCTACCTGTTTCAGATCGAAGGTATTGTGGCTGCTGTTGGGGATTATATGCAACCTGACGTTCAGTACGGGCTCACACGCCGACTGCACAATAACATGGGGATAGTTAATTTAGGCATATAAACTATTAGGAAAGTCACGTTAGACTGATGAATCGACTCTCTATGTTCAAATAATGCGGATCTTGCTCATGTTGATCTTGTCGAGTGCTTGTCTTGTGCAGTGTAACCTGTATGCCTTACTCTGTCCAAGTCTATTTCCACCCTATGATCTGTCTGGCCATGCTTACTATGATCTGCCTCCACTGCTCAGAAAGAAAGTGTTTCCTTGTACTGAGGTACACGTGACAATAAATCACACCAATCAGTCCTGGGTAAAGTGTGGAATTTCTCACCCTATCAATGTGTCTTTTGGAAATACACCTGCTACCCCTCGTTTCAGCATCACAATTTCTTCGTATTTCACAGCTCTGCAGATTAAACTCTCAGGTTCTTCACTCTACCCTCATGATACCGCCATCTGTATCTGTGGGAAGGATATCATTCCTTACAAAGGAGATCAAATCTGTAGAGAGTGTCCCAAAAGCTCTCTCTGCAAGGCTCTACAACAGCAGGAAGATGGCTTTGCTTATGTACTCGAATCATCTTACAATGAAGGACAGCATACCATTGACTGCACCCGTGACTTACACAGGGTTTGATTCAGAGCAGTCACAGTAGACTTGTGAGTGGGCGATCATGCTTCCCAAATTTGTTAGCGTTCTTTGATAAAGTGACCAGGAAGGTTTGCGAGGACAAAGCTGTAAATTTAGTCTCTATGGATTTCAGTAAGGCCTTTGATAAGGTTCCACATGACAGGCTGCTCTGGAAAGTTCCATCACGTGGAATGCTGGGGGAACTGGCCAGTCGGATACACAGTTAGGTTGATGATCGGAAGCAGAGGGTTTAGTGGAAGGATGATAGTCAGACTGGAGGCTGTGTCCATTGCTGTTTGTTATCTATGATTTGGTTGAGAATGTGCAAGGCATGATTAGTACGTTTGCAGATGACACTAAAATAAGTGGTAGCGTGATCAGTGAGGAAGTTTATCAGAAATTGCAGCAGGACTTTAATCAGGTGGGGGAGTGGGCCGAGATATGGCAAATGAAATTTAATAAAGATGAGTGACGTCTTGCATTTTGAAAACTCAAATCAAGGTAGGAGTTTCACGGTGAATGGGAGGGTCTTAAGGGGTGCATTGGGCAGAGAGACCTTAGTTTTCACGGGCACGGTTCTCTAAGAGTCGAGTCACAGGTAGACAGGGCAGTGAAGAAGGCTTTTAGCACATTGGCCTTCATCAGGCAGGAGATTGAGTATAGAATTTGGGAACTTAAGCTACAGTTACACAGGAATTTGGTACGGCCGCACTTGGAGTATTGTGTTCAGTTTTTGTAACCTTGTTATAGGGAAGATGTTATTAAATTAGAAAGAGTGCAGAAGAAATTTACAAAGACGTTGCCAGGACCCAATGGTCTGAGTTACAGGGAGAGGTTGGACAAGCTAGGACCTTTTCGTTAAAGTGTAGGAGACTGAGGGAGTCCTTATAGTGCTGTATAAAATCACGAGGGGTATGGATAGGGTTAATGATCTCAGTCTGTTTCCCAGGTGTACAGAATTGAGGATTAGAGGGGATCAGTTTAAGGTTCGAGGGGAAGGAATAAAAGGGAACCTGAGGGGCCACTTCTTTACACAGAGGCTGGCACATGGATGAGCTGCCAGAAGATGTGGTTGGGGGGTGAACATTAACAACATTTCAATGCATTTGGATAAATATGTCGATAGGAAAGGAATGGAAGGATATGGGCCAACTGCAGGGAAATGGGGCTAACGTGGATGGACATTTACAAGGTGGAGATGAACCCCTCTGTTAATTAAAACCAAACACCCAGAAAGCTCGCCTCACCTCGTAATCTGTTAAAATATGAGTGACACAGATCTCCTATATTCGACTATTTAAACAAAAATTAACAAGTTTGTTTCTTAACTTTAATAGTGAACACTAAACATCAACTATTCACAAATACAAGCTACTTACTATCTGACTCCAACTCTGTAAAAATATGCTGTTCCAACAGTCCACATATTAAACATTACAATCTCAAGACCACACAGTCTCTATCTTCCCCACTGTGTTCACTCTTTCAGCTGCTGATCTCCCTGGTCATTTTTTTTATTGCAAGTACGTTTGCATGAACATGTATCTTTGATAGAGAGTGTTTGAGATGGCCAGTTAGCACTCCTGCTCTACAGCAGTGGCTCTGCTGTTGGATGGCAGTAGCTCTCCCACCAGTGTTCAAAATGCTGGGTTTGTATACTCCCCATGATATAGTAATTCTCATAATTTGGTTGCTGTCCAGCTATCCAAACAATAATATTCAAATTCTGTTGGCTTCTGGTTTCCTGAGCGTTATTTAAACTCTTTGGTTGCATTTGAATGGCTGTCAAAACAGCAACCAAAACGCAGGTATCTATTTCTCAGCTAATGGTGACATGTGGAACAGTGTGACATTTAGCTGGCATCTGTGGCTTTAATTTCTTTTCGGCAAAACCCGTTCTGTTTTAAAGTACCCTACATGTTTTTGGCTTCGTAACATCTCCCCACTTCAGGAAATAAAATGAAACAGCAGAATGAAAAGATGGCTACATTTCTTTTCCTCTAATTCTTAATCCCAATTTTATGAAATACAAAAGTATTGATCTCAGTTATATCATTCATATTAATTCTGCACACCATTATAACACTGGAATAAGGCAAATCTTACCTATACTTTTTCCTTTAAATCCGCGAAAACACAGCTGCTATCACATTGTAGGATCCGCAGCATGTACATTTTGTGAGTTTAAAGTCGGTAAGGTAAGACTCCAATGAAATAGTCTCATATTCTGCTCTTTAACTATTCCAAAAAGTGCGAGAGATTTGTCATTGTCCACAACCATCTCCGATAATTTGTTTGTCATATACACATTAAAATATTGTCAGGCCAGTGTGAAACTTAATCATTCTTGTTCAATAATGGAGATTTTGTTTTTTTTTTCTGGTGGATATTGAGTTTTTTCGACAAGTAGCCAATTAGCCATTCAGTTCCATCATCATCTTTCTGTATCAATACATCTCCGAGCCCTATATCCCGAAAATCAAACACAATTTTCAAAGGGTTTCAGAATATTTGGTGCAGCTAAAACTGGTGCGGTGATTAATCCTGCTTGAAAATTCTCAAATGCCTCCTGACATTGTTCTGTCCACCACAATTCTGTGTTCTTCTTTAATAAATCCATCAGTGGTGCCCATACACTGCTGAAGTTTGGAACAAACTTCTGATAGAATCCACTCAGTTCCAAACATCGAAGCACCTCTTTCTTCGAGGATGGTCGTGGAAATTCCTCAAAGCCCTTCGTCTTTGTGTTCCATGGAGGCAACCTTCCATGGCCAATGTAATGTCCCAGGAACGTCCCCTCTGCTTTCAAGAATTCTGTTTTCTTTAAGTTTATTCCCGAGTTTGCTTTTTGTAATCGTTCAACATGCTCTGTCAACTGTAACATGGGAGCTTTCAATCACTTGTTAAAGATCACTACATCATACAGATAACCTGCACAATTTGTTCATCTGGCCACAGCTCTGTTCCTGAGTCTTAAATGTGGTGGTGCATTATTCATTCATATGAAATACTCGGTAAAGTTTTTTTGTCATCTCTGGTATATTTACTACATAGTTTAACTGACTCCACATTTTTTTTTAATTTGAAAGGGGCCACTAAACCTGGCTTTGAAGAGATTTCTTACCACTGGTGGCAATACTAATACGTCATCCCCACGGGAAATCTTCAAAGTTTCAGTGTTTTTATCTGCCACCTGCTTCACTCTATGTTGTGCTCTTCAGATACTGTTTAGCAAACTCACCTACTCCATCTACTCTCTCCTTCACCTCATACACATAATCCAAGTGTGAGATTTCCGACTTCGGTCCTGTCAATTTTTATTTAATTAATTTCAAAGGAGCTCTCCCTTCATGTACGAATATTAACTCAAAGGAAGTAAAGTGAATAGATTTATTTGGGGCATCTCTAATTGCAAACAATTTAATGGGGCACCTTTATCCCAATCATTTGGCCAACCCTGACAGTACGCTGTTAACATAGTCTTCAGCGTCTGATGCTAACTTTCCAAGGCTCCCTGGGATTCAGGATGGGACGCCCATGATTTGAAGTGTTGTATTCCTAAGCCATCCATGACTTCCTTAAACAGTTGAGTGGTAAAATGAGACCCTTGGTCTGACTGAATCTCTCTGGGCAGTCCACAGTGAGTAAAGAAAGGTACCAACTCCTCCACCTCCCTTTTTGCCTTGACACTCCAATAATGGAATTGCCTCTGGAAATCTGGTAGACGCATCCACTATGGTCAGCAAATATTGGTTTCCACTTTTACCTTAGAAAGGGGAGCTACACAATTAATCATAACCCACGTGCAAGGTTCTTCCAATGCAGGAATTGGCAAGAAAGGTGCTGGTTTTATTACTGCCTGTTACTTACCTACCATTTGGTATGTATGTCACGTACATCAAAAATTAACAGCGTCCTTGCGCATTCCAGGCCACTAGAAATGCTTCTGTACCTTAGCCTGAGTCTTCTGTACACCTAAGTGACCGCCTGCAGTTAGTTTATGAGCTACCTGTAACACTGTACGTTACTGCTAACACAATCTGGTGCACATCGGCCCATTTCCCTTCTGCAGTAACCTATCGGGGTCTCCATTTTAATTTTATGGTTCTATCTTTAAGTTAATAACGTTCAACAATATATTCTGATTCCTTTTCTGTGCCTGTTCAGGTTTTTCCTGCACCGTTACATCAAACAGGGTGTCAGTTCATTGAGCATCAACCTATTTGTCTTTTTCGTTCGTTTTTCCTTCCTGCTGTAACTTATGACAGTGGGATCTTGTTACTACACAGTCTGGAAAAATTCCTGGTTAATTTTCTTTTAACTCACCAATTCCCTAGTCTTCCTTTGGCTGCTCCACCACAAGGGGTGCCTATCGCACCTCGCCTCCTGCTAAATCGTTCCCAAGAATAAACTGTATTCCTGGAACTGACACTCTGTTACTCACTGTTACTGTTACTTCCCTTATCTTGATTTGGCATCCCATTCTGATGTTACACAAGGGAATGCTTAATTTCTGTCCCCATTCCACAAATTAACATGCTCTTGATTAACATGCCAGAAAGAGTGAAAAAAACTTTCATTTCTTACTATTAGAGGGTGAGAGAAAGTGAGGGCAGCAGATGCTGGAGATGAGAGTTGAAAAGTGTTGGGCTGGGAAAGCACAGCACGTCGGCAGCATCCGAGGTGCAGGGGCGTTGACGTTTCAGGCATAAATGCTTTTCATCAGGAAAGTGGGAGATAAGGGAGGGGGAAGGAGTTTGATAAATAAATGGGAGGGTGGGGTTGGAGATAGGTGGAAGGGAGCTTGGAAGGCGATAGGTAGATGCAAGCGGGGTATGATGGTGGTAGGTCGGACAGGAGGGTGATAGGACTCCTATCGGTCGTAGGACAGCTGGAATATTCAAACTGTATAGCATCAACGTTGACTTCACCAAATTCCAAATCTCCCCTCCACCAACCTTTCCCCGATCCAACTGTTCAAACTAGCACTGCCCTCTCGGACTACACTAACTAGCCATCTTCCTTTCCATCTATCGACTCCACCCTACCCTCCGACATATCACTATCACTCCCACCTACATCTTCTTATTGCCTTCCCGGTGACCCTCCCACCAGCTCAGCTACTACCCTTGTATTTATCTTTCAGCCCCCTTGTCCCCGCACCATGTTCCTGACGATGGGTTTCTGCCTGATATTCGATTGTCCTGCTGTTTGGATGCTGCCTGATCTGTTGTGCTTTTCCGGCGCCTCACTTCTCAACTATTTGAGACTGAGTAGATCCCGTATCTCACAAAATTCTAACTTCTTGTCCAACTCCCCCGTTCTTTCTGTGTAAACTTTATCTACAGAGGTGAATTCTTTAGAGAGATCAGGCACTGCCTCCATACCCAGCCCTTGCAGAGGCTGTGCAATTTCCTGCAGCTCCTCGGCTCCACTTGGCGTCTCCTTTACCAGTTTCACTAATGCCACTGGGCTTAGCCTCTTCTACCGCATCTTTCCCCAAAGTGTTTTCCTTTAACGCCCAGCACGGTGTGTCCCAGCTTACTGCAGTGAAAACAACTTTTTCCCTGTGTCCTTTTTAAACCACCAGCACTGTAAGTTTATGTGTTCCACTCCGTTGTATTGAGAGCACCGGAGGCCTTTCACCATCTTTCAACCCTCTTGGGCTTCTTTTTTCACCTGTGGTAAACTATTGTGAGCTACTGTTCGCTTTGTAATGTGTGATCGTCCATTCTCCAAATGTCTAACCCTCACAGGATGAAATTCCTGCCAGAAGCTAAATTTCATCACATGCCACAATGCATATTTACCTGCCATTTCTGCCGTGCTTCTCACTTCTTGAACTGTCTATTCATTCACATGAATTCTTACTATCTCTGGAAGTAAGTCTTTTAACTTCTCCAGCAGAATAATCTCCCCACAAGCCTCACAGGTCTTATCCATTTTTAAGGCCAGTACCCACCTGTCAAAATGACTGGTTAATTCTTTCAAACTCAATATAAGTCTGACCTGGTTCCTTCTCTATTTTTCTGAACTTCTGTCTATATGCTTCTAGTACCAAATCATAACCAATCAAAATAGCCAGTTTGACATCTTGATAATCTCTTGATCCCTCATCTGACAGTGCTGCACATATCTCACCAGCTGTGCCCACCAGCTTAGTCTGAACTAGCATTACCCACAAGTTCACTATACACGTCATCTGCCTAGCCATTTTTTCAAATGAAATAAAAAAAATTTTGACATTTTTCTCACCGAAATATGGCAAGTTACTAACCTAGTTGTATTCATCCCTACGTTCTCCCTTCATCTCCATCCTGTTAATTTAACTTTCTTGTCTAATTCCCAACTTCTGAATTTCAAATCCCCTCTCTCTTTCTTTTTCCTCTCTTTCACTTTCGTCTCTCTCTCTGTTTCCGTCCCTTTATTTATCTTCTAACTCCAGTTGCCACATTTGCAATTTAAGTTTTTATAATTCTACTGCAGTTGCCTGTTTCTCTGATACATCAAAGTGCTTGACCAACTCCATTACAATTTCAACTTCTCTTTTATTCCTGGTTAAACACAATTCCAACCTATTTGCTAATTCTAAAAAATGTCCTCCTTCTGTCTTTCTAAACTTCCTTGGAAAATTTGGGAACCTCTTTAGTAATGTTTAAAGCCATTTCCCTCACTTTTCATTTAACCAACTACAAGTAACAAAATAAAACGAATTTTCCCACTGGTTTTATTTGAAGATCAAAGTCACTATTTGCAATGAGTTGGAATTTTCTGGGGCCTGTTGTATCTCAAATCTGTTCACGTTGGTCCAAGTGCCACACGGCAAGGCCCCAAACTGTTATGACATCAATGTCGAACCCCTCTGTAAATTAATACCACACACCCAGAAAAGCTCACCTCACATCATAATCTGTCAAAACGTGAGAGACAGAGAACTCATAAATTCCACTAATAAACAAAAAATAACAATTTATATGTGTGCAAGTTAGCTCGCTGAGCTTCAAGGTTTGTTTTCAGAAGTTTCGTACACATGACTAGGTGACATCATCAGTGAGAGTATCTGCTGAAGCTCTGGTGGTATGTCCCGCCTCTCTATTTTTCGGCCTTGGTTTCTTAAAGTGGGTGATGTCATTTCCGGTTACTTTAACAAGAGAACGCAGACAGGATCGAAATTGATGCGTTTATTGATGGACTTCTGGTTAGAATACCATTCCTTTAAGAAGGTCCTTGCGTGTCTTAGTTTGTGTGTGTGCTTTGTCTCAGTCAAAGTGGTGCCCTTCTTTGTCTGTATTTATGGAACATAGTGATAGTGCGTCATGTCTTTTGGTGGCTAGTTGGTGTTCATGTATCCTCGTAACACGACAACAGGACAGTTTCAATGGTGGAAAAATAATTTTATATACACTGTTTAATCAATGTGTGTGCAGATAAGTCGCATTTTTTCATATGTGCACAACACATTGTCAATGAACAACAGAGACACAGTTAACGAAAAATGATGCATATGATGTATAAAATTGATAAAATATTAAAACATGATTTGATCCTCTCAACGTTCCCTCCTTTTCTGGGATTCCCAATTCTACTCTCTCATTCTTACCAGGAAGTGTGCTCCAAATTCTTGATTCTGGTGTCCCAACTTATTTCAGTTAATCCCCTTTCTTCCGGGATTTCAATATGTTGGCCTGCTGTGTTCTTTCCAAAGCTAGTGTCTATCATATTATTGGAGATAAATATTCTGGCATCAGACCCAGCATTTGAACATATTACTCTGTTGTGCATGCACTGTACAAAGGATCACAGCGCACAGGCATTGCCAAAACATTGGGGGAGTTCATCTACTTCTTTCGATAATGTAGTTTTCTGATTTTCCACATCTCCATATCTATATCCTCTCTCTCATTGTCCCTTTGTATCTAGTTAAGAAATCCACCAATTATTCTTCGTGTCCCATCTCCAAAAACTCCTTCTTTCAGTTTATATCTAATGCTCTCTTCAAGATGTAATGTGGTTATAATTAAGCAATGTAACCACAAAGACATGCGGGTGGAGCTGGCCAGAGTTAATTGGAAGGGGAGCTGAGCAGGTAAGACCATGGAACAGCAATGAGAGGAGATTCGGGGGATAATTCGGAAGATAATACAAGAAATACAACCCCAAGAAATTGAAACATACTCATGGGAGAACAAGGCAGCCATGAGTGATAAGACATCAAACCAAACGAGAAAATATACAATGTGGTGAAGATGATTGGGAATCCAGAGAATTTATTGGCTCTGCAACTAAATAATGCTGGCATCACTGACACTACAAAGCTCTTAATCATGGTCAGGGAAAGAAACAGAGGAAACACATTGACTTTAAACAAAGAAGATGGTAAACTCAAGGAAAAAAAATCAGGTGGATTAAACAATTGAATTAAGATCAGTTAAATGCTTTTGCGGATTGTGTCAGTTTGGAAGCATGACCCGGGGAGACAGACCCTCAGCAGAATGAGAGTATGAAAATGGAAGTATTTCCAAATCAGAAACCAGGTTAGGTCACTGACTGCAGGGCTGATGGGTGAATGGGTGTCAGTGAGAATTGGGGAACAGACAGCAGAATTGCATTGCAGGTATTGCAGCTCGAAACTGCGTATTCTTGTAGTGCTGTAGTGCTGCGTATTCTTGTAGTGCTGTAGTGCTGTAGTGCTGCGTATTCTTGTAGTGCAGCAGGAGAGGCAGACCTGCATTCAACCACAACCTGTAACGTTTTGTCCAGGATAACACCTCAGTCTGTCATTACCATCAACCACATCTATGGCTCAGTGACGAGTGTGGGTGAACATGTCAGAGTCAGAATCACATGAACCTTAATTTGATGCTAACTCAATGTTTGGGTGAAGATGTGTACAAAATCCCATGCAAGGACTGCACAAAACACTATATAGGACAAACAGGAAGACAGCTAATGATCAGCATCCATGAACATCAACTAGCCATGAAACGACACGACCAGCTATCCTTAGTAGCCACACACGCAGACGACAAACAACATGAATTCGACTGGGACAACACTACCATTATAGGGCAAGCCAAACAAAGAACAGCCAGGGAATTCCTAGAAGCATGGCACTCATCCACAAACTCCATCAACAAACACATAGACCTGGACCCAATATACCGGCCACTACAGCGGACAGCTGAAACTGACAACCGGAAGCGGCAGGGACAGGCCACTATAAATGCCAGAGGAAACACCACAGAACCGCTTCACAGGAGGCTCCCAAGCACTGAGGATGTCACCTAGACAGGGGACGAAACGTTTGCAACAAAACCTTCCAGCTCGGCGAACAGAACCACAACAACTGATGCTAACTCATTAAAGCTACCAGACATGACCAACAGATCTGATCGAAGCCCTGCAGTTCTGCCACATTCAGTCATAAATGGTGATGGACGATTGAACAAATGACTGGAGGAGAGGGCTCCACAAACATCCCCATCCTAAATATTGGAACAGACCTGCACATCAGTGTAAAAGTGAAGGATGTTTTATCTGCACCATCTTCTGCCAGAAGTGTTGAGTCGATGATACACCTTACCCTCATCATGATGCCCACAAAATCACAGATGCCAGTCTTCAACCAATTTGATTCGCTGCCCGTGACATGAAGAAACAGCTGAACACATTAGATACGACACAGACAATGGGTCCTGACTCCATTCCTGCAATAGGACTGCAGACTTGTGCTGCACAACAAGCCGTGTCCCTAGGGAAGCTTCTCCATTCCAGCTCCAACTCTGACATCTCCCTGGCAATGTGGAAAATTACTCAGCTATGTCCCGTTCCTTAAGACGGGAATAATTACAATCTGACCAATTACCACCTCCTCATTCCCATCATGACAGTCAAATTGGTGGGAGTTCTTTTTGACAGAGCTGTCAAGCATCAAAGAAATAACCTGCTCAGTGTGATTTTTGACAGGTCCCCATGTGGAGATGGTGCTGTGGAAATGTCACTGGATTACTGATCCAGACCAGGCTAATGCTCTGGCAGCGGGTGGAAGTTAAAGACAATTAATAAAATATCGAGATCTAAAATCTGGGGTCAGTAACAGAGACCTTGAAGCCAATATGGATTATAAACAGAATTTCCTTCTCCAATGTACTTTTAGGAAGTGAATCTCCCGTGATTTCCTGGGCTGACCTAATAGTGACTCCAAAGACCCTGACATGTGATAAACATTTCAATGGTCTCTGAAATTGCCAAGCAAGGGCACTCATTTGTATCAAGCTACTCCGAGGTCTGACAGGATGAAACCGGACAGAAAACTCGGCCTCAAGAATCAATGTCGGAAAAAGGGAATGGGAACACAGTCCTATCGACCCTGCAGAAACCTCATTCCTAACATCTGAAAGCTTGTGACAACATTTACAGAGCTTTCCCACAGACTGCACAGAAACATCGGGAATGGAAAACACATTTAGCCTCCCCATTCTAGTTCATGGAAAAAATCTTCTCAATACACTTACCCCACAGATATACATATCCGTTAATGTTAGTAACCTTGCGAAGCTATAAAATAGGCAGTGCAGTCGTACGTTTGGTCCATCGAGTTTGCTACCCAATTCAAAATAATGATGGTTTGCCCTTCATTTCCACACCGTACTCCTGCTCTCCTACCATCCCTTTACTGTCTCTAAATCCTTATATAGAATCAGTGTCTCGGTTTCCAGGTGCGAGTGAATTCCCCGGGTTCACCAGTCAGTGAGAGCAGACATTTATTGTCATCTCAATGCAGAGTTGCCTCCCTGGACCGAATACTGTGGCCTTGTTTTAGAAGTCCCAGGGGAATTATCATCCCTGATTCCAATCTGTCTCACCCTGTCAGAGTTTTGTATATTTCACTGAGATCTCCACTCATTTTCCTAAACCCCATGGAATACAGGCCCAGTCTCCCCAAACTCTGTTCCCACAACAAGCCCGTCATCCCAGAGATCAGTCTGGCCATCCTTCACTGCTCTCCATCAATGTCCGGTTTGTCCTTTATTAGGTAAGGAGACCAAAACTGCCCACAATACTGCACAATGTTCAAGATGATATCTCACTAGGGCCTGTACAGCTGCAGTAAGACACCTTTTCTCCTGGACCCACATCCCCCTGAAATGAAGGTCAACAAACCGTTTATCTTCCTCACTGCTTTCTGTTTCTGCAATATTACTTTCAGCGATGGTGTAGAAGGAGATGCAGATCCTTTTCAATGTTATAGCTCCCCACTTGGTGGGTCTGTGTACACTGGGCAGCGTGCCAATGCCAAAACCCAGTATTGACTTCTGGTTACAGAACTCACTGAGCTGCATGGGCCTCAGAGGTTTATGCAGAAGGAAAGAACAAAAAGGAGCATACGTCCCTTTGTAGATCAACATGTTTCAAGCAATCCCTTTCAAATGGTAGGCTGCCAATTTAATGTTTCCACCAAAGAGCACACCGTCACCTCTATCTACATTGTCCTCCATCTGTCACATATTTACCCATTCACTCCACTTGTCTTAGTCTTCTCGGTGCTTTTTTACATCCTCCTCACCCACTCACAATCCCACATCCGTTAGTGTTGTCAGCAGGCTGGGATATATTGTATCTGATTCCAGCAACCATATGTTTAAAGGGCATTGTGGACAGCTGGGCCCCAAGCACTGATCCCTGCGACACCTCAGCAACCGTCCTCTGTTAATTTATATTTATTTATTTCGTGAATCTCGGAGTCACTGGCGGGGCCAGCATTTATTGCTTGTCCCAAGTTGCCCTTGAGAAGGTGGTGGCCAGCTGCCTTGTTGAACACTGCAGTCCACCTGCTGTGGTTGACCTCCAATGCCATTAGGAAGGGAATCCCAGGATTCTGACCCAGCGACTGTGAAGGAGCGGTGATAAATTTCCAAGTCAGGATGGTGAATGGCTTGGAGGGAACCTGAAGATGATGGTATTCCCATACATCTGTAGCCCTTGTCCTTCTAGATAGACATGGTCGTGAGTTGGGAAGATGGTATCTAAGGATCTTTGGTGAATCATTTCATTGTAGCATGTAGATAGTAAAACACTGCTGCTGCTGCTGAGCGTTGATGGTAGAGCATTGTGGATGAAGGGACAGTCAAACTGGCTGCTTTGTCCTGGATGGTATAAAGCTTCTTGAGTATTGTTGGGGCTGCACTCATCCAGGCAAATTGGGAGTCTTCTATCACACTTCTGACTTATGCATTGTAGATGATGGACAGACTTTTGGAAGTCAGGAGGTGAGCTATTCGCCGCAGTATTCCTAGCTTCAGACCTGCTCTTATAGTTACTGTGTTCATGTGGTGAGAACAGTGAATTTCTGAGCAATTATTACCCACCAGGACACTGGGGGATTCAGTGATAGTAACACCATTGAATGCCAAGGGGCAGGTAAGATTGTATTTTATTGGTGATGGTCACGGTCCGGCATCCGTGTGGCCTGAATATTACTTGTCAACCTGGAAAAGCTCCAGATCTTGCCGCATTTGAACATGGACTGCTTCAGTATCTGAGGAGCCACAAATGTTGCAGGACATTGTACAATCATTGGCGAACATCTCCACTTCTGACCTTAAAATGGAAGGAAGGTCATTGATGAAGCAGCCCTGAAGAAGTTTTCGGTCACTGTTCGAGGGACTCCTACAGATTTGGAGCTGAGTTGACTGACCTTCATCAACCATGACCACCTTCCTACGTGTCAGGTATGAATCTAACCAGCAGGGATTTTGCCTCTGATACCCATTGATTCCAGTGTTGCTAGGGCCCCTTGATACCACACAGGGTCGAATGCAGCCTTGATTTAAAGCGCTGTCACTCTCACCCCACCTCTGGAATTCAGCTCTTTTGTCCATGTTTGAACCACAGTAATGAGGTCAGGAGCTGAGTGGCCCTGGTGGAGCCCAAACTAGGCGTCATTGATCAGGGTATTGCTGTGCAGGTTGCTGCTTAAAAGCACTGAGACCTTCCACCACTTTACTGATGATCGAGAGTAGACTGATGAAGTGCTAATTGGCCGGATTAGATTTGTTCTGCTTTTTATATTCAGGAGATTGTTGGGGTAATTTTCACATAATGAGGAAAAGCCATTGTTGTAAGTGTATTGAAACAGTTTGGCTAGGGGAGTGGCAAGTTATGGAGTACAAGTTTTCAGTACTATTGCCAGAATGTTGTCAGATTATGGACCCACGGAGTATCCAGTATCTCCAATCGTTTCTGGATATCGCGTGGATTGAATCAAATTGATTGATGACTCGTAACGGAATTGCTGACGACCACAGGAGGAAGCAGAAATGGATCATCTACTCAGCACTTCTGACTGAAGATTGTTGCGAATGCATCCGCCTTAACTTATACACCGAAGTGCTGGACTCTTCCATCAAATAACCCCTTCCTCCAGTGAATTGTTTAATTGTCCCCAATGTTTCTCGACTAGATGTGGAAGGACTGCAGAGCTTAGATCTGAACCGTTGCTTGTGGGATCACTTAGCTCTGTCTATCACTTACTGCTTATGCTGCTTGGTGCGTAAGTAGTCCTTTTTGGTGGCTTCACCAGGCTGACACCTCATTGTTAGGTATGCCTGGTGCTGCTCCTGCCCTCTTGCACACTCCATTGAACCAATGTTGATCCTCTGGATTGATGGTAATTGTTGCGAGGGGGATATGCCAGGCCATGAGGCTAAGCGGGAGTACAATTCCACTGCTATTGATGACCCACAACACCTAACATTTTTCTAAAAATCAAAATGTTTTACACCCATTGCTTCTCTTTCATTTGTCTCCCAGTTTATTTCTCAAACATAATTTCCATTTCATAAATCTATGTTAGTGTTGTATATGTCCATTACTTTCAGCAACAATAATTTCTGCTAAACCATTTACTTACTATGTTTATTGTTCCATGTACTCTATCATTTTCCCCACACCAGACTCGGTTTTCCTTGTATTGGCAAAAAGTTATGTGAAGACAGAACTGAAGTAGTGGCTTCATCGTTCTGCCATTTCCCTGTTCCCCATTCTCCATTTTCTGGTTTCAAACTGTAAAGAAATTGCACTTGTTTTGTCATATTTCTCACATTGTCATAATTTAACAAGGTAATACAGTTCACTCTTAAAAACCTTATGAATAGAACTCTTCAGAAATCCATCAATTCATGCCTTAAACTGCTCAATAATTGACCTTCCACACCATACACTCACAGGGGCAGAGACTCTGTGCCAACAGAAATGCAGCACGATCTATACTAGTCCCACTTTCCTACACCAGGCCCATAAACTGGAATGTTATGACACTTCCAATTGTTCGTCCAAGTACTTTTTAACGATTGTGAGGTGATCATTCCCCTCTCAGGAAGTAATCCCAGAACCCCACACCTCGAGATGAAAAAATGTTTAAATCCTCTCTGAACCTCAAACTCTTCACTTTAATAGTGTTCTCCTTTGTTCTTGACCCTCTCACTAAAAGGAACAGCTGCTTTCTATCCACCCTGTCCGTGTCGCTTATAATCTTATCCTCGTGAATCACTGACTCCTCAGCTTTCTCTGCTCCAAAGTAAACAACCCGAGCTTATCCAGCCTCTCTCCATAGCTGATACGCTCCATTCCAGGGAACATCCTGGTGAATCACCTCTGCACCCTCTCCAGTACAATCACATCCTTCCTGGAATGTGGTTCCCGGAGCTACATACAGTACTCCATTTTTTGCCGAACCGAAGCCCTGTATTGCTCTTATAATCTACACCCTGATTAGGAAACGCTCCACCCAAGGGCCAATTCTTAACTAGTCCATTAACCTGTCCAGGAGAAAGTGAGGAATGCAGATGCTGGAGATCAGAGCTTCAAAAATGTTTTGCTGCAAAAGCGCAGCTGGTCAGGCAGCCTCAAAGGAGCAGGAGAATCAACGTTTCGGGCATAAGCCTTCTTCAGGAATCTGCCCGAAACATCGATTCTCCTGCTCCTTTGATGCTGCCTGACCTGCTGCGCTTTTCCAGCAACACGTTTTTAAGCATTAACCTGTCCAGTCACATTCAGGGATGTGTGGAGAAGCACAATCTGAGCTTCCCAGTGTGCTGCCATTCATTGAGTCCTCCCCTGTCAGGTTTCATTTCCAAAAGTGCATCACCTCATATTTATCAGGGTTACATTCTATCTACCATTGATCTGCCCATCTGACCTTTCCATCTGGATCTTCCTGTAACTTAAGGCCTTCCCCTCACTGTTAACCACCCAGCCAATCTTTATGTCAAACATACACTTACTTATCACACCTTCCCCACTCTCCACCTAGCCCCCTCCACATTCACATCTATATTTTGTTATGAATAACACAAACAATAAGGGACACAGCACTGATCCCTGTGGAACACCAGGGGCCACTGGTCTCCAGTCACACAAACAGCTTTCTCCCACCACCCTCTGTCTTCTGCTGCTTAGACAATTTTAGTTGTAACTTGCCAAGTTATCCATCATATTATGAGATTTTACTTTATTTTCAGTTTCCCAGGTGGAAATTTGTCAAAGGCCTTTCTACAAAACTAAGTAATCGACCTCCTCAAACTAATTCTATCAGATCCATTGGATGTGACTTCCTTCTGATAAAGTCATGATGATTATCCCTGATCAAACCTTGTGACTCTGATTGGAGTTCGATTTTCTTCTTCCCTATTTTATCCAGTAGTTTCCTTAACAGTGATCTAATACTCGCTCATCTATAGTTACCTGGTCTATCTCTCCCACCCTTACTGCGAAGTGGAATTGTATTAGCAGTTCTCCAGTTCTCTGGCACCTCCACTATGGCCAGATTCTAATGAAAATATTCAGTCAGGGTCTTTCCTCCTTTGACCACATCAGCTTCCTGTGATACAACTCACTCAGACATGGAGATTGGTCCAAATTTGTGCAGAACAAAACCTCAAATACCTGCTTGCATTTTACATAAATCTGTTCAAGAGCTTCCTAGTCCATCTTCTTGAATTCTATACCTGCCTCCTCCTTCTCCCAAGTAAAATAGATGTGAAGGTCTCATGTAACATTCCATCAATGTTCTCCAGCTTGACACACAGATTGCCCCTTTGGTTTCTAATGGACACTAGCTGTTTGCTGATTATTCTGTTCTATTTGTCCGTGTAGAATATCGTGGGATTCTCCCTTATTCTGCCTACTTGTACTTCTTCATGTCCTTTCGATGTTTCTCAGAGTCACTACAATCAACTCTCATGTTTTGAAACACGAGATTACAGGCTGAGTTTCCACATCAGACAATCTTGCCATTTTACGGATTAATCTGGATAATACCTTTTGCAGTTCCTCTGTAGTCAATGTATTCTTTTTGAGATTGGGACTCCAAACGATACAACATACTCTACGTTTAGTCACACCAACGCTCGATGCAACTGGTGCACGACATCCTCTATCTTCCAATTACATTCACATGAATGTAAACCTAATTTTTACTTTCCCATTTGCATATGTTCTTCCCAATACCTCTCGCTTTAATTTTTCTTATGAACTTGCTGTGTGAGTTCTTTAAAAAAAAAACTCAGGAATATACAACTACACGTTATCCAATGGTTCATCATTGCCTATGTCCTCAAGAATCATCTTCAAACCATTCCAAAACTATGTTTGTCACTTCTGGTTTTCCTTTCGTCGGTACATTCTCACACTCCCCAGTTATGTTTTTACCTTCTAAATATCTAGTAGCATGTTCTTTGTAATCGAGTCCAACAGATATTTGACTGCGGATGACAAGATAACTGGTCTGTAGTTCACCATCTCCAAATTCATCCTTCCTTAAACTGTTAGATAATATTTATAACCTTTGCCTTATCCAGATTGGCTAAATGCATTTCGGGAATGTGTCGGAAAATAAAGTGAAAATCCTCGATGCAATCAACATGTCTATTGCTGCTTCCTCTGAAATACTTGTATGATGTGCATCTAGTCTGTCAGATTTATAAATACTCAATCTAGCTTCCTTTTCAAAGATAAGAATGATCTTAGACTTTAATTACACAAGTCACATGGTCACTTGGTATTTCTGGAAGAATTTCTGGACATTCTTCCATGAAGATAGACGCAAATACACTGTTTCTTTTCCCTGCAATTTATCTGTACTCTGCAATAAATTATCCTGAACGCGCAACAACTGTTCCACATTTGACCTTGTTTTTTTTTTTCATACATTGATAGACGCTTTTTAGCAGTCTTCATGTTTTTCTTTAGTTTGCACGCTTTTTCTCATTTTGATTTTCTTCTCAGTTTCTTGGTCATCCTTTGCTGGGTCCTATATTTCTCTGAATCCACTGGCTCACTGCAACACTTGGCATTTTGCTAAGCTGCCTCCTTTTATCTAATAGGAAGATGAAGGTGGGTTGAAAGTGATAGTCGGAGAGGAGGGTGGACCAGATTGATAGGGAGGAAGGTGGACACATAGGAACATTCAAAAAAGCGGTGCTAACTTGGAAGTTTGGAGTAGGATAAAGTGGGATTAGAGGAAATGGAGAAATCCACTATGAGCCCCTGTGTTTGGAAGGTCCCAAGACAGAAGATGAGGCTTTCTTCCTCCAGGCTTCTGGTGGCTTGGGTTTGGCGATAGAGCAGGCCCAGTGCCCTCATGTCCTTGGCAGAGTGGGAAGGGGATTTAAAGTGCTCAGCCAAAAGGCGATGGAGTTGTTCAGTATGGCTGTCCCAGAGATGTTCGCTGAAATGATCCACAAGTTGACCTCCTGCCTCGCCAATGTAGAGAAAACCACATTGGGTTTAATGGTTGCAGCAGATGAGGCGTTCTGTCTCCCTTAATCACCTATCACTTTCAACCTCACCTTCATCTGCCTATCGCAATCCCAGCTACCTCCCCTGTCACACCCCCTTCTCATTTATCTCTCAGTCCCCTTGGCCCAAGGGCTTAAGCTCGAAACATCGATTTATCTACTCTTCGTATGCTGCCTGACTGTGATTTTCCAGCACCGCACTCTTCGACTCTGATCTCCAGCATCTGTAGTCCCCACTTTCTCCTCACACTTTCATGGCTGCATGACTCAGATTTATCACGGTTACTTCAAATAAAACAAAAAACTGCCGTGTACTCAAACAGCATAAAAGAAAACCAATACATTGTGGTCACTGTTCCCAAAAGGTCCTTTCCAGTTTCAATTAGCTCTTCTGATCACTCAACACCAATTCTTAAATCACCTGATCTCGAGCTCAGTGCTCGACATAATGTTAACGCATACGATTTCACACGGGCTCATGAAATCCATTTTTCTCAGCATCAGCATTCAATTAGGTTAACACAGTTTAGATATAATGTAAACAGTACATTATTACTGCAGTAGCCACAAATGTGTATATTTCATTTCCTGTTTTATAACATGTCCAGCATTTGTATTGCAGCTTTCACTTTGATATATAACTCCCATCAATGTTTGCTGCTCCTTGCTGTTTTTGCGCTCCACCTTGTTAGATTAGATTAGATTACATTACATTACATTACAGTGTGGAAACAGGCCCTGCAGCCCAACAAGTCCACACTGCCCCGCCGAAGCGCAACCCACCTATGCCCATACATTTACCCCTTACCTAAAACTACGGGCAATTTAGCATGGCCAATTCACCTGACCTGCACATCTTTGGACTGTGGGAGGAAACCCACGCAGACACGGGGAGAACGTGCAAACTCCACACATTCAGTCGCCTGTGGCAGGAATTGAATCCGGGTCTCGGGCGCTGTGAGGCAGCAGTGCTAACCACTGTGCCACCGTGCCGCCCACAAGATACCTTGGAATGTGAGCGACGTGGGCTCTGGGGAGATGAATGGTAGAGATCTTCTCACCATATCATTTATGATCTTCTCAAAATTTAATTTCTACAGATCTCCCGTTTTGCTGATGGAGTAGAGAAGGACAATGATCTTCCAACAATGCTCTGTATTCCCCCAGAGAGCTGAGATAGCTCTGAGCTGGGTGGGAACCTTAAAGCAGGCTGCTGCTGCTGTACAGGGTTTTAGTGAGATCACATCTGGAGTAGTGTGTACAGATTTAATCTCTTCAATGAAGAAAGGATGTTTTAAATTGGACGCAGCTCAGAGGTGGTTCCCTCAACTCATTCCTGCAATGAAGGTACTAACTTATAATGAAAGGATGATCAGGTTGACCCAGTAGCCATTGGAGTTTCAAAAATTGATGATCTTATTTGAACATCGATGACAGAAGGAGTTAACAAGTGAAGTGAATTACACAGATAGTGGAGGAATCCATTCCGTTCTCCACCCTGTTACACAGGAACAACAGGATGATATTCAGGCCTTCAAACCTGTTACACCAAAACAGGACGAGGCTAGTCAGCCCCTGGAGCCTGATATACATTTACAGAAGGAGGCCAATCAGCCACTCGAGCCTATAACAGTAGGCCATGCTGCACCACTATCCTGTTAAACAGCAACAGGATCAGTCCATTCAGCCTCCTCAAGTCTGTAACATAGGAACTGGAAGAGGTCACATAGTGACTGGAGATTGTTACTTGGGATAACAGGAGGCCATTCAGACCCACCGAGGCTATTGCAAGGGAATTGGATAAGGATAAAAACTATCTGAGACTTCTTTCAAGAGAAAGGAAGAGGTAATTTAAACACGTGATTGTTGTATGGGAAGAAGAGAAGACCAATCAATCCCTCGGTCCCATCTCCAGGATACATGAGGAAACCGTTCAATATATCCACCTGTTATGGCGAAGTATGAGAAGACCCATCAGCCCTTCAAAATGTTACACAGCAAAAGGAAGATTCCATAATCTCCCAATTCTCTAAAGCATCAACAGGATGAGGTTATTCTGGCCTTGGAGATGGCAACATGGGAACACCAGAAAGACGTCAGCCCATCGATATTGTACACCAGCAGGATGATGACTCCATTCAGTCACACATGGATCTTACACAGCAATTGGAGCAGATCTCTTGAAGCCTTGTGCACATTAAACAGGAATTCAAAGAAAACGTAAAGGTTTTCGAAAGGGAAGAACTTGTAAAAATGGCATACATTAGGGACTAAAGTGCAACAATAAACTATTGTAATTTAAGGCAAATTATTAGAATCCATTGTTCAGGACATTTGCAAACTTAAACCACAATTCGTCAGAGTCAACATGGTTTTATGAAGGCTAAATCGTGTTTCAATTATTTGGTTGAGTTATTTGAATATGTCACAAACAAGGTGGATCATGGGAATCCTGGAGATAGAACATATCTCGTCTTCCTGAAGGCATCGGATATGTCGCTTCTCCAAAGAGTAAGTGGTAAGATGAGACAACATGGGTCCAGGAGTAATTAGTTCGCTTGGATGGAGGATTGGTTATCCAACAAAATGGAGTCAGATGGAATAAGTGTGTCATATTCTTTTGGCAAATGCAATTTGTGGGGTGCCATTGATTTCAGTACTCACGCCTCAACCATTTGCGATCGATGTTATTACTGTACTCTGTTGATGGGATAGGAAATACAATGCCACATTTTCAGATGACACTAACATTGGTGGGAAATTACTTCGGAATGATGATGCAAGAGATTTTAAAACTATATGGATATGTTGGGTGAACGGGCCAACATTTGGCAAGGAAAATTAAAGTGAATAAATATGGGGCTATTCAAGTTGGCCAGTATAATAGAAAGACAAATTATTATCTAAATGGAGAGAAAGTTCAAAGTGCTTAGGTGCAGAGGGATCTGGGTGTCTGCTTGCATATCATAGAAAACTTGCCTGCGGGTACTGCTCGTAATGAGAACTGCAAGCATAATTTCAGTGGTTATTTATAAAAGGATAGAGTAGAAAGGTAGGGAGTGTTGGTGTAGCTATGCAAGGCATTAGTGAGGCTGCAACTGGAGTACAGTTTGGGTGTCCTGAAGAATGAGGTATTTCCATTGGAGGCAATTCAGAAGAGCTTCATTAGATTGATTCTATATTTGAAGTGTTTGTCTTATGAAGAGAAATTGAACAGATATATAGATGCTGAGTTTAGTGATGTCGCTGTGGTAAGCAAGAGATTAAATTACTAAGAGAGGGTGGAAAGTCTGCAAATAGATTCAGAGGGGTAAAGATAATAGATAATAGTTTGGCAGGTGCAATTTAACATAATATAACCTGTTATTTCATTTACAGGAATAATGGAAAGCAATATGTTACTAAAATGGAGAGAGATTACAGGACTTAATGATACTGTGTCCTGGGGAATTCACTCAGATCCGTTCAGACACGGGAGGTTTTGCTCCATCCCTGATCATCAGCTCCCAGACACTCCAATTGACCCCATTGTTCTCCGTACATATGGAATACTTTGATGTGGTTGATTGATGGTGGCGATGGTGTTTTGAAACGTGCATCAAGGGGACGGCCTTTATCCAAGATATATTCATTTCTTTCTACGTGGAGACCCGATGACGATGGGAATGGCTGACTGCTTCTGAATGAAGAGGCCATGACTGCTGCTAGGACAGTGGGTATTCACCAATATGATGCACTGTGATGGGCACACTGTAACATTAATAGAGAGAGAGAGAGAGAGCTCCTTCAGTTCCTCTACCTCTCCCCATTGACATGGATACCCTGCAGATGCCGTGAACACCATCGGGAATCCCACTGTACTGAATACATCCGGCAGCTCCCTGCTGAGGGAGAAACAATCTATATACCTCATCCACCATATATATACTCCTTCACCAAATAGTGACATTGATGTTGAGATACTGGGAAATGATGGATATGTCACTTCGTCCTGCCTGGAAAGTTCTGGATTATAGAAGCTGAATGAAACAGTGACCCTCACAGTCACTGGCAGCATCATCCTCCCCCTGGTGTGAAGCTGCAAGTCGTGTTGAAGGAGGTGACACCATTCTATGACCAGCTCCTTGTTCAGTCAGGGCCCCTCACACTCTGCTCCTTGGTTAAGTGGAGCTTGGGAAGCTGTTCCTGGAAAACCCGGGATGGATAGAGCCGATCCCCTTTCCTGCACACACACTGACGCCGTGGTTTCAGAGCTTCCCCCTCTGCATCCTCTGCTCCATGTGTTGTTCATGTTACAGGCTCAGATGCTGTAGCTACAGTCCCCATGCTCCATCCAGAGTTGGGTCGCCAAATCCTCAGGTCTCCCTGAATGTCTGAAGCAGCTCACAGCACAACCTCCAGCAAACCATCCCCAGCTGCTTTTCAATTACAGGAGTCAGTCAGAAACCCCTCGGCTTCAAGTGTTGTCGACTAGTCCATATCCCACCAAAATATTTTAAGAAGGCCGTTTAGATCCAAACCTTTCCTTATTTTGAATATAGATGGGAACTGTGCCTTACAGATATGTTGCAACTGGTCAAACCACTCGACATTAAGCAAAATATAATCTATTCAAATGCTTTAGTTAAAATACAATCAAAGAAAAGAACATTTCGGGATGGCTTATATGTTGGAACAATTACACAAACAATAGTTACCGTACCTTCTTGGTTTACACCGCTTGGCACAAAGATATATTCAAATACAGATCCTTATAGCAGTTTTCCAATCCAGGGGGAAACAACATCAACAGAGATCTCAGAGAAAAACAGCTGGGGATCATGTATTGAAACTTCCAAACCTTTTGGGATCCCCAGCAGCTTTTGAATGCTGCAGCTAAAAACAAAACGAGAAAACCCGGTCTGGGAGAGCTGGCCACTGCCCTTCCATTGTTACCACCGTTTTCATTAAACCTAAAATCTCAGTTATTTATTTAAACTGTTTTCAGACAGCGGTTCTGCACCTCTGCCTTTAAAACCACTCTTCAAAAAAACCGAAGAGAAAATAACATTTTTACAGATAGTATTCTCACGACTCCATCTTTAATAAAATAATCCATCAATATACAAAGGTGGACTCATTTTAGACCTCCTAATCTTCCTCTATTAATAGACTGCAATGCATATACATTACACTGACTGGGAGAATACAAATGTTCACAAAGAATATCGATTTCAGGCATTTTACTCCTGCCACAGAATGCCTTTGTCTTTCTTCATCCAAGTCTTCACAACGTGTCAAAACCTAGGCTTTCTCGCCCTGTCAACTGTATAATTTGAAACTGAATGCCAGCAACAATAAGCTCAATCGATACAGACTGGTATTTTTCTCCCTAAACTTCTCCAAAAACCTTAAGGGGTCACGATCAATGATAAAGATTTGTCTCACATATGTTACTCGCAATTTAAATGCTGAAATGTTGTAACGCCAACACCAAGCCCAAGACCTCCTTCCCCATTGTACAATAAATCTGTTGATGTTTGCACTGGACACCCCAACCACACGTTACATAACAGAGCACTCCTCATCTTTCCAATAATCCTTCTGAATGACACAGCTCCTCAGGTCGCAGCAAAAAAAAAAGTTATATGCTTCTGTACCTCTGAATGCTCTAATCTCTTTACCTGCTACTCCCAGCCTATGCCAGTAAACCTTACTCTCAGGTATATGTTTTAAGAAGATCTCGCACATTCTTCTCAATCCCTCACAGAAACCAAACTTTGATTTCTGAACTCAATCATCATCATCAGCCATTTCAGCTGCTTATCTTGTCGTTGTAACTCTCTGCTCTTCCACACGAGTTCTCACGGCTGCAGGAAGTGAATTGTTGAACTTCTCCAAAATAAGAATCTCTCTAAGAGTGTCAGAGTTTTGCTCTGTTTTTAATACCCTTACCCACCTTTCAAAATTACTTTGTTTGATCCTTTCAAACTCAATGTGCGTTTAACTAGGGACCCTTTTTAAGATTCCTGAAATGCTGTCTGTCGGCTTCTGGCCCAAGCTCATATGCACTTCAGATGGCTTTCCTCACCACTCCATACTGGCCAGATACATCCTACCAGCTTTGTTTGTATAAACTAAATCCACATGGTCACTGGACACTGCATTTGTTTAGCCAATTTCTCAAATGAAATTCAAAAGGCTTCCCCATCTTTCTCATCAAATTTAGATAATGCCTGGATGTATTTAAACAGAACCCCATTAGGGAGTTGGTTACAATAGGGTTGTTCAACCTCACTATCCTCCTCATCCCGCCGACCGTCTCCCTTAAGCTCCGCCTTCTATGTCAACTTTCCTCTCTAACTGCTAACATTTTAAGTTGAAAGTCTCTGCTTTTCTTCTCTCCTTTTCTCTCTTTCTTCTTCATTTCCTTTTCTTTTATTTCTACTTTTCATCATAATTCAAGATGTTTCAATTCATTCTCATGTTCAAAGTCCCTCATTTGAAACTGAATTCCAACCGTTTCCAAAAAGTCTGATGGCAGTTCTACCAAATGTAATTGCTGAGCCATCCTGTAATTATCTCTCATTTTCTCACAGACAAACACAACCCCAATGCCAGCTTGTCTGTTAATTCCTAGAGCTTTGCCTTCATTACCTTTTGTAAAACCGCCAACTTCACTTCTTCCACACGCAGAGAACTCTTAATGACTGAAAGTATCTTTATTCACAAAACACTGTTTAAACCAACCGAATTCAACATCCACAACAAAAGACACTAACAGCTACCACACACGACCTTTGAACGCTATAGTCTCCCGGTGCATACTCTCCAGTGTCTGCATGAGCTTATTCTGGATTCTACGGTTTCTTCCCACAATCCAAAGATGTGCATGTCAGGTGAATTGGCCATGCTAAATTGTTCATAGTTTCCAGGGATGTGTGTGTTAGGAGCCTTAGTCGGGGTAAAAGTGTAATAATAGGGTAAAGGAATGGGTCTGGCTAGTTTACTCGTCGAAGTGTCGGTGTGGACTTGTCGGGTCTAATGGCCTGTTTGCAGACTGTAGGGATTGTAATTCTCAACCCAATTTGGTATTATCGATTTAGAACCAGACAAGAGCCCCCAGTTTGCTGTAGACCAAACAGACTCTCGCAAACTATTTTAAGAGGGTAACTTGGATACCAAACCTTTCTTATTTTAAAGGTAGATGTGAAGTAGGTGTTCCAGATGTGATGTTACGAGTCAAGCTACTCACCATTAAGCAAAACAAATATTTTTAAACACTCTAATGAAAATCCATTCAAAATGACGATGAATTTAGAATAATTTAACTATTGGAAATCTTAACTGAATAATGGATACAGTACCTTCTACAGATGAACTGTTCCAATACACTAACATCCCATAAATACACCCCTTGGCAAAATGGAACATTCAGACATGCATTCTTGCATACAGTTCTCAAATCCAGGAGGAAACAGCATCAAGTCGGGTTTCAGAGAGTAGCAGCTGGAGATACGTTTCTAGGCCGTTGTTACTACTATTTATTAAAAACCCTAAAAGCGTCGTAAGTTATTTACTTGAGATGTTTTCAGCAGGTAGTTTGGCCTTTACGATCTCTTATTTCAAAAAAGGAGAAAATAACTTTTTTTTTAAAAGTGACAGCATTGTCACATAATTTAGATGCCTGGTCCTTTACTCCAGGGGTTTCCTCGCGCTACTGATCGCAAGATCACCTGAGAGGGACAAACTCAGGTACAGACCAAGTTACAAGGATGTGTCTCATAACTTCTGAAACACCCCTGTCCATGGACGATGACGTGGGACATACCGGGAAGTGAATATTAGTCTGACACACACCATTTCACTGTTTCAGAGCTTCACAATGATTGCACTCGATACACTAGCGAGCCAAAAACAAAGGCCAGGGAAAGGTACAGAGGGACAGAAAGATTCACATTAAAGACAGAAAGAGACAGTTAATTAACTGAAAAGATGTTGTGGAAGTATGGGGAAAAAGGCAGGGCAGTGGGACTAACTGGAGAAGTGAGATCCTCGAGAGTAAAATGACAAGAATGAGAACATTGAATAAAGGCATTGTCAGATCAGCTGGAATGGTTTGTTACATCAAATTCTCAATCTGCTTCACAGAAAAAACGATAAACAACATAAACTGGGACAAGATGACAGCCCAGCATGGAGAGCTGTGCAGACCATGCTAGTGTGTTGCTCAGTAAACGGCACTATCTGCCCAGCATGGACAGTATTGCAACTTTACTATCATATGCAAACTATACTCGCATCAGATTATTGCCTACAATGGGAAGGTTTGTTGTGTGTGTGTGTGTTCATCAGAAATTGAGGGACAGTGCGTGTGTGTGCGCGCGATAGGCGTAGTTGAACGCAAAACTCATTGTTTGTGAAGGAACGCACATGGAGGAAATTATTTTAAATAAGAACAACTGGCAGGCTTTTTGTTAATCGTCAGAGAGAGAATTAGAGAAGTTTCATGGACAGATGAGATAAAGTGTTTGAGAATGTCAAAATAAAGGCATTGCCAGAGACAATAGCAATATACATCGGTGTAGACATGAATGACAGATGGATGGGAGTTTGGTGTGAGTTCAGATCAGATTTGCTTCGGCAGGTTTGAAGCCGAGAGTGTGAACAGCACATTATTGTCTTCCTTAAGGATGTATCTCATAGCTCAAGGTTCAAACAGGAGATGGACTAAACCAATGCGATATATTCTGGAGTGGTGAGCATTTCAAGTTAGACATGTTCAGGATATGGTGTCATGAATCAGCTCATAGTCAAAGGGATCTCCCACAGTTTTGACTTGTCTGCTTCAGTCGCAGATATTGGCCAGGGATGAGATTGAAACAGTGGAAGGAAGTGGAGTTTGTAACCAGAAGAGTAGAGAGTGACCTCCCTACTCTTAATATTTAAATAACAAAGGCAATGATACAATAAATTGTAGTTGTCTGCTCGAACTGAGTAGGTCAACATAGAGAGTAACACTGCCAGCTCAGAGAGGGAGACAGTCATTGAACACATTCATTGATGTAGTTAGTAGTGGTCTGTAGAGTGAATATCTGGATCGAGAGTTTCAACAGGAAAATAATAGTGACAAGAAGTGTAGACTATATGAAAGAACAGTAATACAGTCATAACTGGTTTATAGAACAAAAAAATCTGGACAGTGACACTTACCAGGAACACCAATGATAGCCAGGAAGGGATAATAAAAACATTAAAAAATGAGAAGAGCGTAATAGATCCGCAATGATAATGACAACCAATAAAGTGCAGAAAGATACCAAACATAATTGGATAAGCTCCTGTCCATTGTTGGAACATTCCAGTCTAATGTTCTCAGATTCTGATCCACGTTTGGAACATTCCAGTCTCATGTTCTCAGATTCTGATCTCTCCTCCCCCTCTCTCTGGACCTGCTTTTCCCTGTCAGTGCTGTTGATGATGCTCCCACTCATGTTATGGGATAACACATTGAACGGCGCCCATTTATCGTTAAAAGATGGAAACCCTCCACTGGGATAATTAGAATCAATTGAGATTGGCATTAAGCACAGTCACTGAACAAACACTGGGAAACCGAGCAAAGGCTACGACAACGGATGAATGGGCACCACACAACAAACAACAGACAGGAAGGTTCCCTCCCAGTTGTGGAACACTGCAGTGGTCCCGGACCTTTAACCTCGGACTTTCTGGTGACCATCCTTCAAGGCGGATTTCAGGATAGGCAGCAGCGAAAAGTGGCCGAGCAGAGGCAGATTACAAATTTCGGTACCCATAGGGAGGGCCTGAACTGGGGCCTTGGGTTCATGTCACATTGCAGGCGACCACCATTGTGCTACACACATACACACACACACACGCAGGCACTCATATACACACACATACATACGGACACACCTGTACACACTCACGCAACAGACACTCACAAATACCCTTGCAGACACCACACTCACACAGGCATCCGCTCAGAGACTCAGACCACTCGACACTCATGCACACACATATACACTCTCTCACTGATACTCAAACCCCACACCCCAGACACGCACACACACTCCCACACTCACACATGCACCCCCTCACAGACTTAAGACACTACACACACATGTACATTCCCTCTCACACTCACAACCACCAACCAAGACAAACACACACCTACAAACAGACAAAGACCCACATGCACACATATATTTTGTGGGGTGAATTTGTACTTGCAGAGTTACATTGTACTTTGCTCAAAAACTGCATGCATTCATGTAGAACTCGGAGCTCAAAAACTGCATAAATTCATGTAAAACTCTGTTATCTCACTTTTCAGATTAGAATCAATCTAAACATCATGGTATAGACAGAGAACGCAACGGCTAACACCTTCAAACTATTGTCTAACTAACACTCGTTGTTACTGCTAACGTGAGAATGCAACTTTAAAAGAAAAAGGTTTTGTAATTTACACATGAAAGAAATGAAACTATCGTGATATTCGAACAGATGAAAGACTCAACAGACAATCAAGGTATTTTTCAATGTATAATTTCAGTTACATCACACTATAAATTTTTGCGATAAATTATGTGCTTAGAAGCGTGTCCTCCACTATCACCTGATAAAGGAGCGGCGCTCTGAAAGATAGTGTGCTTCCAATTAAACCTGTTGGACGAAAACCTGGTGTTGTGTGATTTTTAACTTTGTACACCCCAGTCGAACACCGGCATTTCCAAATCATGACTAAACAAACAGGCTCAGTTATCCAGTTCCACACATCATTTTTCATATCACTATAAAAGGGAACATTTACCGGGTTTGAAAGGAATGGATAAGGGTTGCTGAGGGATGGACCAAAAATCTTTAAATCTTTTTAATCTTTTTTTTAAAAACTTGTATATGAGAGTATTAAAAGGCACTGCAGGGGTCTATATATGTTCCACTCTGTTTATGAAAGGAGGCAGTTATAAAATAACAGATTGGTTGCATAAAAAAAAGTCGGATGGGCAAATTTCTAGATACCTTACCCCAAAGTATAATACTTAGTGACCAGTGAGAGGCTCCTCCTAGTTTTAGGTTCCCTGTTATCAAATCCTTTCATAACCTTGAGACAGAGCATTGAGATTGCTGCTCAGCAACAGGCCGAAGCAATTCTGTCCCTATGGGCCTCTTACAAAGGGATAAGAGAAGGCCATTCAGACCATATTAGCCTGTTGCTCCTTAAAAGGTGGAAATCTACAATATTGGCACATTTTGCCAACAGAAGCATTCAAAACAAAGAGATATGTCGCTGCAGCTGTATGAAGTGTTACTGAGAGGGCACCTGGAGTATATTGTATTGTTTGTGCTTCTGTAACTGAGAAGGGTTGGTCCGACATCAGATACAGTTTAATGGTTGCTCGTAATCCACGGGTTGCTGTGTTATTTAATGTCTTAGGTCTGTTACACAAAGACAGGAAGAGGCCATTCATGCTTTCTTTTCTATTACAGAGGGACAGGAGGAGCCTATTCAGCCTCTCGAGCCTGTTACAGTGTTTATGTAACTTTCAAGTCTGTTATGCATAAATATTAGTTTTAAATTAGTTTTGGAATAGGAAAGACCTGATGTAATCATTAAGGTTCTAACTTTGAACAAGGCCAACTTTGAAAGTGTTACGCGAGCCCTGTAAAAGGCTGATTGGAATACCCTATTCACAGGTAAAGGGATGATTGGAAAACACAAGGCCATCAAAACGTGGTTTCAGAGAGTCCAGAGCTAACGTGTTCCCATTAGTGAGAGGGGCAAGGCTGCTGGGTGCAGGGAGTGCTGGATGGCTAGATATATTGATGCTCTGGTCAAGGTAAGGAAGGAGGCATATGTCAGGTAAATAGAGCTGAGATCAAGTGAATCCCGAGAGATGTGTAAGGGCAGCAAGTGTACAGTCAATGGGGAAATCGGGCCAGAAAAATGTGAACAAGAGATGGTTTTAGAAATACGGTTAACGAGGCATTGAAGGAATTATACAAATCTTTTAATGTCAAAGATTAGCTAGGGAGAGAATAGGGCCCCATAAAGATCATAAGGCTACCTATGTGTGGAACCACAGGAGATTGGAGGGATACTAAACAAGTATTTCTTCTCAGTATTCAATGTGGAGGAGGTTACAAGAGTGAGAGAATGAAGAAATATATGGTGATACATTGAAAGTGGCTATATTACAAGGAGGTGTTGGATATTTTAAAACACATAAAGGTGAACAAATCCCTGGGACCTGAGCGGTTGTATCCCAGATGTTTATGGGAAGATAAGAAAGAGATTGCTCAGCATTTTGCTGATATATTTGTAACATTGATTTCCACAGGTGAGGTTTCAAAAGACTGGAGGGTTGCGAACATCGTGTCATTAAGAAAGTAAGGAGAAAACAGGTAACCGTAGATCGGTGAGCCTGACATCAATGGTGACTAAATTGTTGGAGGGGATTTTGAGGAAAAAGATCGATATGCATTTGGAAAGACAAGGACTGAAGAGGGCTTTGTACATTGGAGATCACGTCTCACTGACTGGGTGGAATTTTTTGAGGAAGTGATAAAGATGATTGATGACGGCAGGGCAGTGGATGTTGTCTTTCTGGAATTCAGTGAGAAAACCAAAATGTTCTACATGGTAGACTGGTTAGCAAGGTTAGACTGCCTGGGATCCAGGGTGAGCTCGTCATTTAGATTCAAATTTTTCTTGAATATCGGAGACAGGGCGTGACAGTGGACATTTGTGCATTAAACTTGGAGACCTGTGACCAGTGGCATGCCGCAAAGATCAATGGTGGGTCCACTGCCTGTTGTCACTTATACAAATCATTTGCACTTGAGTTATGAAGTATGGTCAGTAAGTTTGTAGATAATTCCTAATTTGGTGGTGTCGTCGACAGTGAAGAATGATCTCTCAGACTATAATTATTTTATTTTAGATTATTTTAGATAAATGTGAGGTGTTGCATTTTGGCAAGACAGATCAAGCAAGACATATAGGTAGGGTCCTGTCGAAAGCTGCCAATCAAGGAGAACTCCATAGAAATTATCGAATCCCTACAGTGAGGAAACAGCCTATTCGGCCCATCGAGGCCACACCGACCCTCTAAAAAATATCCCACTGGACAAACCCCTGCCCTATCCCTCTGAGCCTGCATTTTCCATGGCTAATCCACCTTGCCTACACATCCCTGGGTACTTTACGCAATTTAGCATGGCCAATATACCCTTATCTGTATATCTTTATACTGTCGGAGGAAAACATAACATCCGGAGGAAACTCATGCAGACAGGGGGAGAATGTGCAAACTCCAGACAGCCAGTCATTCAAGGATGGAATTACACCCAGCTCGCTGCGCTCTGAAGCAGTAATTCTAGTCACTGAGCTACTGTGTCACCTTGTTGTGCAGGTTCTCCGTTCCTTGAAAGTGCCGTCACAGGTAGACAGCGCAGTGAAGAAGTCACTTGGTGATCTTCCCTTTTTGGTACGTGCTTTGAGTCTAACCATTTTCACGACGTGTTGCATCTGTACAGGACATTGGTTTGGCCACTTTTGTAATACTGCCTTTAATTCTGGTCTCCCTGCTGTCGGAAAGATGTTGTCAAACTTGAAAGGGTACAGAAGAGACTTAAAATAATGTTGCAGGTGTTGGAGGGTTAGAGTTACAGGGAGAGTTTGAATAGGCTGGGGCTATTTTCAAGTGTTGAGGCTGAGGGGTGACGTTAAAGACTTTTATAAAATCATGAGGGGCATAGATAAGGTAAACAGTCAACGTCTTTTACCCAGGATACGCGAGTCCAAAATTAGAAGACAAAGGTTCAAGGTGAGAGGAGAAAGATTTTAAAAGGGACATGACGGACAACATTTTCACACAGAGACTGCTGTGTGTATGGATTGAACAGCCAAAAGAGGTGGTGGAGGCAGGTGGAGTTACACATTTAAAAGGCATTTGGATGGATACATGCATGGGAAGTGTTTAGAGCGAGATGGGCCAAGTGCTGGCAAGGGGGACGAGATTTATTTAGGATATTTGGTCAGTACGGACGATCAGACCGATAGGCACTTTTCCGTGCTCTACATCTCTGAGACTCTATTGCCTCTTGAGTGTATAACACAGGAACAGGAGGAGGCTATTCAGCTTCTGAATTCTGTCAGGCAACTTAGTTGTTCTATTGCTGAGAGTAAAGTACAAAAATACATCATTCAGATTTTGATGGTGTTTTCAAAAACAGGAGAAAGGCTTTTAGCCAAGAGAAGCTGTAAGGAATCTGAAGAGGCCATTCAGACCATCGACTCCATTCCACAGGAGCAGCAGGTGAGCACAGAGCTTTTGGAACCTGTTAGTCAGTAGCAGGAGGAGGACATCTACTGTCGCAAACCTTGGATCAGGAGGCAGTCACACAGCTGCTCAAGATTGGGACACATAACAGGACGCAGTCATTCAACTGCTTGAGACTGTGAGACAGGGACAGGAGGGAGTCACTCAGAGGTCGAAACTGGGGCACAGGGAAATCTGGTGGTTAGTGAGGCCCCAGCATCCTGTTATGCAAGGACAGGAGGAGGGGACTCACTCCCCACCATTGTGGGACACTGGGAGAGAAGGGGAGTTTGCTTGGAACAAACAAATATATGAATAGGTTGCATTAGTGATCCATTCAATCCTGCCCCAAACATTCACTAAGACCACGGCTGATCTGATTGTGATTCCCTCATGCCATTTTGTGGAGACTCCGCTCTCCGCAGCCTCTGCTCCGTTTCTTGGTCATGTTGCAGACTCAGATGCTGCAACAACACTCACCATCACTCATCCAGAAGGATGGGTCTAACAGGATAAGTCAGGATTTAAGGGGTCCAAAGACAAGAATGAAAATACAAAATAAAGGTATTGTCAGATGTTTTGTACTCTCACATTCGCAATCCAACTCACATAACCAGCCCATCCATTACATATTCACGATGGAGGACTGTGTAGATCCGGCCAGTGTACAGCTGTATGCAACCCAGCAATGTCCAGAGTGAAACTGTGCAGCCCACACCAATGCTTGATCTATAATCCTGGACTAAATGTCCAGCGTGGGGAGCTGTGCAGTCCGCACTGGTTCATTCATATATAAACCCAGGCTGTTGCATTGTTCGGTCACACTGTGTTAGATCGCTGCCCAGTGTGGTGAAAAATGTAACCAATGCAGGAAGTGACAGGATGTGCAGTTCCCATCCATTTACAGCTCCATATCTGCACTGTACATTGACATGGGGTGCTGCGAATGTGAAAATAAATGTGAGGAAGAGATATAAATGGAAACAATTTAAATACCAATAGTTCTGATTCAGGCGCATATCTCTCTAGTATTTAAAGTTGAAATAACTGAGATAATATCCAATGAGGTTTTGTGAACGGTGCAAAGAATTAAGAGGAGGATGGTGATGTTATAGTGGTTGCACTATTAGCCTCCAAATAATCAACGGGAATTTGAGGAACAAATATTCAGGGAGACTGGCGAGACATGCAGGAGCAATAGGGTTGTCATAATAGGTGATTTTAATTTTCCTAACATAGACTGGGACTTCCAGATGGTTAAGAACTTAGATGGAACGTAATTTGTTAAGTATGTTCAGGAAAGCTTTCACAAGCAATATAGAGAGGTTCCTATTGGGGAAGGGACAAACTCCACCTACTGTTGGGAAATAAGGTCGGATAGGTGACGGAGGTAAAGTGGTCGAGCATTTTGGGAATAGTGACTAGAGCTGTATTAGTTTTAAAATAGTAATGGTAGGGACAAGATTGGTCCACAGAATCAAGTTCTAAATTAGGGCAAGGTGTATTTTGTTGGAATTGGACAGGGGATTGCAGGGGATGATGGGAGTAGTTTGTTTCAGGGTAAAATGATCCCGGCCAAGTGGGAGGGCTTCAAAAGTGAGATAGCTCGAGTTCAAGCTCGATATGTTCCTGTGAGGATGTATGGAAAGTGAGGCTGGAAGAGAGAACCCTGGGTAACAAGAAATATTGAGGCTCTGACCAGAAAAAAAGGAGGCGTGGCTCAGGTACAGGCAGCTGGGAACAAGGAAGTCCCTGGACGTACACAGGGGATACAGGAGTTTAGTGAAGAAGGAAAGCAGCAAGGCGAAAAGTGGGTATGAGATAGCCTTGGCTGAGCAGATTAATGTGAATCAAAATTCAGTATAAGAAAGAAAAAAGAACAACTAGAGAGAGAATAGGACGCCTTACAATCCAAAATGGGCACGCATGTGTAAAACCTCAACAGATGGGTGAGGTCCTCAATTTCCCCTCTGTGTTTATCATGAAGAAAGACATGAAGCCCTGTGACCTTTGGGAGGTTAGTTGTGATATCTTGGTACAGTCCATATCACAGTAGAGGTGCTGATGGACATATTAGAATGCATAAAGTCAGATAAATCTCTTGGTCCTGACCAGATATATCCAAAAGCACTGCAGGTGGCGAGAGAAGACAGGCCAGGGGCCAAGGACCCGGAAGACTGGGCGAGAACAAACGTGCCCTTATTCAAGAAGGGTTGCAAAGAAAAGCCTGGGAAAGATAGACCAGTAAGCTTCATATCTGTTTTCGGTAAACCACTTGAGAAGGTTTTGAGGCAAAAGATAAGCATGCATTTGGAAAAACAGAGTTTGACTTGGAGCAGTCAGCATAGCTTTGTGCGTGGCAGATCATGCCTTAGAATTTTTGTTAGAGCTTTGAGGAAGTGACCATAAAGGTTGACAAGGGCAGGGTGGTGGACAAAGTCTATATGGATTTCAGTAAGGCCTTTGATAAGGTTCCACATGATAGGTCGCTCTGGAAGGTTAGATCGCATGGACTCCAATGTAAACTGGCAAATTGGCGACACAATTGGCTTGACGTTATGAAACAAATGGCTATGGTGGAGGTATGCTTGGTCGGACTGGAGGCCTGTGACTAGTGGAGTGCCTCAGTGGTCGGTCCCAGGCCCATTGCTGTTCGTTATCTTATACCAATGATTTGGACCAGAGTGCACACGCAAGGTTAGTGATTTTGCAGATGACTCTAAATTAGGAGGCATCATTTACAATGAGCAACATTATCAGAAATTACAGCATTAACTTGGTCAGCTGAGGAAGTAGGCTCAGAAATAGCAATTTGAGTTTAATACAGGTAAGTGTGATTTCTTGCATTTTGGAAAGTCAAAGCCAGGTAGGAGTTTAATAATGAATGAGAGGGCCTTAAGGAGTGTAATGGAACAAAAGGACGTTGGAGATCAGGTACACGGTTGTCTGAAATTTGAGTCACAGATATACAGGACAATGAAGAAGGTTGTTGGCACACTGGTCTTCATCAGCACATTGAGTATAGAAGTTGGGACGTTATGTTGCAGTTGTACAGGATATTGGTAAGGCTGCAGTTGGAGTATTGAGTTCAGTTTTGTTCATCTTGTTGTAGAAAGGATATTATTGAACGAGAAAGAGTTTGGAACAAATTTACAAAGATGTTTCCTGGGCTAAAGGCTCTAAGTTATAGGCAGAGGATGGACAGGTTAGAACTTATTTCTTTACAGCGTAGGAAACTGAGAAGGTTCTTATAGAAGTGTAACTCTTATAAAATCATGAGGTGCGTGCATGGGGTGAATACTTCAAATTTTTCCTGAGGTTGGGGAATCGAGCACGAGAGGACATCCATTAATGTTTGGAAAGGAAACAAGTATACAAAAAGGAACCTGAGAGGCAACTTTTTTACACAGAGCGTGGTATGCATACAGACTGAGCTGCAAGTGGAAGTGATTGAGGTGGGTACAATAACAATATTGAAAAGGCATTTTGACAAATATACAGATAGGGTAGGATTAGAGGGATACAGAGCACGGGCAGGGAAATGGGATGAGTGTGGATGGACATTTTGTTTGGCATGGACTAGCTGGGCCAAATGGCCAGTCATACTGGCAGTCTCGTGCAGTATCACTGTAAATGAGTGTGTTATGGAGTGGAGGCAGAGTGGGGGAGACTGAGAAAAAATGTCATTGAAGGATATGTTCACAGGTTCAGAATGCTGAAATGAAGACATTTCGATAGTATCATGCAACACGGGTCAGCATTAAGAAGATTTATGAGTGAAAGGGATATTGCTGTGAGTTCAGGCGATGGAGACATTTGGATGAGCATTTGTTCTGCAGCTTTGTAACTGGGAGTGAGGACAGCAGTGTCTTCACCTCACTGGGCTGAATCTAACAAAAATCTGTCTCAGTGACATTTTCTTTGAGTGTGACATTGGGGTTGTATGCACAAGGCTGAGCTAGATTCCTGATGCTATCTTACCAAACTCATCTCATTAACTACCCACCCCACTCCATGGTGTACCTCTCATACAATGCCAGCCCGATTCTCCCACCCATCATGACTGGAGGTACTCAAAATCGCCCAGATGCCCCTGGATATTCCATGGCCCCTGACACTGGGGCCATCATTAAATGGCCAAGGGGCACACAGTTGAGCTTTCTCAGTTGGAGATGTCCTGCACAGTTTACCCCGAGCATGGCAGATAAGGGGAAATTACATCATGGTTTGTCGACAGAGACACGGAGGTCCTGGAGGATGGGCTATTTCACACAGAGGGTGGTACGTGTATATAATGAGCTGCCAGGTGAAGTGGCGGAGGCTAGTATAAGTGCAACATTTAAGAGGCATTTGGATGAGTTTATTGAATAGGAAGGGTTTGGAGGGTTATGCGCCGGGTGCTGGCAGGTGGGACTAGATTTATTGGGATATGTGGTCAGCATGGACGGGTTGGCCCGAAGGGTCTGTTTCCATGCTGTACATCTCTATGACTCTATGACTTATATTAATCTTTGTTTTTTGGTGCACCATACTGGTGAGAAATTCCAAACGGATATTCTCCATGATGAGCTTACAAAGACCCAACACATCCTGGGAGTTTCAGACATCCAACACAACAGAATATTATTTCCTAGCAAAGAAAGTAAGAATATATTTTTTCCCATGTGCATCTGCGTAAGATACTCTGGGCAGGCCCAGGAAAAGAGAAATCGTGTTCATCTCCAATTCGGTCCCCAAGACCCACTCTACCATACCTAACACAGAGCTCCAATATATACGAAGCCTGCAGCAGGACCACATGCAATGAGTAAGAGTGCCTGTAGTCATTCTGTATTTAGGACATGCTGAAGTTAATCCCACATTGAATTTTGAGAGAAAATCTGGTGTCAGATAGACTCTATGAAGAATTTGCAACTGCATGGAATGGGACCTATTACAGATCAAAATCCTTCGAGTATTTTCACAAATATCCTCCCATGTCTCCAAAGAGATCTAAACTCCCCTACTCTCTCGCACAGATGTCACGAAGCTGCACAGTCTTGTCTGAGGGGACACTCTCCAACAAATGATAAACAGTCCTGACAAAGAGTGTATTCTTAGCAATAAACACCCGCATCTCTGTATCGGATCAGTAAGAGTCTGTTAAGAGTGTATGTTTTTAAAATCAAAACTCTAATCTGGAAAAAAAGCAGAAGAAATCTCTACTAGGTAGTCCATACTTACGAGTTCGTTGATCAAATGATATCATTGTTTCTCACTCAAGTAACACGTGGTGGCTCAGTGGTTTTCACTGCTGACTCACCGCACCAGGGTCACGGGTTAGGTTCCAGTCTTGGGTGACTGGCTGTATGGAGTTAGTATGTTCTCAACTGTATCTGCATAGGTTTCCTCCCACAGTCACAAACATGTGCATGTTAGCTGAATTGGTCATTGCTAAATCGCTCATAGTGTTCCAGAATCTGTAAGTTCAGACATTAGTCAGGATAAATATAGAATGGTAGGAGAATGGGTCTGGGTGGGTTACTCTTCAGAGGGTCGAAGTTGACTTGTTGGGCCCAAGGGCTTGTATCCACACTGTAGGGATTCTACTAATTCTAAATCACCCAAGCAAGGTGCCACCCTCGCTGCCCACAGTTTAAACCTGGAATCCATTATCCCCGATTGACAACCAGGTATACCAATTAAAGGGGTAAGAAACATTGTTTTGGAAGAATTGCCTTCGATCTGAAGCATAGTTCTTCAAGTTTTAACAGTATTGATAATCATTAGTTTTTGACAATACTCCATAAATATTGTCATTTTATCTAAGAACAACAGACTAATAAGGGTTCACTTTTTGTGAGAGGGCTCAATTTCTAGCCGTATTGACGCCGAGTCCTCAGCGGCCCAGGCACTAACATAGGATGATAAAAAAAACTTAATTGATTGCTTTTAATCTGGGAGATCTACCCCCCACAATCTGTGGAGCAGTTGCAATTTTGTTAGCTTGATAAGGAATTGCTTATGGTGCGAAATATAAGAGCTAAACCAGCCATTATGTTTCAGAAATATCTGGCTGGGAAACATCAAAGAAAGCATTCGCACGGGTCTAGGAAATGAGGAAGGACATTCATTTTAATAACAGCTATCTGATAGAGCCAGGATATTTGAAATGCCTCCCATCTTTGAAGGTCTTGTTTAATTTTGTCAAACAAATGGACACAGTTCACCTTAAATAAATAATCAAAGACAGATGTAGTGAATATACTAAACTAGGGAAACCACCCCATTGACCATTTAAAAGGAAACCAGGATTTGCCCTCAGTATCAGGTATTTCCCTAAGACCTCCCATAGGCATGGCCTCCAACTTTGTAAAATTAATCTTATCACCCAGAAAGACAACAAGCGAATTAATGCATTGCATCACATGAACTACCGAAATTGCGGGATTTGACAAAAAACATAAGACCCTCATCTGCATACAATGTAATCTGCATACAATGTGACTTCTGCGCTGACAACGTATTCAGGGGTTACTCCTGAAAAATGAAAAATGACTCCTTCTTAATCCATCTATCCACATAATGCTCAGTCTGAAATAATTCGGAGAAAAATCTCGGACAGGAGGCATTAATCTTTTTTGAATTGAAGGTAAGAATCTCAGTACCTTCCCTAATTGAGGTAATGGCTTGAGAGGGGCGCTTGTTTTCCTGGCAAGATAGACTAAATACCTGCCTGGCTTATCACCATGTTCAAACAGCCTTTGTTTAGCAAAAGTAAGTTCCTTCTTGGCTGTCTGTGTGAGCGTGGAATTCACTGTAGACCGAGGCGTTGTAATCCTCTGCAGCTTCGCCACTGAGGGTCTATCACAGTATGCCCTCTCGGCTGCCCTCAGCTGTGCCTCAAATCAGCGTTCCTGCTCCCCCTTCTGCTGCATCCTAAGGGATTAATTATTCCTTTGGCATAAGCCTTAGCAATTTCCCATAGAATGGATCGGTTACTGGTTGAATCTGAATTAATGGATCAGAAATATCTGAATTCATTACAGAAATACTCAATGAACTAACTAGTCTTAACAATAAAGGGATACATTCGCCAGTGTCTCTCATCTGTTCTCTTTCCCTAAATCTTTATCGATAAATATGGTCACAAATGGTAATATTCCCAATTGTGCAGGATGCCACCGAATCTAAGTTTTTCGAGGGGATGGGAGGAAATCAAACCTGGTGTGGCATTTCTGCGGGTTAAAGAAGATATTAAAAGCCCTACTTGTGAGTTAGATGTCCTTCCAGACATCCACCAGCTCTAGTTCTGCACACAAATCCACCAATTGGTTACATTATAACGAGGGTATTGAGGGACCTTCGGACATTCTGTCCATAAGACAGTTGAAATCTCCTTCTACAATAATGTGTCATGATGCAAGATAATTGAATTTGGAAAATGCATCTATCAGGATTTTAAGAGGGTGCGCCGGGGTGGGCGTGAGGGGTCGCAATTACTATTCAAAATATTGGATTATTTACCATAGTTCAAGGCTTGGGGGATTTATGATCCTTCCGTGAGTGTCAAATGCAATCTACTAATTTAAATGGAAGGTTCTTCTTCTCCCCCACTCCTTGTATTAAAAGACGAAAATAAAAACCCGTTCAAATCCGCCCTGCTATAACGTCTAATGTTCCTAGTCATCGAGATGCATCTTCTGCAATAGGACAAAATCCACCCTCTCTTTTTTAAGACTAGAAAGTAAGTTTTTCCTCTTGACTGGGCAATGGCGCCCCTTAATGTTCCAGGTGCACCATTTAAGCATATAATTTTCCAGAACACACTGTAGCAACATTTGAACTCGAGAGAGGAAGAACTCGAATTACTGATCATTAACAAAGACTCGTAGAGCTAGAAAACTACACAATCGAAAAATATTACAACTGACAAGGTCTCAAAACTTTCCAATACGAAACATATAAAAAATCCAAAAAACAACAAAAAAAAAATCGTTCGGGGAATTTAAAATTTCCACAAAGTTTTCGCTTTCTCTGCAGAGTCAGACGAGTTCATGGATCCATTAAATGCAATGCGAAGAATCGTTGGGTACCAGAGGGAATACTGATTCCCGAGTTCCCTTACTCTTCTCTTGAGAGGTGTTAGACTTGGAAGCAGGTGAGCATTTTGGTGATAGCGATCACAATTCTGTTATGTTTACTTTAGTGATAGAAAGGGATAGGTGTATACCACTGGGCAAGAGTTACAGCTGGGGGAAAGGCAATTACAATGTGATTAGGCACGATTTAGGAAGCATAGGAGGGAGAAGGAAACTGAAGGGGATAGGCACATAAGAAATGTGGAGCTTATTCAAGGAAAAGGTACCGTGTGTCCTAGACAGGTATGTACCTGTCAGGCAGGGAGGAAGCTGTAGAGTGCGGGAGCCATAGTTTACGAAGGAAATGGAATCTCTGGTCAAGAGAAGAATAATGCTTATTTTAGGATGAGATGTGAAGGCTCAGTTAGGACGCTTGAGGGTTACAAGGTAGTCAGGAAAGACCTAAAGGGAGAGATCAGAAGAGCGAGGAAAAGACATGAGAAGTTGTTGGCGGATAGAATCAGGATAAACCCTAAGGCTTTCTGTAGGTATTCAAGGAATACATGAATGACGAAAGTAAGATTAGGGCCAATCAAGGATAGTAGTGGAAAGTTATGTGTGGAGTCAGAGGGGATAGGGGAAGCACTAAATGAATGTTTTTCAACAATATTTTCAACATTTTCTGGAAAATGACAATGTTATCGAAGAGATTACTGAGATACAGGCTATTCGACTAGTTGGGATTGAGGTTCACAAGGAGGAGGTATTAGAAATTCTGCAGAGTGTGAAAGTCCGTAAGTCCCCTGGGCCGGATGGGATTTATGCTAGGATCCGCTGGGAAGCCAGGCAGGAGATTGCCGAGCCTTTGGCATTGATCTTTAAATCGTCAATGCCTACATGAATAGAGCCAGAAGACTGGAGGATAGCAAATGTGGTTCCCCTGTTCAAGAAGGGGAGTAGAGACAACCCTGGTAATTATAGACCAGTGAGCCTTACTTTAGTTGTTGATAAAGTGTTGGAAAAGATTATAAGAGATAGGATTTATAATCATCTAGGAAAGAATAAAATGATTAGGGATAGTCAGCACGGTTTTGTGAAGGGTAGGTGGTGCCTCACGAACCTTATTGAGTTCTTTGTGAAGGTGACCAAACAGGTAGATGAGAGTAAATGGGTTGATATGGTTTATATGGATTTCAGCAAGGCATTCGATAAGGTTCCCAACAGTGGGGTATTGTACAAAATGCGTAGTAATGGGATTGTGGGAGATATAGCAGTACGGATCAGTAAGTAGCTTGCTGAAAGAAGACAGAGGGTTGTGGTTGATGAGAAATGTTCATACTGGAGTCAAGTTTGTAGTGGGTCGGTGTTGCGTCCACTGCTGTTCGTCATTTTCATAAATGACCTGGATGTGTGTAGAAGGATGGGTTAGTAAATTTGCAGATGACACTAAAGTCGGTGGAGTTGTGGATAGTGAGGAAGGATGTTATAGGTTACAGAGAGACATAGATAAACTGCAGAGCTGGGCTGAGAGGTGGCAAATGGAGTTTAATGTGGACAAGTGTGTGGTGATTCACCTTGGTCGGAGTAAACGGAATGCAAAGTACTGGGCTAATGGTAAGATCATTGGTCGTGTAGATGAGCAAAGAGATCTCAGTATCCAGGTGCACAGATGCTTGAAAGTTGCTACCCAGGTTGACAGGATTGTTAAGAAGGCATAGCTTTTATTAATAGAGGGATCAAGTTCAGGAACCATGAAGTTATGCTACAGCTGTACAAAACTCTAGTGCAGACGCACTTGGTGTATTGTGTACAGTTCTGGTCACCGCACTATAAGAAGGATGTGGAAGCGTTGGAAATGGTGCAGAGGAGATTTAATAGGATGTTGTCTGGTATGGAGGAAGGCCGAGGGACTTGAGGTTATTTACGTTAGAGAGCAAAAGGTTGGGAGGTGACTTAATAGAGACATATAAGATAATCAGAGGGTTAGATGGGGTGAGCCTTTGTCCAAGAATGGTGACGGTAAAGATGAGGGGGCATAGCTTTAAATTGAGGGATGATAGATATGGGACAGATGTCAGAGGTAGTTTCTTTACTCATATAGTATAAAGTGTATGGAATGCTTTGCCTGCAACGGTAGCAGATTCGCCAACTTTAAGTACATTTAAGTCGTCATTGGACAAGCATATGAGCGTAATTTGAATAGTGTAGGTTCGATGGGTTTCAGAATGGTATGACAGGTTGGCGCAACATCGAGGGCCGACGGGCCTGTACTGCGCTGTAATGTTGTATGTTCTGTATCATCAAAAGATTTTTTTCTGAATCACCGCCGCCGAAACGTTCCGAAAGGACATAATCCTGGAGCCCGTGAATTAAAGGCATTGGACCTTGCCGCTGGGTTCTGGAAGCTTCCATTAGTCTTTGTTTATCCCCATAACTGTGTAACCGCACGCGGACAGGCTGGTCTGAGCCTGACCTGGGCACCGTAACCCGATGAACTGTCTCAGTCTTCACCCGTCCCTCTTCAGTTTCGAAGTGAAGGAATCGCTACAGCCAGTTCTCAAAAAATCCTCATTGGCTGACCACCTGCTGTCTGGGCCAGCAGACCGACGATGTGAACATTCTTCATCCTGCCCCTGTTCCCAAGGTCGTCATCATGTTCAATTAAGATACAAACCTGTTTTTCAACGGTGAGCATCCTCTCTCATGAGGAATTTATTATCGCAGACTCTGTCATGCAGTTCGGCGCTTGACATCGTCCATTATGTTTCCAAGGCTGTCAAGTTGCTGCTCATGTTTTTGGAGCGCGCCTGAGAGTGGTAGTGGTTCTAGCCTCTGCTGAACCCTTCTTCAATCATGGCTTCAATCATTTCATATAACTTGGTTAACTCAGTGTCCAAGGCCTGGTGAGAAACTGGGTCCATGGAACGAGCAGAGCGGGTTGCAGCTACAGCCTCAGGCAGGCTCGATGCTTCTGACGGGAGCACCGCTTGTTGGGACTTACTCGATCCTTTCCCATGTGTTGTCATTTCCACTTGATAAACCGGGATCAGTAAAGATTCTATCACTCTTTTAGGGTTGAATTTTAAGTAAATTCCTGGGATGGAGCGGGTTAGGGAACCACTTTGCCCATGCTGTGATGCAGAGCCCAACAAAGCAGACCTTCCGGATCGCCACAATCTTGGACTCCCCCTTAACATTTTATCAATATTATATTTTCGGTTTGCATTATATTCCTGGATGTTCTGGAGCAGTGTGATTTTGTATCACTGTCTACATTTCCTCCTACAATGCAATTTGCTGCCCATTCCTCGGTAATCCTTGACTCTGTTGTTACTTATGATACTTCTGAAGTGCCTCAAAAATATTTAATATCTCTTCCTCCAAAGCTCTGCGGGGAAGAGAGTTCCAAACACTCTCACCACTGAGAAAACAAAAGTTAACCGCAACTGTGCGTGAGATCATTTTGTCTCCTTACCTGAGAAAGGATATAATTAACTTGGAAGCAGTTCGGAGATGTTTCCCTTCATGTATTCCAGGGATGAGGGTCTTATATAATGAAGGCTTTAACAGGTTACTCTTGGAATGAGAGGTGATCTTATCGAAACATGCAAAACCTAGAGGAGAGTGGATCAGATAGATACCCACTGGGTGTTTGTATCGTCCAAACGTCTTGTTGTTCTTATAGAATCTCTACAGTGTGGAAGCAGGACATTCCGTCTATCAAGTCCACATTGACCCATAGAACTGTATCTCGCCCGGACCTGCCCCCCTACTCTATCCATGTAACTCTGCATTTCCCATGACTAACCTATCTAACCTACACATTCCTGGGCACTATTGGAAATTTAGCATAGCTAATCCACTCTAAGCTGCATATCTTTGGACTGTGGGAGGAAACTGGAACACTGGTAGGAAACCCACACAGACATGGGGAGAATGTTCAAAATCCAAATAGAGGGTTGCCAGAAGTTGGAATTGAACGCAGCTCCTGGGCGATGGGAGGTAGCAGTGCTAACCACAGATCCACTATGTGCATCCGTTAGTACTATTGGTTACTGATCGCTGACTAAAGAAATCTGCCTGATTTGTTCCTGTCACTGAACCTCACCCAGTCTGAAACCTTTATTATCAGCCATATTACCAACCTGGTTGCATTTAAAATTTGTTGTGAGCAGTGGAAAAGTGGAACTAGAAAAGGAAAGAGTGACAACCTCCATCCTCAGTCACAACCGGAGTGAGAAAAAAATCACAAAGTGGTATTTCATTCCAGTGGGAATTCTCTTTCCCAGAATTTGGGGTGGCCAGATATTTATATTATAACCAGGCTGGCTTTGTCTATAGACAGGTGATTCAGAGATTATGGTGGATGGAGAGCAAAGTGCAACTGGGACCACAATGAGATGAGCCACGACCTTATTTATTTGTGAAGTAGTGTCAAAGGGCCGAATGGCCCCCTCGTGTTCCCCATCCCTGTGTTCTGATGTTCCATTTAGCCCTTCGGACCTGCTACACAGGGGCATATCAAGAACACTCCGATGGTTAGGTGCAGTTGCGGAAATGTACGTGGAAAATGCAGGCTGGGCGAGAAAGTGCCCCCACCACTCCCCCCCCCCCCCCCCCAAAAGTCCCTGCTTCCAGGTTTCCCCTGTCTGTAAATTCTGCTCCAGATGAGGAACATATTGCAGCCCCAGATACGCTGCGAATACAACCCGATACCCCCCACGCAGGGTGAAAACAACAAACCCTCTGCCCTCCCTGAATGCAACATTTTACAACGCGATTTCCATGAAAATAACCCGTTACTTTCCAAAAGCATAGCATGTGAAATTAATAAAAAGGACAGGAGTAGGTCAATCGGCCCCTAGCCTTGTCATTTAAAAAGAACATGGCTGATCTACTCCAGGGCTCAAGTCCACTTTCTTGCCGACTCCTTGTATCCTTCCACACCTCTCTGGGTCAGGGAATTCCAGACATTCACTACCTTCTGAGAGAAGACATCGGGTTGCATCTCAGATTGAAATCGATGTTCCTTATTCGAAATCTATATCCTCGAGTTCGACACTTTGCCCAAGAATGGAAACAACTTCTCAACATCTAATTTCTCAAGCCCCTGCTGAGTCTTGTATGTTTCAGCAGTATCACTCATCATTCATTTAAACCCAATGAATGATCACATAATTTTTTTAGAGAGATTCTCTGTAACTAAACCCTTTCATCGCAGGAAAAGTCCTAATGTACCAACATAGTTACTTGCTGCACCAGCATGCTGACTTTATGTTTCACACATCGGAACACTCCAAACCCTTTGTACTGCTCCTTTTCTGGAATTTAAATAACAGCCTGCATTTTGATTCTCAGTGTCATCTTCAAACTCGGATGTATATTGCACTCAGCTTCCTCCTTCAGGCTGTCAGCATAGATTGTAAATAACTGATGCCAACAGACTGATGTTTGTGGTACTCCAGCAGATACACCATTATCATAAAGATCCATTAATCCTGATTCTTCGATTTCTGTGTTAACCAATCATCATCCCATGTTAATACAGTATCCTACATCCTAGAGCTTCTGTTTTGTGTAAGAACTTTCATTTTGTAATACTTGTGGAAAATCTCTGGAAAGTTTTGCGTCTACCAGATCCCCTTTATGAAGTCCGTTGTTACATTTTCAGGCAACTCCAGAAGTACTTTGCATGAATTTAGAGGCAAAATATCATTTCCCGTTCACAAACCCACACTGACACTGCGTGAAGCTTTTCTAAACGTCCATGCCGGGCAAGTTTTCCAAACTGTACTAGTCCCATCTGCTTTCATTTGACCCATACGCCTCTAAGTGTTTCCCAGTCATATATTTGTCCAAATAATGTTTAATGTTGCAGCTGTACACGCCATGTACCACTCTTCCTCTGGCAGCCCATTCCATACTCACACCACACTCTGCGTAGAAACTTTGTCCCTTTGTCCTTTTTAAATATTCCCTCTAACACCTTAAACCCATTCTCTCTATGCTTGAACTCCCCCAGCCTGTGGAAAAACCTTGGCTATTCACCCTATCCATTCCTCTCATGATTTTATAAGCTTCTACAATGTCAGCCCGCAACCTTCTACACTCCGTCTGATACTAACTTCAAGAACAAGCATTTAAAGATAAGCACTGCAAATTTGAAGCGATATTAAACATCACAGGTAACCAATACTCAGCCCAATCTTCATACTGTTATTTGTTTTTCTCCATGTTACAATACTAAGGCGACATGAAACGCTTACTAGTGCCAATAAGAAGTTAATCATCTGAATTCATTTGTCTAAAGGGGATGATGATCACCACAGTAAAAACGTATCTTTGGCCATATCTATATAATACCATATGGTCAACATTATCCCTCCTGGCCTCCCTGTGACTGTATGTGGTTGTGTCTTCTTTATCTTGCAATCAATAGAGTGAACTCCTTTCCCCATGTACACCTTGATTTAAACCCCTTTTATAGAATCTTCTCATTCACCACTTCTAAAAGCCTGTTTATCTTTTGCCACACCCTCCTTTCCCTGCCGCACATTCCCCAATTCTGGCAAGGGATTAAAAGACCATTTTGCAATTGTATTCAGTTTTGAAGAAGTGTCACACTGGAAACGCTAACACTGTTTCTCTTTCTCTGCAGATGCTGACAGACCTGCTGAGTTTCACCAGAAATGAATAGGCACAGAAAAAAGTTTCAATTAAACAAATAACTATGGATACTGGAAATAAGACTACAAAAACTGCTGGAGATACTGGTAGCTTTATAGAGGATTAACTGGACTGAAACTTTAACTCTGCATTCACTCCAGAAAATGATGCAACACCTTTAGCAATATCTTCAGCAATTTTTGTTTTTGAACAATTTCCAATGACGTCAAAGATGCCCAAACATCTTGTCCAACATGGAGCGCCGTACACTGGGAACTGAACAATAACGCATGGTGCAGAAGTTCGTTGACTCTGAAATTGCATAAGGTTGGCATCACTGACACTACAGAGCTCTGAATCATGGTCAGGGAGAAAAACAGAGGGAAACACACTCACTTCAAATACAGAAGATGGCATTATGGAAATGAGAAGATTCAGATTAGTACCTCAGATGGATTGAGTTTATGCAACGAATTGGAGGCGAGGCACCAAAGAAAGACTCCAGCAGAATGAGAATATGAAAACTGAAGCATTTCCACATCAGAAACCAGAGTAGGTCACTGAGTACAGGGCTGATGGGTGAATGGGTCTCGGTGTGAAATGGGGAACAGTTAGTAGAATTGAATTGTAAATAATGCAGCTATAACTGGGTTATCATCTGATGCTGTAGAATCAACAGCAGAAGAAGCACAGTTGTATTCAATGACAATCTGTAACATTTTCCTGACGATACTTCATCAGTCTACCATTACCATCAAGCTGATCCATGGTTCACTGACGAGTGTGGGTGAACATGCCAGGGTCGGAATCACGAGCACCTAAGCCTGATGACAAGCCATTAATGCGACCACACTTGACTGGTTACACTCCAAACAGCAGGACTAACATCTGATACAGAGGGAGAAATAATACCAAGACTAACAAATCAGATCTAAGCTCTGTCGGCCTGTCAAATCCATGCATAAAAGTCGATGGTCCATTAAACAATTTACTGGAAGAGATGACTCAGCAAATATACGCACCCTAAATAATGGAACAGCCCTGTACGTCAGTGTAAAAGATGCAGTATCGGCACCATCCTTAGCCAGAAGTATTGAGTCGATTATCCACCTCACACTCACCATGATGCCCACAGAATCATAGATGGCAGTCTTCAACCAATTCAATTCACTGCATGTGACATGAAAAACTGCTGGGCACTGTAGATACGACTAAGGCAGTGGGCCCTGACCCTATTCCTGCAATAGGACTGAAGACTTGTGCTGCACAACCAGCCGTGCCCCTGGGGAAGCTGTTTCATTCCAGCTCCAACTCCGACATCTCCCTGGCAATGCGGAAAATTACTCAACTATATCCAATCCGCTAAAAGAAGGATTACTGCAATCTGACTCTTTACTAGTCCTTCACTCCCATCACGACAGTTAAATTGGTGGGAGTTCAAATTTGACAGAGCTGTCAAGCAGCATAGAAATAATCTGCTCAGTGTAGTTTCCGATAGGTCCCCATGTGGAGATGGTGCTGCTGTGGAAATGTCACTGGATTACTAACCCAGACCAGGCTAATGCTCTGGCAGCTGATGCAAATTAAAAACAATTAATATAAAATCAAGATCTAAAATCTGGTGTCAGTAATAGTGATCTTGTGTTCAATATCAGTGTAAACTTCGATTTCCTTCCACAATGTACTTTCAGGAAGTGAATCTCCCGTGCTTTCCTGGTCTGGCCTAAAAGTGACTCCAGACACAGAGACGTGTGATATATTCTTCAATGATCTCTGAATCGGCCAAACAAGACACTCAATTATATCAACTGCACTGAGGTCTTAAATGATAAACCTGTTCTGAACACCAGGCACCAGCCTCGTTAGTACAAAAGGGAATGGGAAACACAATCCTGTCTACCTGCAGAGACCTCTTCCCTAACAGTTGAGAGCTTGTGACAATATTTACAGAGCTTTCCCACACACTGCACAGAAACATTGTGACAGGAGCAGGTCATACAACACATTGATGTTGTGCTAGTTAATGGCTGAACATCTCCTCAGCGCAGTTTTCCCCATACATTTGTCATATCCCTTAATATGTTTAAACATTGTGAAATATAAAATGAAAACTGCATAAGTGCCTTCAGCCCATCAGTTTTGCTCCTCCGTTCTCCGAAAACACGTGTTGATTAAATACAATTTGGCTGCAATGTGATTCGTGAATCTTTTTTTCTATAAAGTGAATTCCCGTTCACTTTTACGCGATTCCTTGCCAGGAACCAGCTGAACAGCAAAACCCTGTCTCAGGATCCTCTCTGCAAAATGTACAAACAATGTGGTCAGCTAAAACAGGAATGCAATGCGCACAGGAGGCCTTGAACTGAGCCTGAAACTGGAAATTGTAGACTACATTTAGAAATAACTTTATTTCAAACAGTGGAGAGAATCTTGAGGAGAACCGGAATTCCCCATCGGCATCACGTGGTTATTCAGCCCCCACATGCTTTCTGGTGAACCGCACAGTGCTCCAGTGAGTGACTGTAGTCAGTGTTACATTTACGGCACTGTTCCATTACAACATGTGATTTAAAGATTTTATAGACTGAACTAGTATGGTTGTTAGACCAAACTTAATTTTTGGTTTTTACTGATTTTTTGGGGGGTTTGCCCCTTACTCTCTTTTTTTCCATAGACCCCATTATTAATATTGCACGATTTTCAACAACACACTGTTTCAGAGAAACACAGTTACTGTGTTATTGGAGATCAACCTGGACTGATAGCTGATCTGCAATCTTCACACCGTACTCCTGCTCTATCCCTACCCTTTAATTTCCAGAAATCCTTATTTATATTCAGCGACATGACTTCCACAGCCTGATCTGGGAGAGTGTACCCCTGGTTCACCAGTCTCAGAGTGCAGACATTTATTCTCACCTCAATGCAAATCGGCCTGTCTGTACCTGATACTGTGGCCCCTTGCTTCAGACATCCGAGCCAGGGGAATAACCATCCCTGCTTCCAATCTGTCTCGCTCAATCAGAGTGTTATATATTTCATTGAGATCTCCACTCATTTTCCTAAACCGCATGGAATACAAGTCCAGACCCCCAAACTCAGATCCCATAACAAGTCTGTCATCCCAGAGATCATTCTGGTCATCCTTTACTGCTCTCTCTCAATGTCAGGTTTATCCTCGATTAGGAACAGAGACCAAAACTGCACACAATGCTGCACAATGTTCTAGATGGCGTCTCACCAAGACCCGGTACCGCTGCAGTAATAAACTCGCACTCCTGTACTCAAATCCCCCTGAAATGAAGGTGAATACAGCAGTTATCTTTCTCCCTACTTGCTGCTCCTGAAATATTGCTTTCAGTGACTGGTGGACAGGGAGATCAAGATTCCTTTCAATGTTACAGCTCCCCACTTGCTGGGTCTAGAAACACTGGTCAGCGTGCCAATGCCATTCCCAGTATTGACACCTGGATTCAGAACTCACTGCCTTACATGGATTCGGAGGCTGCACAGAAATAAACAAAAATGCAGCTTAAGTTCCTTTATAGAGCAACATTTTTCAAACACTCCCTTTTCAAATGATAGGCTGCCATTCTTTTGTTCCCATCATAGTACATAGCATCTCATCTCTCCCATTGCTCTCCATCCGCCACGTATTTGTCCAGTCATTTCACTTATCTCAGTCACCTTGGAGCTTTTTTACATCCTCCTCACCCACTCACAAGCTGACATTGTTTAGTGCTGTCAGCAAACTTGAGAATATTGCATTTGAGACACTCAACCAAATATATGATGTGTATTGGCAATAACTGGCGCCCAAGCCACGATTCTTGCGATATACCCCTAGCCTTCCACTAAAAAAAGTTGTTTTATTCCTTCTCACTGTTTCCTGCCAGCTCTGTCCTTCGAGAACCCTGACCATGTATTAGCCCCAGTCCCACAGGATTCGAATTTGCACAATAGGCGTGGGGCTTTATCAAAAATCTTTCTGAAATTCCACTCGGATTGCATTGATAGCTTCTACATAATTTTGCTTAAAGCGCTTTCTCAAATATGATTCCTATTTCATGAATCACTGTTGACTTTGTCTATGCCCATTAATTTCAGTCTGATACTTTCTCGAAACTGTTTAGTTGATAATTTAATTCTATTCCCCTTTTCTCACCAGAGTAAAGTTCCCTCGTATTACTAGGAAGTTTTCTTTTTTGTTTTGCTTTCTTCCGTAAAGGCATAACTGAAGTATTTGCTCCATAGTTCTGCTATTTCCCGGTCCTCAATTATCTGGTATCAAACAGTATGAAAGCTGCACATTTATTTCCCTTAATTTTGACATTGACGTATTTTCAGAAAATATGATAAGTTCTGTCTTATAAATTTTGTTAAGATATTCTTCAGAAACCTATCAATTCCTATTTTAAGGTACTCAGTGATTGGCCTTCCACAGCCATACAATACAGAAGCAAAGACTCTGTACTATCAGAAATACAGCACGGTCTACATTAGACACACTTCGCGACACAATAACCATAGCCGTGAATCTTAAGGCATTTCAAGTGCACTGCCGGGTGTTTTCTCATAGTTTTGAGGTTACCATGACAACTCGCCTCTCAAGAAATGCATTTCAGACCCCAACACACTCTGGGTGAAAAGCAATCCTCAAATCCTCACTAAACAGCAAACCCTTCACTTTAAAAGTGTGGCCCTTTGACTAAAAGGAACAGCTGCTGTCCATCCACACTGTCCATGCTCCTCGTAATCCTATCCTTCAGAATCACGTCTCCCTCAGCCTCTACTCCCCCAAACTAAACAACCCAAGCTTATCCAGCCTCTCTCCATAGCTGATATGCTCCATCTCAGGGAACATCCTGGTGAATCACCTTTGCACCCCCTCCAGTGCAGTCACATCCTTCCTGCAATGTGATTCTCAGAACTACACACAGTATTCCATCTTGGCCTCACCAAAGTTCCGCATAGCTCTTATAATCTGTGCCTCAATGAATCAAGGTTATGTTTACAGTCCCCTATGCTTTCCCAAATTGTGTATTAACCTGTACATCACATTCAGGGATGTGTGGAGAAGCACCTCTGACCTTCCTAGTGTGCTGCCATTCATTGAGTCCTCCCCTGTCTGGTTCCTTCTTCCAAAGTGTATCACCTCATATTTATCAGGGTTACATTCCATCTGCCATTGATCTTCCTAGCTGACCATTCCATCTGTATCTTCCCATAACTTAAGGCCTTCCTCCCCACTGCCAACCAACCGGCCATTCTGAGTATCAAACACAATCTTATTTGTCTCACTCCCCACCCCTCGTCCATATTCACAGCTACATCATTTATGAGTACCACAAATATTAAAGTTGAAAATCGCACAATATCAGGTTAGAGTCCAACAGGTTTTTTCGGAGGCACTAGCTTTCGAAGCGCTACTTCTTCATCAGGTGATTGTGCGCTTTGATGAAGAAGCAAAACTTTGAAAGGTAGTGCTGCCGAATAAACCTGTTGGACTATAATCTGGTGTTAGGGATTTTTAGCATTGTCCACCCAGTCCAACACCAGCACCTCCGAATCACAAATAATAAGGGACACATCACTGATCCCTGTGGTATACCATTGGACACTGGCCTCCAGTCACACAAGGAGTCAACCACCATCTTGTGTCTCCTACCACTAAACTTCATTTGCGTGCAATTTGGCAAGTCACTAATGAGTCCTATCTGTTCCCTGGTCATTCTGTTCCGCTGGACACACTTGGAGAATATCTGGAAATTTTCCCTAATCTTGTCCTGCCAGCAGGTTTCCATGCCCCTCTGTTAGTTAGTCCCATACACTTGCAGAATTTCCTCCTTATTGCAGTCTTAAATGGTCTGTCCTTTATCCTGCCATTATTTCCCTTGATTGTGTATTAGGCAGCCGGAGAAACATCCTATTAATTTCCAATTTGTCACATGTTTTGTGAATTTTATACATTTCACAGTGACCCACCCCTCATTCTTTGAAATTCTAGAGAACACAGGCGGAGTTTCTTCATCACGCAATCTCGCCAATTGAGGGATTAATCTGGAGAATGTCCATTGAGCATCCTCTGTGGTCAGTATATTCTTTCTCAGATTTGGTAACCAAAACTGTACTCAATATCCCAGGTACATTACTCACTAACACGCTGTTCAACTGCTTCAACATGTCTTTACATCTATATTCTGACTCCCTTAAAGGAAGGCAATCCAAACTTTAACTTACCACTTGCAGATATTCCTCCAAATACCCTTCACATTCATTGCATTTACGAACTCATTGTGTGAGTTCTTATACAAAGCCTTCTGATAATCTAAAATATGCCAGTTGTACAGGTTCCCCCATTATCTATGTTGTAAGAATCAACTTCAAACAATTCCAAAGCTTGTCAAGTATGATTTCCCTTTCAGAAATGCAGACTGATTCTCTTCAATGTTGCTGTTAATTTCGAAATAAAGAATATCACATCCTATACAATAGACTCCAACAGTTTCCCCACAAATGTCAAGTTGATTGGTCTGCAGTTCTCCACACTATCTCTTCTTCCCCTTCTGGATGCTTGCATCACTACCGTACATCTATAGTGCTTGGATCACGTTTACGAATGTCCATTTATTTACAAAGGCTTCCGTAGTAGAATGCACGGGGTAATAGAACACAGTCATCGACAGTGCAAGTAATACTTCTATTAGTGGTTTATTTCTGAAGATTTTGGTTTGTAGTGCATTTTGTTTGTCAAGGTTAGCAATGCTCAATCCAGCTGCATGTTAAAGTAGAGTTTTGTTACTAATATAAATTGACTTTATGTCTTTCGATCCACAAGTCTTATATAATGATGTTGTATTTCTGGGTGATTTTCTGGATCTTCCTCCATGAAGACAGATGGAAAGTAATTGGTTATTTGCTAGGCCATTTCCCTGTTATCCATAATAATCTCCAAAATTGCAGTTTTCCACATTTGACTTTGCTTTTCTCTTTCCTTTGAAATATAGAACATAATTTATGCAGTCTTTGTATTCCTGTTTGTTTGCATGCATGTTCGCTTTTTGATTTCCTTATCCGTTTCATGGCCTTCCTTTTCTGGATCGTAAATTTCTGAGAATTCTCAGGATTCCACAATGTCTGGAATTCTTCTGAAGTCACTTCCTGTGATTCATGTAATCTTTAATTTATTGTTAACCATTGTTAACTCACTTTCTCACTCTTGAGTGTTTTACCTAAATAAGACCATAAGACATAGACATAGGAGTCGAATTAAGGCCATTCGGCCCATCGAGTCCACTCCGCATAAATAGACATATTTTTCAGACTTTGTAGTATTTCTATAAATCTCCTGGTCCTGATCTGGTTGGTACTTTTGCATCAGCGGTAGCCAACGAGTGAAGTCCTGGCAAATGGAGGGTAGTGAATGCTGTGCCGTTATTCAAGAAGGGCTACAAATAAAAACCGGGGAACTATAGACCAGTAAACCTAAAATCTGTAGCAGCTAAGTTACTTGAGAAGATTCTGAGGGAGAAGATATACATGCATTTGGAAAGACAGAGCCTTGTGAATGGGGGATTATGGTTCACACATTTGTTAGACTGCTTTGATGAAGTCACCAGTAACTTTGGCAAGGACACTGTTGTATATATAGTCTGTATGGATTACAGTAAGGCCTTCAATAAGGTTCCACATGGTACTCTGCTCTGGAAGGTTAGATCATATGGAATTGAGGGGGAGCTGGCAAAGTAGGTCCAAAATTGGCTTGATGATAGGAAAAAGAGGGTAATCGTGGAAGGATGGTTGTCGGACTGGAGGCCTGTGATGAGTGGAATGCCTCAGGGGTCGGTGCTGGGACCACATATTCATATATTACACATATCTATGATTTAGATGAGAATGTACAGGCATGATTTTTAAGTTTCAAGGTGACACTAAAATAGGTGGTATCGTGGGCAGTGAGGAAGGTTCTCAGAAATTTCAGAAATTACAACAGTACCTTGATCAGGTGGGGAAGGGGGCCGAGAAATGGCAAATGGAATTTAATTCAGATAAGTGTTAGGTCTTGCAGTTTAGAAAGTCAAATCAAGGCAGGAGTTTCATGGTGAATGGCAGGGCCTTAAGGAGTGCAGTGGTTCAGAGTGACGCTGGAATTCAGGTGCACGGTTTTCTGTAAGTGGAGTCCCAGGTAGACAAGGCACTGAAAAAGGCAGCTGGAAATGTGTTGCTGGAAAATCGCAGCAGGTCAGGCAGCATCTAGGGAACAGGAGAATCGACGTTTCGGGCATTAGCCCTTCTTCAGGAAGGGCTAATGCCCGAAACGTCGATTCTCCTGTTCCTTAGATGCTGCCTGACCTGCTGCGCTTTTCCAGCAACACATTTCCAGCTCTGATCTCCAGCATCTGCAGACCTCACTTTCTCCCCACTGAAAAAGGCATTTGACTCACTGGCCTTCATCAGTGAGAGCACTGAGTATCGAAATTAGGGAGTTATATTGCCGTTATACAATATGTTGGCGAGTCCATACTTGGAGCGTCATGTTCAGTTTTGTTCACTTTGCTCGTGGAAAGATGTTATTAAACTGGAAAGAGTGCAGAAGAAATTTACAAGGATGTTGCCAAGACTCAATAGTCTGACTTGTACTGAGGGGTTGAACAAGCTAGGAGTTTTTACTTTGGAATGTATGAGGCTGAGGGGGATCTGATAGTAGTGTATAAGATCATGGGATGCATGGATAGAGTCAATGCACTCAGTCTTTTTTTCCCCAGGATTGGGCAATCACGGACTAGAGGGCATCAAACGAAGGTCAGAGGGGAAAGATTAAAAGGGAACCTGAGGGGCAATTTCTTTTAAACACAGAGTGGTATGCATATGGGATGAGTTGCCAGCAGAAGTGGTTGAGGTAGGTACAGTCACAAAATTTAAAATACACTTGGACAAATACACAGGTAGGAAAGGATTAGAAGGATACAGGGAAATGGCAGGGAAATGGGGTTAGTGTGAATGGACATTTTGTTCGAAATGGACCATTTTGGGCAAAATGGCCTGTCTCCGTGCTGTAAGACTATATAGGTATTAAAAACCATTGTTCTCCTACTGAATGTTATATTGTATTTTCCCAATTCACTGGAGCGAACTTGACACTCTAGCCTCTGGGCTTCCATGATGTTTGACCAGAATGTTCAAACATTCCACATTGAATGCAGACGCCGTGTGAAATACAACATATTAATGTCACTATTCCTCCAAAGCTGCTTCAGAGCAAGGTTAGTAATTAGTCCTTCCGACCACACAATAGACAATAGGCAATAGACAATAGATGCAGGAGTAGGTCATTCTGCACTTCGATCCTGCACCACCATTCAATATGATCATGACTGATCATCCTTCATCAGTATCTCACAACACCAAATCCGAAATAATCTGCTCTCTAGTTTGGTTCACAACATTCTCTTCAACCTACCTAATATACACTAAAGGAATTTATTTTTCACAACATTAGCAGTCACTTAGTTAACTCAGTTTCGATGCAACTTGACACCATCCATTATTACTGCAGAACCCACAAGTATTTGCTACTCATTCACATAATGAAGGCTTAGCTCGATAACCAGCATTTACTGGCCATGCCAGACGGCAGTTAGGAGCCAACAACATTGCCTTGGATCGGAGTGACATGCAGGCCAGACCAGATAAGAACAGCCGTTTCATTCCCTAAAGGACATTAGTGAACCAGATGAGTTTTTCCAACAGTCAGGAATGGATTCCCGATCACCATAAATCCTTGATTCCAGATACTTATTGAATTCAAATTCCACAATCTGCCATGGCAGGATTTGAAACCATGCCCCCAGAACATTACCTGGGTCTCTGGGTTCAGAGCCCAGCGATAATATCAATGTGTCATAGATTTCCTTTGCATATAATTGCATATATGATTTCCAGAGCATATGATGCAAAATATTTGCGCGACAGTTTTGGTTCAGATATATAACACAAGTTTGTTTCTCCTTGCTATTTGTAAGACCCACTCAAACTCATTCTGTGGAATCTGAGGGACTGCGCCTGTGTCGTTATTAGTGATAGAGTTGGATAAGGCATTCGGGGAGGCTCACCTCGATGCTGAGATGATCTGAAGACATGTCAAGCAATACAGGACAAGCATCAATATCCAACCCGCTCATCAGGATAAGTGTCACCGTATATTCTCACTGCTCCCTCACACTCATTGTATGTCTCTTATAGCACCTACCCTTGACCAAGGCTCACTTTCTATCTCCAGATAAGGTTCAAGCACAACCACTCTCATTGTTGAATTCAGCACCTTCCCTCCCCCACATTTTCTGTCCCTGGTGAAATAGCCCCGCGCACTAATAGCACTACATGGATACAACACTATGGACAGACTCCCTCCGGCCACCTCACCATGTCACACCTTACCCAGCCTAGCACTAACAGCAGGGCCATCCACTCGCACCCTCACTCATTCCATCCCTTTCTCCAATTCCAGGAGAAACAGCCTGGAATAGGACAGAAAGGGCCAAGCCGGGTGGTGGAGTGCCGGATATCTGTCCCCTCATCCCCTTACCCTGATATGTGGGGATGATCCTGGAGAGAACCGGAAAGGACCCCCGGAGGCCTTGTGTGGAGATTCGGTAACATCCACGTCCCACCTACTGAATAAGAAGCAGTGTTCAGTAAAGAGCAATTCTCAATTCAAATCTGATGTCAGTTCCAGCTTCATCTCTCTCAGTCGCAGAAGAACAGATACCCCATTGCACAGAGATGCAGGGATTGAAATTCACAGACGTATTGGTAAATACCCCAATATACTAACATACACAATACATACAAGGACAAAAGCATGCACACAAGGAGAAGCACACAAACACATAAGCAGTCACACACAAATAGACACAAACAGAGATAGAAACACACAGGCTGATACAAAGACAGACAGACATAGTCACACAAATACAAAAGTAACAAGTACATGGACACACACATACATAAATGCACTTTAAGACACAGACACGAGTGCCATTAGGATTCAAATAAATACGTTTTTGATTTATAAGGCGATCCAGGATTCCAGGGCAAGGTGTGAGAATGATGTTGAGGAACATATTAGAAATAACTGAATGGTATATCAGACTCGATAGGCCAAATGGTCTAATTCTGCTCCTTTTTTAACGCTCGTGTGGTGTTATGCTATCAGGTATTCTCTTCCTGAGACAGTCGCAGCAACATATTTGATTGGAAACAGTCAGTGGTAATGTGGGAAAAGATTGGAGGGCAGACTGGTTAATGTCTATTCCTAGTTATTGTACCACTTTATCCGAAAAGGCGCAGTGATTTGATATGAGTAAACACATATTTTTTAAAAATTGTGTCCCACAATGAAAGAAGGATGTCCCTTTCCCTTTACTGTTGTGCTATCTGTGGTGTCCTCATCCTCAGGGAGTAGTGAAGACTCAGTTAATTTAGGTATTTTAGTTTGAGATTGACTGATCTTTGCAGGACAGGAGAGTCAATGCTTATTGGGAACAGACAGGAGACGGATGGTCAGCCACACTCGGATCAGCCATGAGCATTCTGAATGGTGCCACCAAATGGCCACTGCTGCCCTTTCCAATGTGTTGTTCTGTCAATCCACCCTCCCGGCCGTTACTAGAATATACTGTTGCCCCTATCCCATGTGTTGTTCCCTCAATCCACGCTCTCGGCCGTTACAGAGATATATTGCTGCCCCTACCCCATGTGTTGTTCCCTCAATCCACCCCTTGATGCTGTTACAGAGATATACTGCTGACCATACCCCATGTGTTGTTCCCTCAATCCACCCCTCAGTGTGATTACAGTGTAGAGGACCATCCCATTCAGCCAGACTGGATCGTTACATTGAGACGGGAGGAGACCATTCTGCCCCTCCAAAGAATTATACAGGAATATAGGATGAAGTAATTCAGCTCGATTTGTACGTTACACAGCCCAGGACGAGGCCATTCAACCCGCCTGAACTGCTGCATAGAAACAGGGATGCTGTCACTAACAGGAAATAGACAGTAGTGATATATGTTTTTTTAAACAAAACTGTAACTAGTTTTGATTCAGCGATCACTGTAGGGTCATCAATGAACAATAACCTATGTAAAATATCTGGATGAAGGGACTGAATGGATCAAAGCTGAACTACCAAGAAAACCAAAGTGTCATTCATTAGATCTTCAAATGGAGTAATAAATTTGCATTCTGATGTAGACTGGGAAGGTTAGTGAGCGTAACCTCAGCAGAAATAATATAACGTGAGTTGTCTATTGCAGTCGGGAACAATTTAAAAGCAGAGAGATTGCAGAACTCTGTGATGCAGATGTTTTTCATATTCTTGGTACATGAATCATATGTAGTCTGTCTGCAGATGCAGAAAGTGATTCAGAAAGTAAGTGGAATGATGCTGTTTGTGGCAATGGGTATTGGGTTTAATTTTGAATATTTCACTGTATCTGTACAGGGCATTGCTGAGATCACATCAGATACATTGGGTGCAGGCCTGATCCTCTAAACTAAAAACCGGATACAATTCCTTTCAGAGATGTTAAAAGATGCTTCCCTTTACTCATTCCTGAAATGAAGGCCTTTTGTTATCGGGGATTATCTGTTTAGATCTTAGATGAGAAATCTTACTGAACCACGATTTTCAGAGAAGTCCTGCAGCTGGATACATATTTTTTCTTGTTAAGAAAACTAAAGCTAGATAATATTTTTTTGAATGAGATGCATTGATATTAACACAAATATTATGAAGATATCAGCCCATTTTTAAAAATTACGCAGATGCATATAAACATCTCATCAAATCATAAAACGGGCACATTATTTTCTTTTGCTAATGAAAGGCACTGTGCACAACTAGAGCAATGATGCTGCATACAGCATACAGTCTATTATCACCCATTCCAGAGAATGTACATGGAGAGTGCACATGGTCCAGTTTGGTGTTCAGTTGACATTCTTGTATTTTTCCACACAGAGACGGAGAAAAATATTACCTGCCTCAGAAGCAGCAACCAATTGGTCTCTCTCTCTCTCTCTCTCTCTTACTTTGTTCTGAAAACAAGGTGTGAGAGCAGAAAATCCCTGAGTCATCTTTACCACTCGTGGAGGATTCCTGATGAGGATTCATAGGAATCTCTGTACAGCTCGAAGCAAAGGGAATTCAGCCAAATCCAAATGTTTAGGATGAAATCCTCAATCCCAGACATTTGTGTAAGCAGAATAAGTTCAAAGTCAGAAAAATACTTGAGACACTCTATCATTTTACCATTTGTTCACTGTTCAACTTTCTGTGTCTCAGATTTTTCTAGAAATTCAACACGTCCGATACCTATATCATTGGACACAGCACTCAACTGGTTACATTTAAAATTTGTTTTCACCAATAGAGGAGTGGGAGAAGACATGAGTGACACTCCAACATTGGGCAGAACACGAACAAATGATTCTCAAAGGGTTGTTAAGGTGTGAATTCCCTTCCACAGAAGATTGTGATCCCTGGTTATTTCCATTTGTTCAATATTATCAATGTAAGACATTTGAAAGACAAGTGAATGTAGGGAAATGGTACACTGACAGAAAAGTGCTGCTGAGACCTTAATCAGATCATAGTGCATGGTAGAGCCGTGACAAAGTGTCTGATGACCCACTCTTGCTCCACAGTCCCGTGTTACTATGGTGCCTTCAGCCTCTCACAACTCCTGTAAGGTGCAGATGGGGGCCACTTGCTCCAAATACCTGGTCCACAGTTACACAGGATCTCAAATAATCCCTCACAACTGTCACACACAGATTGGTATGCATTGGAAAATGTTATTTGGAAATCCAGACGAGTTTTGAAAGACGCCTCTGGTCTGTTGACATTTGTTGGTCTTGGTCTAGACCAGGATTCGTTATGAATAAAGCTCCATACCTCACTCAGAGATAGAACATAGAACATAGAAGAATACAGCGCAGTACAGGCCCTTTGGCCCTCGATGTTGCGCCGATCCAAGCCCACCTAACCTATACTAACCCACTATCCTCCATATACCTATCCAATGCTCAAAAAATGCTTTGCTCTCTCTGAATACAACATACAAATACAATACATCCAGGAAAATTACAGCCGTTTACTTTGAAATTACAGAAAATGAAAACACAAGGAACACGAATAAATAATTCGGACGGTCAAGACATTGTATACGATCATGGCTGATCTACTGTTAGTATTAAATCCTCCTTAATGCTCAGTTCTTCACAGCCCTCAGCTCTCTGACAGGTCAAAGATTCATGTACCACCTCTTTAAATACTTTCAGTGATGTAGCTCCCCTAACTCTCTAGTCCAGATAATTCCTGACATTGTTTACCCTCTGTGAGAGGAAAACACTCCTACACATACACCATCACCTATTGATATGAACAAGAGGTGAACACAGGGGCTCAGGAATGAGGGAATGGCCTTGATATCAAGGCAGTAGTTGACTGAGGATGTCATCGGGACCGTCTACTTATTTCAGCTTAATGACAATCAGGTCTCACCTCCTCACTGTTTGGGGTCTTTCAGAGCACGAAGGAAGATGTTTGTGGTCGGTGGCCGACAATCCTCTCAGTCCCGGGACATCTCTTCAGGAGATCCTCAGATTAACTTCCTCAGCACAAACATCTTCAGCTCCTTCGTCAACGTCTATGTGCCCCATGCCCGGCGCCCCCCATCTATCGCAAGATCAGAAGCGGAGTGATCACTGAACATCACACATATTCAGAACATTTTTTCCCCACTCAGCTCCTGAAGCGGTCTGTGTCTATATTCAGCAAGACCCAAGCAACATTCACGTTTGTGCTGTTAAAGTGTCGGTAACATTCATGTAACAGAACGGCCAGGCACTGCACATTTCCACAGTTGAAAGAGGAGCTCATTCAGCACCTCAAGCTGGTTACACCCGGATATGTGGAAACTGTTCAACCCATCCAAATGACTGAACAAGAAGAGGGACAGCCCATTCAATCCTCCTACCCGTTCCACAGGAAGAGGAGGCGTCTGGTCAGTACATTGAGCTGTTAAACAGGAACAGGCAGAGTCCACTAAGACCCCTAAACCTGTTCTATGGAACCAGGAGGAGACCATTCACCCCTCGAGACACTTTCACAGGAACAGGAGGGTGTCAGTGATGCTCCAACCTGGAAAACGAATGGAGCAGATACTGCATTCATAGACTGCTCACAATGTTCCTCGTGACTCCATTGCCTGTGGAACAAATTATACTTTAACACATTTTGCTGGCAGTGAGGAAGGAAGCCAAATGTTTTGTGCCAAGCCTCAAGGAGGCATCTTCCATCTCCAAGAAGACAGACCCATGTTCACCGTGGGGGTCAGAAGCTGGTGGGGATAGTTAACTGTTTTACAATGAAGGTACTTTGGCTCCTGTCGCGATGGTGGATAACGTGAAGTTCAATGTATGATCACACACCAAATGCACGATATTAATGTTGGAAGAGTTTAGTTATGACTGTCTCTCTCTCTCTCTCAATCTAAATGGGGAATGGCGTGGACTGAGAGGAATGTTCTCAGAGTCTTTTAAGCCACCGAGCATCATGTAAATCAAGTAAAAAAACATGGAATTTATCACCGTATTAGTTCTGTTCGGAATATAATAAGTGGCTCTCCATCACCTTAAGTTTCAAAGAAATCGCCTCTTATTTCTTCAAAACACAACAGATTAATCCTCATGCACTCCCGATGGTACAATCATCCCAACAATTAGTCTGGTGAAATTCCTTTATACTCTTTCTGCCAAGAGGATTATTCCTTATAAAGGAAAGAAAATCTGTGCACAATACTCCAAATACTATCTCAACAACACTCTAGGGTTGATCACAATAATTCTGTTCCCTCACTTTGCTGTCTCAGCTTCTTTCCTGTGGTATAAAAAGCCATTCCTTCTCTCTGCATTTTGAATTCTCTCTGGAATTTTGAAGTTTCTTACATCTGTGCGTCGGTCATCACCAGAGGTGTCGATGGAGATGTATATCACGTTCAGAGGGAGATTCAATCAGAAAGAATTCACTTGAAAGAGGGAATGGTCACCTACCTGAATGGAAATGACTTGCAGGAACATGGAAATCAGGCAGAGAAAGGGAGCTATCTTTCCTTTTGTTCTTCCCTCATGGGATGTGTGCAGCCCTGGTCAGGCTAGCATGTTATAGATTAGATTACATTGCAGTGTGGAAACAGGCACTTTGGCCCAACAAGTCCACACCGACCCGCCGAAGCGCAACCCACCCATACCCCTACACTTACCCCTTACCTAACACTACAGGAAATTTAGCATGGCCAATTCACCTAACCTGCACATCTTTGTGACTGTGGGAGGAAACCGGAGCATCACGCTGACGCGGGGAGAACGTGCAAACTCCACACAGTCAGTCGCCTGAGGCGGGAATTGAACCCGGGTCTCTGGCACTATGAGTCAGCAGTGCTAACTGTAGTGCCACCGTGCCACCCACAATGCTGATCTTGAACTGAGTGGCTGATTCAGCTGTTGCACAGGATAATAAAGAGTGAACCACATTGCTGTGGGTTTGCAGTCACACAGAGACCTGAACATGAAAGGAAAACCATTGCCTTCTCTAGAGGACATGAGGCAAACAGATATGCTTCTGTTGAAAACTAATGGTGATAATTTCATTTGCATTTCATCAACTTCCTTCAGGAGACACCAAAAGATTATTATTCTGTGCCGCTCGATTATGAGTAAATGACTTGACCACCATGCACTGTCTATCCATCTGACAGATTCTGTGGAGAGAACAAATTACCCACCTCAAGTGCAAATATTTTGTGACGTAAGCATAGTTTGAAAGGACTTGAAACGGTTATATCTGGATTTACCAAAGGCACAAACGATTAATTATTCAGCAGTTGCATTGAGGCTGAGAAGGTGACTGAAATATCCGGTATGTGGACTTGGGCAGGATTGGTGAGTGGGGAGAATATGTAGAAATGTAAATATGAATGAAGAAAAAAGATAATGGAGATTAAAAACAGTGTGGGTTCTCCTCGTGTATTGTTGAGTAAGTTGTGAATAATAAATTGCTAGTTATAATCAGTAATGAATACAATTTTTGAATGGATCTGAAAATGATGACTTCCAAATTTTAAAATATGAATATGAGCAACAATTCAGTTCAACTCGGTTTAATGGTCAGATGGAATGACTTACCAGGAACACCAACTATAGCGAGGATGGGATAGTAACCACCTTGAATAATCCAAAGGATATCTTCGATCCGTGATGCTAATGATATCCAAGGCTGAGAAAGGTAGTAAAGACCCCGAGGATAAACTCCTGCCTGTTATTGTAATATTCCAGTCTATTGTTCTCAGATTCTGATCCATTAATGGAACATTCCAGTCTAATATTCTCAGAGTCTGATCTCTCCTCCCCTATCTCTCGAGCTGCTGATCCCTGTTAGTCCAATCATTGATGCTCCCACCCATACTGGGATAACACATTGAACCGAGTCCTTAATTAATAGAAGAGGCAAACCCTCCAGTGACACATCTCGGATCCACGGAGACTGACATCAATCACAATCACTGAACAAATAGCTCCAGCCAACGTCTTTCAATACAACATTGTTTTATTCAAATTCAAAACAATGATTCAAACTGTAATTTTCTGGATGGGCTATGTGAGGGTGACAGATGAAATAAATCTTGAGGCCGGTAGATCAATTGAGTGTAACCATTCAATCTGTCTTGAATGCAGGAATAATGCCATAGGTTGATCAGAACGTAAACATGCGTCTCTGATTATAAATGGAAACATGCATCCTGGAACTATTGATCAAGCATCAGAATTTCAATTAAACAATTTTTATAATTCATGATCTGAGGCGAATGTGTGTCTGAGAAACGTAGGGTTGTAACAGTCAAATGGCATGGATAACAGAGAATTGTACGTGACAAATGCAATTCAGATTGTTCTTCCAGGTTTAGAGAGAGGCAGATGAGGCCTGTACTATTGATGTTATCGATGTTCGTGAACTGTGATGAAGTTTAATTTACTGGACTTCAATTACAGTGTGAATATGGTATTGTGGAGGAGACAGGAAACAGACAGGATTGGGGGTTATGGCAGTTCAGACTGGAGGGAGGGACAATAATATTCCTCAGTCATCAGTATTGGAATGTTACACTTTATAAGTCATATGAAGAATAGATTCAAGGATACATCTAAAGTGAGGAATGAGGAGTAAAATTTATTTATTGAACACAAAATACGGGGACAAAATGATTTTCTGTCTGTACTAAATTATGGGAAGTACAAAGAAATAAGGTACACTCATGATATTGAGCTCCATAAATTGAAGTCTGTCTTACAAAACCACGAACGTGGTGTGCGATCTTTCTCAATCATTATTTGGCCCACACTGAGATGCTGATTTCCCCTCTGTCAGTGATCCACCTCACTGAGATTCTCTGGCGCAGTATCTCAGTATTGAAGGGGTACTCAGTTCCTGCTGCTGTTCACCCAGTCTGTTTAAATTAAATCACCTCCTCACTGTTGAGAAAAAAAAAATCACTTGGCCTTTTGGACTCTGTTTAACTGTCAGCAACTCAGCCCTGTGATATTATTGGCGATAAATACTCTGGGACCACAGCCAGTATCCACACAGTGCTCAAACGGTATGGCAATAGATAAAGACCTTGCCGTTCGTGAGAATTTCTAAATAAAACTTCCATTTTCTGTCAGTTCCTGTCTATCTCCCCTTATGCTGTCTTCTGATCTATCCAACTCAACCTCGTTTAACATCCCTGATTCCAAATTGTGCAGTTGTACAGCTTGATGTTGTGGCCATTTTGGAGAAATAGATAGAGCAGGGACAGGACTGATCGTTGGAGGGTCCGGGGTTTAGATGCTTCAATAAGAACAAGGAAGGTACTAAAAGTGGAGCAGGGTGGGGGTTGGGGTGGAGGAGGGTGGGGTGGCATTGAAAATCAAAGACAGCATTATGTTGGTAGAAAGGATGCTTGATAAGGACTTGCCTACTGAGATAGTTTGGGAAGAGGTTGGAAACAAAAACGGAGAGGACATCCTGTTGAAAGTTCTCTATTGCCGTCTGAAAAGTTCCAGAGATGTAGAGGAAAGGATTACAAAGATGATGCTGGATAGGAGCGAAAATAACAGAGTAGTTGTTATGGAAGAATTTAACTTTTCAAATATTGACTGGAAATGCTGCAGTTCAATTATTTTATAGGGGTCAGTTTTTGTCCAATGCTTGCAGAATGGTTTCCTGACACAGTATGTAGATAGGCCAACACGGGCCGAGGCCAAATTGGATTTGGTACTGAGTAATGAACCAGACCAGGTGTTAGATTTGGAAGTAGGTGAACACTTTGCTGATAGTGACCACAATTCAGTTATGTTTACCTTAGCGATGGAAAGGGACAGGTGTATACCGCAGGACATGAGTTATAGCTGGGGGAAAGGCAATTATGATGTGATTAGGAAAGGATTTAGGATGCATAGGATGGGGAAGGAAGCTGCAGAGGATGGGTACAATTTAAGTGCGGAGCGTTTTCAAACAACAGCTATTGTGTGTCCTTGATAGGTTTATACATGTCAGGAAAGGAGGAAGTGGTCGAGTGAGGATGTTGTGTTTTACTGAAGAAGTTGAATCTCTTGTCAAGAGGAAGAAGGGGGCTTATGTAAAGATGAAACGTGAAGGCTCAGTTTGGATGCTTGAGAGTTACAAGTTAGTCTGGAATGACTTAAAAAAAGAGCTAAGAATAGCCAGGAGAGAGCATGAGAAGTCTTTGTCAAGTAGAATCAAGGGAAACCCTCAAGCTTTCTATCAGTATGTCATGAATAAAAGAATGATAAAATGAAGATTAATGGCAACCAAGGACAGTAGTGTTAAGTTGTGTGTGGAGTCTGAGGAGATAGGACAGACTGTAAATTAATATTTGAATCAGTATTCACAATGGAAAAAGAAAATGCTGTCAAGGCCAATACTGAGATACAAGCTATTAGACTAGACAGGATTGAAGTTTGTAACGTGGAGATGTTAGCAGTACTGGAGAGTGTGAAAACAGGTAAGTTCCTTGGGCCAGATGGGATTTACCATAGGATTCTCTGAGAAGCTAGAGAGGAGATTATGCAACCATTTGTTCGGATTTTTACATCGCCATTGTCTACAGGAACAGTGCCAGAAGGTTGGAGGACAGCAAACATTGTCCCCTTGCTCAAGAAATGGAGAAGAGACAACCCTGGTAATTATATACCTGTCTTACTTCGGTTGTGCGTAAAGTGTCAGAAAGGATTATAAGAGATAGGATTTACTATCATCTAGAAATGAATCATTTGATTAGAAATAGTCAACAAGGTTATGTGAAGGGTATGTCATGCATCACAAATCTTACCGAGTTCATTGAGAAGGTAATCAAACAGGTGGATGAGGGTAAAGTGAGGTGTATGGATTTCAGTGAAGCGTTTGATAAGGTCCCCCGTGGTAGGCTATTGAAGAAAATATGGAGAGTGTGGTGTTGGAAAAGCGGAACAGATGAGGCACAATCCAAGATGCATGCAAGTTGATGTTTCTCTTGTAAGCCCTTCATCAGGAATCAGTTTTCTGGTCTGCAACATCTGCAGTCTTCATTTTCTCCTCGCTCCTCGGATGTTGCCTGGCCTGCTGTGTGTTTCCAGCGCCACACTCTCGACTCTGATCTCAAACATCTGCAGTCCTTACTTTCTCCCAGAAAATATGGAGACGTGGAATTGTGGGTGACTTAGCGTTTGGATCACAAATCGGCTCGCTGAAATCAGACAGAAGGTGGTAGTTGATGGGGAATGTTCATCCTGGAGTTTAGTTGCTAGTGGTGTACTGCAAGTGACGGTTGTTTGTCCTTCTGAAAATGACTTTAATGAGGGTATAGAAGGATGGGTTAGTAAATGTACTGTTGGCAGAAAGGACGGTGGATCTGTCGGCAGTGCTGAATGATGTTGTAGGTACTGAGCTGTAATGTTCTATGTGCATGGACCTACAATGGGCTAAATAGCTTCCTTCTGTGATGTAACGATTCTGAGGTACTCTGGCCCGCAATAAAAGCCTTAGGTGCCTGGAGAGACAAGCTGGTCCATTAAAGGACACACACTGCACAGTCATCCATCATCTCTTCATGTTTTCTGATGTACAGCGGCCTCAAAATATCAGTCCAAACAAAATAGATTGATTCAAATTCACGCGGTCAGGAGGACGTTCACCCGAGGGGATTGCCGTCAGAGGATTCAATGAATAATAAGATTTCAGAATAACACAAAAAATAAAACAATATCACAGCAGCATAATAATTGGCAGCAGAGTAATTGTTACAGTTCCAGATATTTCCAGGTTCAGTATTGTGTACAGTTTTGGTCACCATGCTATAGGAAGGATGGTATTAAACTCGAACTTTACAAGGATGTTGCCAGGACTCAAGGGTCTGAGTCATAGGGAGAGGTTGGATAAGCTGGGATATTTCTCTTTCGAGTGCAGGAGACTGAGGGGAGTGAAGTTCTTCGAGAAGTTAGTCATGGCCTACATCAGTTCCAGTCTCCCAGCCTGCCTCGATCCCCTACAATTTTCCTACCAGTGGAATGGATCCATAGCGGGTGCCATATCCCTGAAACATCTGGACAAGAAGGACACCCACGTCAGATTCCTGCTCATTGATTATAGGTTCACCTTCAACGCCATTATTCCCTTCAGACTGATCACCAAACTCCCCGACCTTAGTCTTGGCTCGGCCCTCTGAAGTTGGATCCTCAGCTTTCTGACATACAGTGCATAATCAGTGCAAATAGGTAAGTGTGTTTCTTCCACAATAACGTTCAACACTGAAATCCCAAAGGATGTGTCCTCAGCTCCCTACTATACACCTGTACACCCACGAATGTATTGCCAAATTTTGAACGAATGCCATCTACATGTTCACTGATGGCACCATCATAGTAGGACAGGTATGTAATGAAGGCAAGTCAAATTACAGAACGGAAATAGAGGACTTCGTGATGTGCTGCACTGAGATCATCCTCTCTTTCAACGTCGGCAGAACTATCCAACTGATCAATGACTTGAGAAAGAAATGAGGAGAACATGCCCCCATCTACATCTGGAACTGAAGTTGAAAGAGTGGAAAGCATTAAGTTGCTTGGAGTGACGATAACCGACCTCCCACGTAAATGTGACAGCCGAGATGGCACAAGAACGCCCCTTCTTTCTCTGGCAGCTCAGGACATTTGACATGTCCACAAGGGCCCTCACTAATGTCTACAAATGCACAACTGACAGCAAAGTATCTGCGTGCACAATGACCTGGTGTGGCCACAGCCGTGCCCAGGACAGCAAGAGAAATGACAGAAGGTTGTGTGCACAGCCCATGCCATCACGGAAACCAACGTCCTATCCATTGTCTCCATTTACACAGCTCACTGCCGCGGAAAGTCTGACAACATTATCAAAGACTCATCGCACCCTGGATCTCCTGCAATCTCTTCCATCATGCAGAAAATACAGAAGCTTGAACACACAAACCAGCTGCTCATGAACAGCATCTTCCCAGCCATTATTAAACTAAGGAATGGACTTTCTAACTTCAAATAATGCTGATCTTGCTCACATTGATGTTGCCTATAGCCTGCCCTTTATGGTGTAGCCTGTATGCCTCAGACTAAGTTTTTCCTTTACCCTATGGTCTGTATGTCCTTGCTTATTGTAGGAGCGAGATTCCCCAGCTAGGGACAAAGACTCTGGAGGCAGACAGGACACAGGCACATAATGGACTTTAATTCAAGCAAAACCTGGTTAATGCTGGGAGAATATCTAAGGATCTTCCTCGAATCTGGCTTTGACATGCGAAGACAATCATTTACTTAATGTTTAGCTCAGATCAGAAGGAAAATCAATGACCCAGTTCAATTTTGCAGTAAAAAGACAGTATTTTTATAAGTTCGGTGTTGCAATGATCGAACACAACTTTGTCAGTGTCCCCTGCACTCCCCTTCTGCACAAACAATCTTGTAAAACAACTGATCAATGATGGACACTCGCATGGACAGCCCGAGGTTCTTATTTGTTTTGGATGTTTAACGTTTGTTGTTATCTTTGGTCTTTGGGATCTTTCTATAATGCATTCCAAACTTCGGGGCTGTGCTATTTTTAGTCATATCCCTCATTGTTTATCTTGAAGGATTGCTTAAATTCTATTCTCCAATGGGCAGGCTATCTCTTATCAAATTCCGTGAATCATATGTTACATTAGAAAGTTGATTCTGTTACAAAATTCGTAATATTATTATTATATCTACTGTTAACCTTTTTCTCAGCGAATTAGACAAGACATGCCAGGCATCTCTTTAAGGTTTTATAATTACGTGGAAATCTGTGTCCATGATTAGTTACCAAATATTTAACTAGAACTTATTACTGTTGTAAACAGTTTCAAAGGCGCAGCTCGCTTCTGAAAGATAACTTGAGTTGCTGTTTTTGTGGATGAACAGAATCCTTACTGAAATCAGAATAAGTTATCTTTTGCAGAGATTCTTCAAAGTTTTTGTGCTACAATTTCATTATTTCATCTGTGTTCTGTTACAAATCATCAAGTTTTTAAAAAAGACCTTTCTTTATCACGATGTTGGCATGTTTCAGAATCTTGCGAATCAGATTGTCCTTTCTTTTGCTTGGAATAATTCCCTTCTCAAAGGCTCTTTTTTCACTAATGCTGAAGCAATCTATTTTAATTTCTAGCTATTTTGTGGCTCATCAAAAACAGACAGCTGAAGTAGACTTTTCAATTTCGGCCACTCCTTATCTCTAAAAAAGGCAGCTCCAACTCTCACTATGATCTACCAGAACTGTGTATAAACAAAGAGTTTCACTCTACTTAGATACATGCGACAATGACTCCTATCAAATCAAATGAAACCAGATCTAATGATAGAGAGAGCGAAATTGTCACAAGGTCAATAGACTCAGATCGAACTCTGCAGCCTGGCATATCCGGCCAAAAATCGTGATAGACGATTAAACAATTAACTGAATTATTCCCATTCTGTCAATGGATCAGCTCTGCACATCAGTGTAAAAAACAAGGAAATAGAATCTGTACCATCCTAGCCAGGGGTGTTGCGTCGATGATTCAACTCACCGTCATCATGATGCCCACAGAATCAAAGATCAGTCTTTAACCAATTCGATTCGCTGCGCGTGACATGAAGAAACAGCTGAACACAGTAGATATGACAAAAGCAATGGGCCCTGACCCCATTCCTGCAATAGGACTGAAGGCTTGTGCTGCACAACAAGCCGTATCCCTGGGGAGGCGGTTTCCTTCCAGCTCCAACTATGACATCTCCCTGGCAATGTGGAAAATTGTTCAGTGTCGGGGAATAATTACAATCTGACCAATTACAACCCTCTCAGTCTCATCACGGTAGTCAAGTTAGGAGTTCTTTTTGATCGAGCTGTCAAGCAGCACAACATAACTTGCTCAGTGTGATTTCTGATAGGTCCCCATGTGGAGATGGTACTGTTTTGGAAAAGTCACTGGATTACTAATCCAGACCAGGCTAATGCTCTGGTAGCTGTTGGAAGTTAAGAACAATTAATAAAATATCGAGATCTCAAATCTGGTGTCAGTAACAGTGAGCCTGAAGCCAATGTCGATTGAAAACACAAATTTGTTTTTCCAATGTACTTTCAGGAAGTGAATCTCCCATGCTTTCCTGGTCTGGCCTAAATGTGACACCAGACACACAGACATGTGATAAACTCGTCAATGGTCTCTGAAAAGGCCAAGCAAGGCACACTATTGTATCAAACTGCTCCGAGGTCTTAAAGGATAAAAGCGGACAGAACACCCAGGCCCAGCCTCAGTGTGGAAAAGAGATCGGGAATCACAGTCCTTTTGACCCTGCAGAGACCTCCCTTCTAACATCTGCGAACTTGTGACAACATTTTCAGAGCTTTCCCACAGACCGCTCAGAAACAGCGGGAATGGAATAGGCCATACAGCATATTGAGCCTGCCCCATTCTAGTTAATGTCTGAACATCTCCTCAATGTACTTTCCCCACTCACTGTACACATGTCTTAATCTGATTAACCTTGTGAAGCTATAAACTAGGAACTGCGGTCGTCCCCATGGTCTGTCGAGTTTGCTATCCAATTCAATATAATGATGGCTGACACTTTATTTCGACAGCATACCCCTGCTCTCTCCCCCATCCTTTTGTTGTCTAGACATCCTTATTAGTCTTCAGCGCCTTGTCTGCCACAGCCTTATGTGAGAGAGAATTCCCAGGTTCACCAGTGTCTGAGTGCAGACATTTATTCTTATCTAAATGCAATGTGACCTGAGTGTACCTCACACTGTGACCTCTTGTTTAGACGTCCCAGCCAGAGGAATTATCATCACTGCTTCCAATCTATCTAACCCTGTCAGTGTTTTACATACCTCACTGAGATCTCCACTCATTTTCCTAAACCCCATGGAATACAGGCTCAGTCGCCCCATACTCTGCTCCCACAACAAGCCTGTCATCCCAGAGATCAGTCTGGTCATCCTTCGCTGCACTCCCTCAATGTCAGGTTTGTCCTTTATTAGGTACGGAGACCAAAACTGCACACAATGCTGCACAATGTTCGAGTTGAGGTCTCACCAAGGGCCTGTACAGTTGCACTGAGATACCCTTACTGCTGGACTCAAGTCCCCCTTAAATAAGCGTTATTTCCCCCTTTATCTTCCTGACTGCTTTCTGCTCCTGAAATATTGCTTTCAGTGACTGGTGTACAGGGAGATCCCAGATCCTTTTCAATGTTACAGCTCCCCACATGGTGGGTCTGCGTAAACTGGTCTCTGTGCCAATGTATTCCCAGCACTGGCTTCTGTCTTCATAACTCACTGCCTTGCATGGAACTCAGAGGTCTGTCCAAACAATAACAAAAGAAAAGTGCAGTTCCCTTTATAGATTGACATTTCTCAACCACACCCTTTTCAAACGGTTCGCTGGTATTTTAGTGTTTCCAAACAAATTAGACAACATCACATCTATCCACACTGCTCTTCGGCTGCCACATGAAGACCATTTGTTTCAATCCATTTGTTTCAATCACCTTGAAGATTTTATCACATCGTCCTCACTTTTCAAGATCCTAGTTCCGTCAGCAGACTTGGAAACTTTGCATTTGATTCTCAACGAGATGTTTGAGATGTATTGTGAACATCTGGCGCCCCAGCACCAAACATTGCGATCCCTCATGAGCCTTCCAAACTGAAAACCATCCATTTATTCATCCGCATTATTTCCTGTCAACACTCCATTTAAGCATCATGTTCATATGTTATCCCTTATCCCATGTGTTTTTACTTTGCACACTAGGCTTGGGACTCTATTACAATTCTTGCTGAAAATCCAAGTTCAGTGCCTCAATGGTTTTTTTTCTGTAATTAATCAGTTTCTCAAATATGTTTCCCATTTCATCATTGTGTGTTGATTTTTTTCTATGCCCATTATATTTAGTTCCAATACTTTCTCCAAATTAGTTTATTTACTAATTTCATTCTATATCCTTTTCTCAACAGACTCAGGTTTTCTCTTATTGCTGGGAAGGCTTTGTTTATGTATTTTTCTGTGAAGGCAGATTTGAAGTAGTTGTGCCATGTTTCTCTGTTCTCCGTTCTCCATTACCTGGTTTCAGACTGGAAGGAAGCTGACACTTTGACTAAAAAGAACAGCCGTTGTCAATTCACCCTGTCCATGCCCCTTGTAATCTTAAACCTGAATTACTCAATTTTCCCTGCTCCAAAATAAATAACTCGAGCTTACCCAGCCTCTCTGCACAGCTCATATGTTCCATCCCAGGGAACATCCTGGTAAATCTCCTCTGCACCTCATCCAGTACAATCACATCCTTCCTGTAATGAAGGTCCCAGAACTGCACACAATATTTCATTTGGCTTTACCGAAATGCTATATAAAACTTGCATAATCTTTGGGTCAATGAATAAAGGCTTTATCTACAGTCATACTGAACTCATCAATTATCATATCCAGTCGCATTCAGAGATGTGTGGAGAAGCACCCTCTGAGCTTCCTAGTGTGATGCCATTCTTTGAGTCCTCCCCTGTCTGGTTCCTTCTCCCAAAGTGTATCACCTCATATTTATCAGGGTTACATTCCATCTGCCATTGATCTGACCATCTGACCGCTCCATCTGTATCTTTCTGTAACATAAGACCTTCCTCCTCACTGCCAACCACACGGCCAATCTTTGTGTCAAACACAAACTTACTTATCACACTCCTCCTACCCACTTAAAATTCACATTGCTTACGAATACCACAAATTATAAGGGACACAGCAGTGATCTCTGCGGTGCAACAGGGAAATTGAGCTCCAGTCACACAAACACCCTTCTACCATGAAGTTGAGTTCGGATGCAACTTGGCAAGTCACTAATAAGCCCTACATGTTCCTTGGTTGTTCTGTTCCACCTGAAATACGTGAAGAATATCTGGGGATTCTCCTTAATCTTGCCCTGCCAGCAGGCTTCCATGCCCCTGTGTTAGCCAGTCCCCTCCGAGGGAAGAATTTCCTTCTTATTAGGGTCTTAAATGGCATATCCCTTATCCTGTCATTATTTGTCTTAAATATAGAGTTCGACAGCTAGACAAACATCCTGTTTATTTCCACCTCATCACATGTAGAATAGAATTTTGAAATTTCAGTGCGATCACCTCTCATGCTTTGAAACTGGAGAGGTCGCAAGACAACTCTCTCCATCAGAAATTCTTGTCATCTGAGGAATTAATCTGGAGAATGTCCATTGCACCTCCTCTGTGATCAGTGTACTCTTTCTTAGATTAGATCACCAACACTGCACACAATCCCTCAGGTATACTCTCGCCAACACTCTATGCAACTGCTCCATGATGTCTTTACATCTATATTCCGATTCCCTTAAACAAACTCCAACCTAACTTTAACTTTCCAATGACACGTATTCCTCCAAATACCATTCACACTAATTGCATTTACGAACTGACTGTATGAGTTATAGAGGCATAGAGATGTAAAGCATGGAAACAGACCTCCAGTCCAATCCGTCAATGTCTAGCAAATATCCCAACCCAATCTAGTACAACCTGCCTGCACCCGGTCCATATCCCTCCAAATCCTTCCTATTCATATAACCATACAAATGCCTTTTAAATGCTGCAATTGTACCAGCCTCCAACAATCCTCTGGCAACTCATTCCATAGATGTACCACCGTCTGTTTGAAAAAGTTGCCCCATTAGGTCTCTTTTACATTTAGATTTAAATCAGATTACTTACAGTGTGGAAGCAAGTCCACACCGACCGCCGAAGCACAACTCACCCAGACCCATTCCCCTATAGTTACACCTTCACATAACACTATGGGCAATTTAGCAGAGCCAATTCACTTAAGCTGCACATTTTTGGATTGTGGGAGGAAAACCACGCAGGCAAGGGGAGAATGTGCAAACTCCACACAGCCTGAGGTGGGAATTCAACCTGAGTCTCGAGCGTTGTGAGGCAGCATTGCTAAGCACTGTGCCACCATGCCGCCCAACATCTTTCTCCTCTCACAAAAAACTTATGCCCTTAAGTTCGGACTCCCCGACCCCAGGTAAAATACTTTGTCTATTTATCCTCTCTTTGCCCTTCATAATTTTGTACATCTCTATAAAGTCAAACCTCAGCCTCCAACGCTCAAGGCAAAACAGCCCCAGCCTGTACACCCTCTCCCTATACCTCAAATCCTCCAACCCTGGCAACATCATTGTAAATCTTTCCTGAACCCTTTCAATTTTCACAACATAATTACGATAGGAAGGAGACCGGAATTCCACGCAATAATCCATGTGTGGCCTAACCAGTACAGCCGCAACATGAACTCCCAACTCCAATACTCAATACTCTAACCAGTAGAGGAAAGCATACCAAACGCTGCCATAACTATCATATCTACCAGTGACTCCACTTTCAAGAAGCTATGAACCTGCACTCCAAGGTCTCTTTGTTCAGGAACACTCGACAGGACCTTGTCATTAAGTGTATAAGTCCTGCTAAAATTTGCTTTCCCGAAATGCAGCAGCTCGCATTTATCTGAATAAAACTCCATCTCAGCACGTTGGCCCATCTGATCTAGGTCCTGTTGTACTCTGAGGTAACCTTCTTCGCGGTCCACTACACTGCCAATTTTGGTGTCATCTGCAAAATTACTGACAATACCTCTTACACTCCTATCCAAGTCATTTATGTAAATGACAAAAATAGAGGACCCAGCACTGATCCTTGTGGTACTCCACTGGTCACAGGCCTCGAGTCTGAAAAACAACCCTCCACCTCCACCCTCTGTCTTCTACCTTTGAGCCAGTTCTGTATTCAAATGGATAGTTGTCCCTGTATTCCTTGCTAACCAGTCATCCATGGAGAATCTTGTCGAACGCGTTACTGAAGCCCATATAGATCACATCAACTGTTCTGCCTTAACCATCAATCCTCTTCGTTACTTGTTCAAAAAACTCAATCAAGTTTGTGAGATATGGGTTCCCACACACAGAGCCATGTTGACTGTCCCTAATCAATCCTTGTCATTCCAAATGCATGGACATCCTGTCCTTCAGGATTCCCTCCAACAACTTGCCCAGCACCGACTGCAGGCTCACTGGCCTATAGTTTCCTGGCATGTCCGTACCACCCTTCTTAAACAGTGAAGCCACGTTTGCCAAACTCCAGTCTTCTGGGACCTCTCCTGTGACTATCAATGGTACAAACTTCACAGCAAGAGGCCCAGCGATCACCTCTCTGGATTCCCACAGAGTTCGAGGGTACACCTGTTCAGGTCCTGGGGACTTTTCCACCTTTACCCGTTTCAACACATCCAGCACTTTCTCCTCTGTAATATGGACATTATTGAACGTGTAACGATCTATTTCCTGACATTCCCTACCTTCCATATCCATTTCCACAGTAAATACTGATGCAAAATACTCGTTTAGTATCTTCCCTATTTTCTGCGGCTCCACACAAAAGCTGCCTTGCTGATCTTTCAGGGGCCCTATTCTCTCCCTAGTTGTGATTTTGTCCTTAATGTATTTGTAAAAATCCGTTGGATTCTCCTTAATTTTACGTGCTAAGTCTATGACATCGCTCGATCTATCCTTTCTATACATGACATATGCTTCCTCCTTTTTATTAATCAAACCCTTTAGTCATCCAGCAGTCCCGATACCTACCAGCCTTTCCTATCATCCTAACAGGAATATACATTCTCTGGATTATTGTTATCTCACTTCTGCAGGCTCCCCATTTTCCAGCCGTCCACTTATATATGAACATCTGCCCCCAATCAGGTTTTGAAAGTTCTTGCCAAATACCGTCAAAATTGCCCTTTCTCCAATTTCGAACTTCAACTTTAAATCTGGTCTATCCTTTTCCATCATTATTTTAGATCTAATAGAATTATTGTAGCTAGATCCAATGTGGACCTCCACTGTCACTTGCCCTGCCTCATTTCCCCAGAGTGGGTCAAATCTTGCACCTTATCTACTATGTTCATCCACATACTGAATAAGAAAATTTTCTCACTTCACAAATGCATCTCTATCTAGACCTTTAACGCCATGGCAGTCCCAGTCTATGTTTGAAAAATCTCCTATCATAATCACCCACTTTCTTGCAGATAGCTCAGATCTCTTTACAAGTTTGTTTCTCAATTTAATTCTGACTATTAGGGGGGTCTATAATACAATCCAAATAAGTTGATCATTCCGTTCTTATTTCTCAGTTCTACCCAAATAACTTCCCTGGATGTATTTCCAGGAATATCCTCCCTCAGTACAGCTCTAATGCTATCCCTGATCAAAAACGCCACTCCCCCTCCTCTCCTGCCTCCCTTTCCATCTTTCCGGTAGCATTTGTATCCTGGAACATTTAGCTGCCAGTCCTGCCCATCCCTGAGCCATGTTTCTGTAATTGCTATGGTATCCCAGTCCCATGTTGCTAACCATCTGTCTTCCCTCTTCGGCCCTGTGCATTGAAATAAATGCTGTTTACTTTATTAGTCCTACCTTGTCCTTGCCTGCCCTGACTGTTTGACTCGTTTCTGTTCTCAATTGTACCAATCTCATATTGATCTATTTCCTCACTATCTCCCTGCCCCCTCCCCCCCCCACTCCCCTTACTAATTTAAATCCTCCCGAGTAGCTCCAGCGAATCTCACTGCCAGCATATACGTCCCCTTCCAATTTAGGTGCAATCCGTCCTTATGGTACAGATTCCTTCTACCTCAAAAGAGATTCCAGGGCTCCAAAAATGTGAATACTTTTCCCAAACACCAGCTCCACAGCCATGCATTCATCTGCTCTATCCCTCTATTCCTGTCCTCACTAGCTCGTAGCGCCGGGAGTAATCCAGATATTATTACTCTCAAGAACCTCCTTTTTAAATTTATGCCTATCACCCTGCAATCTCCGTCCATAATCTCAAACTTTTCTCTTCCTATGTCGTTGGTTCCAATTTGGACAATGACCTCTTGTTGGCCTCTCTCCCCTGTGAGAACATTCTGCACCCTTTCTGAGACATCCTTGATCCTGGCACCAGGGAAGCAACACGCCATTCTGCATATTTCTCTGCTGTCCAGAGAACCGTCTATCTGTACCTCAGACTAGCGAGTCCCCTAACACAATTGAACTCGTGGAATCCGACGTATCCCTTGTTGCATTAGAGCCAGTCTGCATACCACCAACATGCCTGTTTGTGCTACGTTCCCCTGTGAATCCACCACCCGCTACATTTTCCAAAACAGCATATTTGTTTGAAATGGGGACAGCCACAGAAGACTCCTGCATTAGGTACTTAACTCTCTTGCCTTTCTTGGAGTTAACCCATCTATGTAACTGTATCTGAGACTCCCCCCTTCCTATAACTGCCATCCATCACATACTGTTGCTGTTACCAATTCTTCATTGTCTTAAACTGTCTCTCCAACCGATCCATTCGATCTGATAGGATTTGCAATCAGAAGCATTTATTGCAGATATAATCCGCAGTAATCCTTAAATCCTCCTTAAACTCCCACATCTGACAAGAAGCGCATATGATTCTATGAGGCCATTTGTGCTCCTTCACAATGTACAGACCAAGAAAAACAAAACTGTCTCATTCCTCTATAAAACACTGCCCAAGGCTATATTAATATTTATGGCTTATATTTTAAGACTAATTAAGAGACATATCTCAAAAACATATATTTAACGAAGAACCCACTCTACTGACTTCTGCAGACTTTCTGTAGGACACAGTTAAAACAATCCACTATCTGGCTGGGAACTTTGCTCAAACAGTTCCTCCAAACCAGTTGTAAATTTCACTGTTTGTTAATTTTCCTACAGGCACTCCGATATCTAGCGATACATGAATTCAAACAGCAAAGGCAGTAACTGTACAGGTACGCTGTCCTGTCAGTTTCTTCCCCTCACCATTTGCTTCCTTTGTCCGATCCTTTCCCTCTTAAAACTGTTGTTTCTTTGACATTTTTTCCCCAAAGTTCCAAAACAATGCAAGAGCACACAAAACAGTAATTGCTGCTCCTTGAATTCGAGGAAATCACCTCCAACACTTAAAATACCTCAAAAAAGGAGCAGCTTTTACAGCCAGAAACTTTTCCCGCCCAGACTTCTGAAAATCCAAACAGACTACTTCCACTGGTTGTCTGTGGTCTATGCTGCAAGAAACAACTTCAAATAATTCCGGAGTTTGTCAGGCATGATTTCTTTGTCAGAAATGCATTGTGATTCTCTGCAATGTTGCTGTTCATTTCGAAGTACCGAATATCACTTCTTATATAATGGATTCCAACTCTTTCCATACATATGTCAAATGAATTGGTCTGCAGTCCTCCACATTATCTCTTCTTCCCTGTGTACATAGATGGATCATGTTTACTACCTTTCAGTTATCTACAATGGCTATGGCCTTTGCAGGATCTGCAAGAAAATAAAACACAGTCACCGACAGTTCAATTAATATGCTGTTTTATTTCTGACATTTTGATATGAAGTATATCTGGCCCATCAGACTTAGCAATGATCAATATATCTCAATTTTCAAGTACTACCTTGTTGCTGATATGAATTGACTTTATGTCTTTAATTCCACAAGTCCCATGTGATCACTTGCTTTACACGGAGGTTTCCTGGTGCTTTCTCCATGAAGACAGATGCAAAGTAGCTGGTTAGTTTCTCTGCCATTTCCTTGTTCCCCACAATAAATTCTCCTATACCTTACAAATTTCCACATTTGGCTTACTTTTGTTTTCTTTTGTTTATGGATCGGAGATTTGAGCAGTCTTTGTGTTTCCTGTTTATTTTTATTCATGTTCTTTTTGATTTCCTTAACACTTTCTCGTCCTTATTTTCAGAAAAGTAAATCCCTCTGTATGTTCAGATTTGCACAATATCTGGAATTCTTCTGAAGCTGCTTCCTTAGACTTAATGCAATCATTAATTTCTTACGTAAACCATTAATGAGTCACCTTCCCTTTCGTTGGTGTTTGTAACTTAATGATATGTACGTATTTTTCAGACGTTACAGTATTTCTATCACTAACGGCCAATGTTTGTCTCACACTAAATGTCATATTGTATTTTTCGAATTCACTTGACCCTCTAGCCTTTGGGTTTCCATGATATTTGAGTGTAATGTTCAAAAATTCTATATTGCTTGCAGGCGCCGTGTAAAATGCAACATATTAATGTCACGATTGCCCAATAGCTGCCTCAGAGCACGGTAAGTAATCACTCCTTCTGACCACACAATACCACGCCCGAAATAACCTGCTCTCTACTTTGGTTCACAACATACTCTTCAGCCTACCTCATATACACATGAAATTTATTTTTCACGGCATGAGCAATCATTTAGTTAACGCAGTTTAGATGCAATTTTAAATCATCCAGTATTACTGTAGCACCCACTATATTTGCATACCTAATTTCCCCAGAGAATCGGATGCACAAAGTTGCACAACAGTTTTGGTTTAGATCTGTATGGCACCAATGTGTGTTCCTCCTTGTTGTTTGCAAGATCCATACAAACTGATTCTGAAGAAGCTGTGGGATGTGCTCTGTGGTGTTATTAATGATAGACGTGGGCAAGACATTGGGGAGGCTCATCCCGATGCTGAGATGATCTGAAGAAATGCACATCGATACAGGACAAGCAACAATAACCTTCCCCGCTCGGCCAGGACAAATGTCTCCCTGTTCTCTCTACTCCCTCACACTCTCTGTATATATGTAACAGCACCTACCCCCGAACAAGGCCCTTGCTCCTCCATTCTCACTATTGCATGCAACACTCTCTTTCCTTCACTCTCTCTGTCACTGAAAGCAAATCGAGATTGAATTTATTGTTTTGCCAACATTGAACCAGTGAGACAATTTGATGCTGGGGACATGAAAATGAGAACATTTTGAAAATTAGGGAGAGAGCAGATGTCATCGAGATGGGGATCAACCATCTTGCTCCGCAAGAAATTAGGAAATGCTCACTAATCATATATATATTTTCATATGAAACATATTCACAGGAAACAGAAATACGACGAGCGAGGGAATTCAGCAGCCAGGAGAGTAACATCACAGAGGACGGCAGTGGCTGTGTGGTTTTGAAATTAAGTTGATGTAATCTTCATAAGTGTCTTGTTGAAACAGCATATTGTTAGAGATTTGGGGGCAGTTGTGGGGGTGGGTTGGTTAAAGTTGGAAATAGTTGTGGCGTAATGTTTACTTTTACAGTTAAAAATAAATTGGCGTTATTTTCTTTAAATAGTGGAAGTTGGGAGTTCTCTGTCACCCATATTCTAATAGATTACACGGTGAGGTGAGCTCTCCTGGGTGTTTGGTGTAATTAACAGAGGCGTTCACCACCATGTCGTAACACTTGCAAAGACCAACAGAGAGCAAAAAAAAATAAGGAGTGAGAAATTTAAATATGAGGTAAGCAAGCCAGTATTGTAAAGAAAGACTGTAAGAGCTTCTTGCGACACATAAAGGGCAAACGAGAGGCAAAAATGGGCATCTGATCGCTAGAAATTGACACAGGAGAGATAGTAATGTGGAACAAGTAAATGGCTGAGGAGCTGAAAAATTACTTGGTGTCAGTCTTCACGGTTGAAAACACGAGTAATATCCCAAACATTGAAAAGACTTAGTGGACAGACCTCAGATTCTAGAATCCATTGTGAACGATGAGATTTCTGAATACTTGAATGTGGACGGTAAAATAGGACAGAGTTACCATGGTTTCATCAAGGGGAGGTCATGCCTGGAAAATCTGCTAGAAAACCTTGAGGATGTAACAATCAGCTTAGAACAAGGAGAGCCAATGGATGTCATCCACCAGGACTTCCAGAAGATCTTTGACAATGTGCCGTCAGGAGGCTACTGAATAAGGCAGGGGTCCATCGTGTTCGAGGCAAGGTGCTAGCATGGATAGAAGTTTGTATGTCTGGCAGGAAGCAAAGAATGTCGATAAACGTGTCCCTCTCAGGTTGACAGTCGGTGACAAGTGGTGTTCCATAAGGCTCAGTGTTAGGACCACAACTTTTCACTTTATACATTAACGATCCAGATGAAGGATCTGAAGACATTCCATCTACGTTTGAAGATGAAACCAAAATAGGTATAGGGACAGGTAACACAAAGAGGTAGGGAGGCTCATGAAGGATTTGGCTAGGTTAGGATATTGAGCAAAGAAATGGCAGATGGAGTCAAAGTGGGAGATTGTGGGATCATGCGCTTTGTTAGGAAGAATAAAAACGTGGACGACAGAGAAAATTCAGATATCTGAAGTGCAAAGGGACTTGGGAGTTCTACTCCAGGATTCTCTCAATGTAAATTTGCAGGTTGAGTCAGTAGTTAGGAAGGCAAATGCAGTGATGGCATTTATTTGGAAAGGATTTGAATATAAAAGCAGGGACGTACTTCTGAGGTTCAATAAGGCTCTTGTCAGACTATATTTGGAGTAGTGCGCGCTGTTCTGGGCCCCATATCTCAAGAAGGATGTGCTGACCTTGGAATGGGTTCACAGGAGGTACACGGGAATGGTCTCAGGAATGAAAAGCTTAACATATGAGAACGTTTGGAGACTCTAGGTTTGTTCTTGATGGAGTTCAGAGGGATGTGGGGGGGATCTAATTGAAACATACAGAATGCTAAATGGCCTGGACAGTACGGATGGAGAGAAGACTTCCATTGGTAGGAGACTCTAGGACCCAAAGATACAACCTTAGAGTAAAGGGAGGTAAGGAGAAATGTCTTCAGCCAGACAGTGGAGAATCTATGGAATTCATTTTCACAGAAGGCAGTGGAGGTCAGGTCATTGTGTATATTTAAGATAGAGATAGTTAGCTTCTTGAGTATCAAAAGGATCAAGGGTTACAGGGAGAATGCAGGAGAATGGTTTTCAGAAACTTGTCAGCCATAATTGAATAGTGGATCAGACTCGATGGGCTGAAGGGCCTAATTTCTGTTCCTATATCCGATGATCTTACGGTCGTAAGCCACAGTCTATTCCCCCCCCCCCCCCCTCTCACTTTGTCCCTTCTGACAGGAAAATGTGAGAGTAAATAATCTGTGAGTCATCTTCTCCAAACTTGGAGCATTCCTGTTGAGGGTTCATGGGAATCGCTCGACTTCAATCGCTTGATTGAAGGAAAGTAAATTCTGCTAAATCCAACTGTTCCAGGAAGAAGTCACATACCAGCAGTTTGTTTGAGTCGAATAACTCGGAGACAGAGTATCAGTTGGGACGCATTATCTCTTTTCCATTTGGAATGAGTTCAACTACTATGAAACCCTGGAAACATTTTCCTATTCTTTTTCGTCTTCAGACATGTGCGATTGTGTATGTGTCTGTACATGTGTGACTCTATGTCTCACATTTTTAGAGACACTGGGCTAGATTAAACTTCAAACCTGTTGTAACCAGTGGAGAAGTGGGACTGGAAAAGGACACAGCGACTCTCCAACATTTGTTGGAGCAGAAATGAGAAATTAACAAGGGCTGTTCAAATGGGAATTCTCTTCCCCAGAGGTTTCAGCTCAAGATGGCAGCTCAACACCACCACTTCCAGCGTAATTAGACATTTTCCATAAATGTTGGCCTATCAACACCACCCACATTCCACGAACAAATCTAAAATGATAAACTGCAACAGAATTAATTGGATGGGAGCAAGACTGATAGATAAATGCCTGTTGCCTTCCAGAATTGTGCTGCCTGTGTACTTTGGCTTTGTGCAGTTTCCTAGTATTGTGTCTGGATGCTTGCATTTATTCCAAGGTGTGTTTTGCAACATTTGACAGACATGTGAATGGAGGGAAATTGTGGACAGACAGAGAAGTGCTGCGGAGACCACAATCAGATCAGCCGTGATCTTACTGTCTGGTCGAGCAATGACAAAGTGTCTAATGACCCACTCCTGCGCCTCAGTTCTCTGTTCCTATGCTCGAGTCAGTCTTTAAAACCACTTGTATAGGAGCAGATGGAGACCAGTTGCTCCAAATACCTGGTCCGCAGTATTACAGGATATCATTCAGTCCATCAATACTGTGTGGTTTGCTGTGAGTTGGAAAATGTGATGGGAAATCCAAGCTGTCTATGAAAGTGGTCTCCCACCTCTTTAAAGAGTGTCTCCTCTCTGCAAGTGGTGTTTCATTTGTTGGTCCACTTGTTGTAGACCCAGATTCATGTGAATATAGGGCGTATACCTCTCCCAGAGATGGCTCACAAAATTCTTTCCTCTCATTGTCCTCAACATTCACTAACAACATTTCCAGGAAAATTAAAACCGTTAACTTTCCAAAGAAAGAATATGAGAACATAAAAACAGAAGTAGTAAATTGGATGCTCACACCATTGTATGCTATCACGGCTTACCTACTATTGGCATTAACTCTTCTTTAATGCGCAATTCTTCACATCCCTCAGCTCTCTGACAGGTCAAAAATCTATCCACTTCCTTTTTAAATACTTGGAGTGATATTGCTCCCCTAACTTTCCAGACCTGAGAATTCCTAACACTCACTACCCTCTATGAGAAGAAAATACTCTCCACACAGATACCATCACGTATTAACATTAACAAAAGTGTTTAACTTACCTGCTTAGGTAAGAGGGATTGACCCTGATATCAAGGCAAGATTTCACTGACGATTTTATTCTCAGAGGCAATTATATATCCAGAATCATTCACCCCGAGTAAAATAAAAAATACAAACCATGGAAATTATCACCTTCTCAGTGTCTGTGTACAACATAAGGAGTGATTGCCCATCACCATCAAGTTTCAATGCAATGACCTCTTATTGTCTGGCAGTGCTACAGATTAACCTTCACTCCCTCCTCTTTTACCATCAACCCAGTGATTAGTCTCGTGAAATTCCTTTACACAGCCTCTATTGCAATGAGACAATTCATTTTAAAGGAGAAAAATCTTTCCATAATACCCCAAATACTGCCTCAACTACACTCTCAGTGATGATCAAAATAATTCCTTTCACTCACTTATAGGCCTCCGTATATTTGTTGTGGAATTTAAAAGTTCCTTACACCTGCATGTCAGCGTCAGTAAAGCCAGCACCAGAGGTGCCCGTGGAGATGAACATCACACTTGGGGAGAGACTCAGTCAGAAAGATTGCACTTGAAATAGGGAATGGTCACCTACCTGAATGGAAATGAAGTGTAGGAATAAGGAAAAAAGGCAGAGGAAGGGAGCTAACTTTACTTTTGTTCTTCTGTCACGGGATGTGTGCAGCCATGGTCAAGCCAGCATGTTATGCTGATCTTGAACTGAGTGACTGGTTCAGCTGTTCCACAGGACAGTCAGGAGTAAAACACATTGCTGTGGATTTGCCCAGACATGACTCGGAAAGGATAATGAATTGACTTCTCTGAAGGACATGGAGCAAGCAGATAGGCCTTTTCTCACAAATTATGATAGTTTCAGTTCAATTACATCAATTTCGTTCATGAGATTAAGTGTCAATGATTTAAGCAGCATGCAGTGTGTGCCCGTCTGACAGAATCTGTGCAGTAAACAAGTTCAACATAGTCAAGAGCAATTATTCTGTAATTGACATGTGGTTACAAGGGACTTGATTAATTGTATCCAGATTTAACAAAGGCACAATTGATGGTTTATTCAGAAGATGCACTGAGGCAGAGGAGGAGTCGGGGATATCATGATGGTGGTATTGGACTGGATTATTGAGTGGGGTGGATATAGAAATGTAGATCTCTGCAGGGCTAGAAGGATTATGGAGTTTCAGAACAGTCTGGTTCTCCTCACAATTTGGTGAGCAATTTGTCATGAGTAATTTGCTCGATACAATTTGTGAGGAATGGAATATTTCATTGGAATTGAAAATGTTGACATCCACCTTTCTAAATTTTAAATAATATGTGCAGAAATTCAGTCCAACCTGGCTTAATGAACAGCTAGAATGAATTACCAGGAACACCAACTTAGCGAGGATGGGATAGTAACCAACTTGAATAACCATCAGTACATCATAGATCCGCAAAACTAATGAGATACAAGGCCGAGAGAGACTCCTGTCCATTTCTGGAACATTTCAGTCGAATGTTCTCAGATTCTGATCCATTGTTGGAGCATTCCAGTCTAATGTTCTCAGATTCTGATCTCTCCTCCCCCTCTCTCCGGGTCTGCTGATGCCTGTTAGTGCTGTCGGTGATGCTCCCGCTGATACTATGGGATAACACATTGAACCGAGTCCCTAATTAATAGAAGAGAAAAGCCCTCCAGTGACAATTTTAGGATGCACGGAGACTGACATCAATCACAGTCGCTGAACAAATATCTCCCGTTAACCCATTTCAATTCAATAAATTTTATTAAAATTCAAACTTATGATTAAAATTTAAATATTCTGGATGGGATATGTGTGGGTGACTGAGGGAACAAATGTTGGGTCTGGTAGATCAGTCATGTGTAACCATTCAATCTGCCTTGGATATGGGAGCAATTATCAGAATATAAGCATGCTTCTCCGTTTATAAATTGAAACATACGTTCTGTATCTACTGATCAGGCACTGCAATATCAGGAAGACATTGAGAGCACTTTTATCCTCCATGATCTGAGATGAAAATATCCCTAAGACTACATGCGGTTCTAACAGACTGCGACATGGCTATGTTAAAAGGGAATTGTACCGAAGAGATAATGGGGACTGCAGATATTGGATAATTCAGTGCAGGTAAAGCATGGCGGTGGAAATGCACAGTAAGCCAGGCAACATTCGAGGAGCAAGAGAGTAAGGCAGGACCTTTCTTCAGGACTGGTGAGGGCGAAGGGGCTAACAGAAAATGAGTGATGGGGTGATGCTGGGGGAAAGATCAGTGATAGGTGAGTGAAGATAGGAGGTGATAGTGATAGATCGGTGGGGAGTGGAGAGCAGATGATGAGAAGGAAGATGGACATTAGGTCTCCTCGAGAGGGCAGATATGAGTCCGGGGGTTGGATCTGGGATCTAGGTTGGCCGGGGGAGATTTGTAAACCAGTGAATCCGATGTTTATGCCGTGTGTTTGTTGGCTTCTGAGGCAGAAGATGAGGTGTTACTGGTAACATCCTGGTAAATCTCTTCTCATCCATCTCCAGCTTAATAATCTCCTTCCTATAACAGAACTGCACACAGTACTTCAGAGGAGGCTTTATCAATATCCTGCACAATCTCAGCATGACTTCACAACTTCTAACCTCAAAGGTATGAGCAATGAAGTAACCTTAAACACCCTACACCACCAACTTCAAAGAATTATACCAGCACCCCTGAGTCCCTCTTTTCTATATATCTACTAAAGCCCACCATCAATTGTATAAGCCCTCGCCTTGTTTGTTTTATCAAAATGTAATGCCTCACATGCATCCATGTTAAACTCCATCTGCCACAACTCAGCCCAGTGAATGATATTACTGCCCCCTCACACTCCCCCTTCGGATTAAAACGACAATCCCCTCTCCAGAAGGCCTACAAACACCAGCCTTGAGTTTCCCAAAGACACAGAGCTTGGTTTGCCTTGCGCAGGCAGAGGGAGGAGTCGATACGCAAAAGCTGGAAAGGAAACAGTTGCCTTGTATCAATGAGTGATTTTAGGAGGAGGGAAGCCACATGATAGAGATTTTAAATAGTGACCGGTGTTTTGGATCCAGAATTGTGCTCCTTTCTCCTCTCTGGTGTTCAGTATTGATATCTACTCGAGATCCTTCATAGTGCAGAGTGTATCTGCAGGATTTCTTTCGTTAATATAGCAGACTACTGGTAATAGCCATTTAAACCGGAAATCATAGCCAAGCAATTGAAGATGTTCATTGGTTATCTCAATGGCATAGCGAATGCACTCAACATCCTTTAGTTGAGGCGAATAACTTGTACTTTTTTCAATTAGAAATGTCCCCTGTATAATTTGGTAATGTTAATCAGAATTTAATAAATCCATACACTTCAAATATGACCCGGAATCTGGGCATGATTTAGGTCTTGTTTAATCGATGGTGCCAACTTTTATGAGCCGGAGCTTTGGAGTCGATTCCAGTCCATGCATGTCTGATAGTGCCCCTATCTCTGGAGAAGGTGGAGTATATTCATGTCCTGTGGAGTTGGGTCACAGTGTGTTACAACAGGCTGATGAACAAACACACTGGAGCATCATATTGCAGCTTTAGGGGCTAATGCTAAATGATGGTAGTGTCCCTATCACTTCGCCGAATATTCTAGCTCCAAATCCCACACAGCTGTTCCATAATATGTCTGAACAAGTTGATTAAACTTTTTTTGGAATCGTGCATTGATGGAGAAGGAAGAGGTACGAGTACTGAATTTGAGACTACAGACCCAGGATGACTGAAAGCACAGCCAACCGCCTTGATTGGAGTCACATTTATACTTTCTAGAGGTTTATAAAATTATGAACGGTATAGATAGGGTGAGTGGTCAAGGTTCCTTCCCCCCAAGATAGGAGAGTCTGAAACTAGAAGGCATAGGTTGAAGGTGAGAAGAGAAATATTTGAAAGACAATGAAGAACAACCTTTTTTTCCTGCAGAGGGTGGTGCTTCTATGGAATAAATTGCCAGAGAAACTTGTGGAAGCTGGAACAACTACAGCATTTAAAAGGCAACTGGACGGCTTTATGATTAGTGGGATATGGGTCAAATGCTGGCAAATGGGATGGATTAATTTAGAATAATCGGATGGGATGAACGAGTTGAAGGGTCTGTTTCCCCGTTGTACATCTCTATGAATCATTGATTTAATTAATGAAGGTCTCTTTGTAATCTTCAGCTGTTCACCATTATCCAAAACTGTCCACTGTACACCAAAACTTGATGTCATCCGCAAATTTGCGAAATATACCTTCTATGACTCTCATCTAAATCATTTATATAAATGACAAACAAAAGTTGACCCAACAATTTTGCTGCTGGATCATCGCTACCCACAGGCTTCCATTTCAAAACACAACCATCCACCACCACCCTGTCTCCTGCCATTAAACAGGTATACACAGAAACACACACGCAATCACACACACATACAATGACACCGACGCAACCATGTCTTCAAGACAAAGGTTAGATTAAAACAACGAACAAGAGTTACAGTGAGAAGGCGAGAAAGATGTGTTGAGAAACACACCCGACAGAATCAAATAGCAAAGTAGACTTGATGGGCCAAATGGCCTAAATCCAATTTCTTATGCTGTGTGGCCTTAAGGTGTCAGGATTATTTTCCAAGGGTGCAGTAAAAGCTAAGTTTGATAAATACTTGACTGAACAGTCAATGGGACTGTGGGATACTGTTTGAGGGGCTGAATGGTATATGCTTGTTCCCATTTGCTGTGCCCTTGTTTCTGAAAAGAGTAGGTGACTTGCTGTGAGGTTAACACGCTTTAATATAAAAGGAGTCTCCCATTTCCATTTGAGATAACGTTGCTCCTTTCTCCTTTGGATTATGCGATCTGTAGCGTTCTCATCCCGCGGGAACAGTGAAGTCTGGGTCATTGAGGATATTCAAGGTTGACCTTGACTGACCGTTGATGGACAGGATGGTCAATGTTTATTGGGAACGGACAGGAAATGGGTATTCAGTTACAATCAGACCAGCCACGATGTTTCTCAACTGAGCAGCAAGTTGGAGGGGACGAATGACCAACAGCTGCAACTACCTCATCCCCCAAGGCTGTTACAGAGGGAGAGAAAGATCCCATTCAGCCAGTCAGCATCGTGATAATACAGCAGGGGCAAGCCATAATGCACGTCTATGGAGTTAGACAGGAATAGAATGAAGTATTCAAATCATTTCAGCAAATTACACAGCACAGGAGGACGCCATATAACCATCCCAGGCTGTAACGCAGGACCAGGGGCGCCTTGGGCAGCATCAGGAAATACAGAGAAGAAAACATTACTCATTTTGTTTTTGGCAAGCTGTAACTATTGGAATTCTTCAGGGATCTGTGTGAGGTCATCAATAAATTACAATCCACGCCGATGAATTGGATGAAGGGGATGGAGCTCAGTTTGCTCATACATCAGGATAGTCAATCAATAAGATGTCAAATGGAGACAAAGCGTCTCCAATGAGATACAGACAGGGGAGGGCAGAGCATCTGCAATGGGATACAGACAGGGGGAGGGAAGAGCATCTGCAATGAGATACAGACGGGGGGAGGGCAGAGAATCTGCAATGGGACACATACAGGGGAAGGGCAGAGCATCTGCAATGGGATACAGACAGGGGAGGGCTGCGCGTCTGCAATGGGATACAGACAGGGGGAGGGCAGAGCGTCTGCAAGGGATACAGACGGGGGAAGGCATAGCGTCTACAGTGGAATACAGACAGGGGGAGGGCAGACCGTCTGCAATATGATACAGACGGGGGAGGGCAGACCGTCTACAGTATGATACAGATGGGGGAGGGCAGAGCGTCTGCATTGGGATACAGATGGGGGAGGGCAGAGCATATGCAATGGGCCACTAACAGGGGAGGGGCAGAGCTTCTGCAATGGGATACAGACAGGGGGAGGGCAGAGCGTCTGCAATGGGATACAGACAGGGGAAGGGCAGAGCATCTGCAATGGGATATAGACGGGGAAGGCATAGCGTCTACAGTGGAATACAGACAGGTGGAGGACAGACCGTCTACAATATGATACAGACAGGGGGAGGGCAGAGCGTATGCAATGGGACACGAACAAGGGAGGGGCAGAGCTTCTGTAATGGGATACAGACAGGGGGAGGGCAGAGCGTCTGCAATGGGATATAGACAGGGGGAGGGCAGAGCGTCTGCAATGGGATACAGATAGGGGGAGGGAAGAGCATCTGCAATGGGATACAGACAGGGGGAGGGAAGAGCATCTGCAATGGGATATAGACAGGGGGAGGGCAGAGTGTCTGCAATGGGAAGCTGACGGGGGAGGGCAGAGCATCTGCAATGGGATATAGACGGGGAAGGCATAGCGTCTACAGTGGAATACATACAGGGGGAGGGCAGACCGTCTGCAATGGGATACAGACGGGGGAGGGCAGATCATCTACAACATGATACAGACAGGGGGAGGGCAGAGCGTCTGCAATGGGATACAGACAGGGGGAGGGCAGAGCGTCTGCAATGGCATACAGACAGGGAAGGCATAGCATCTACAGTGGAATACAGACAGGGGAGGGCAGACCATCTACAATATGATACAGACAGGGGGAGGACAGAGCGTATGCAATGGGACACTAACAGGGGAGGGGCAAAGCTTCTGCAATAGGATACATACGGGGGAGGGCAGAGCGTCTGCAATGGGATGCAGACAGCGGAGGGGCAGAGAATCAAGCAATGGCATACAGACAGAGGACAGTTTTGAGCAAATCTTCAGCAGAAAAAAAAGTACAACATTTCTATGATGGGAATTTTCTGTTTTGGGGAAAAAACAAAACAGCAGAAAATTATTTAAATACAAGGAGAATGCAGAACTGAGTGGTACAGAGGGATCTGTGTGTCTTAGTGCATGAATCACATCAAATTACTCTGAAGATGCAGCTGGTGATTTGGAAGTAAATGGAATTATTCTGTTTCGTGTAAGGGGCGTTGTGTTTGATCTTAGCGATGATTTTTGCATCAGTACAGGGCATTGCTGAGATCACATCTGATGTATTATGTGTCGTTATAATTGCCTTAACTGATAAAAACAAAATTGCTTTCGAATTTTTTTCAAAGATTTTTCTCTTTACTCATTCTTGGGATGAAGGCATTACGTTACGAAGAAGGAACAGTTCGACCGGAGAATCAGAGATGTTTTATTGACCGTATAACATCTTGAGAAGAGTGTAGTTGGTGAATACCGGATGGATATTTCTTCTTATGTGGGAGAATAAATTTGGGGAAATAATTTAATAATAAGTCAGGTTCAAAGGAAAGGTCATTGGACCGAAAAATTGTACTCTGATTTATCTTCATATCTGATGCTAGACAGGCGGAGCTTTTCCAGCAATTTCTGTATTTGTTTAACAATAAAACTTATTTATCTTAACACAGATATTGTGAAGTCATCAAACGCTTATGTTTACATTATGCAGGTGCATATTAACACATCTTCAAAACAAGTAGGGACATTTATTGTGAATGAATTGATTCGGTGTATGACAACAGCAATAATGCACTGACCTGGAGACGAGAATGTGATGGAGTCATATAGTTCGAACAATATACAAGGAGAGCTCACTTGGTCCAGTCTGGGGCCTGATAACGTTACTGATTTAACTTACAGATAGAAAATGTAGCCTGTCTGTGAAGGAACAGCCTGTTGCTCCTTTTCTGTTTCCCTGCCGCTCAACACAGCACTGTGTGGGAGTAAAAAAAGCCTAGTCGTCTTTTCCACTCATGGAGGATACCTGATGATGATTCATTGGAATCTCCCCAATGCCTGAAGCAAAGGAATTCAGCCAAATCCAACTGTTTCAGGAAGAAATCCCATTGTCAGAAGGTTATGCGAGACGAATAACTTCAGAAGTAATGATTCAGACTCGATATGTGAGGGGATCAGACAAGAGATTCTGTGGGTGCAAATGGGAATCCAAGATGATGTATAGCTTCCTACGTTCCCGGGTCCAGAGTGTCTCAGAGCGGCTGCAGAACGTTGTCACCGGGGTGGGGGAGCAGCCAGAAGTCATTGTGCACACTGGTACAAATGACACAGGTAGAAATAATGATGAGGTCATGCAGAGTGATTATAGACAGCGAGGAAAAAGGGTAAAAGACAGGACCACGACAGTGGTAATGTCGGTTTACTTCCAGTGTTCTGTGCTCGTGAGAGTAAGAACAGGCGGACACGGTAGAGGAATGCGTAGCTAAATAATTGGTGCAGGAGGTAGGGATTCAGAGTTTTAGATCACTCGGAACTTTTGTGGGGCAGAGGTGACCTGTTCAGGAAGGACGGGTTGTACCTGAATTGGAAGGGGACTAATATCCTGGCTGGCAGGTCTGCTAGTGCTACAAGGGAGGGTATCAACTAGATTGGCTGGCGTGGGGGACGACATGGGATCCTCAACAGCAGGGTTGCAAGTGCGAGGCTGGAAGGAGATACCGTAATCACAAACAATAAAGTGCAGAGATAGCTTAGGCAGGAACATGACAGGGAGCAAGGAATGAGGTACAACAATGACTGCAGATGCTGGAAACCAGATTTTGGATCAGTGGTGCTGGAAGAGCCAGCAATTCAGGCAGCATCCGACGAGCAGCAAAATCGACGTTTCGGGCAAAAGCCCTTCATCAGGATATGCCTGTTGCATTAAATTGCATCTATCTCAATGTAAGATGGCTGACAGGTAAGGCCGATGAACTCAGTGCGTTGAGAGGTACGTGGGACTGGGATATTATAGACATTACAAAACATGGCGAAGGGAGGGACAGGACTGGCAGCTTAATGTACCGAGTTAAAGGTGCTTTATGCGAGACAGAGTTGGTGGAAGGAGGTGTGGGGGGTTTCATTTTTGATTAAGGCGAGTACCACAGCAGTAATCAGAGATAAAATAACTAATGGATCATCCAGTGAGGATTTGTGGGGGACGCTAAGAAATAAAAAGGGAATGATGATATTATTTGGGTTGTACTATAGGCCCCCTAATAGTAAACGGGAATTAGAATAATTAAAATATGTAGAGAGATTGGGGAGACTTGCAGGGCCAATGGGATTGCCATAAACGTAGATTTTAATTTTCCTAACATTGACTGAGAATTACATAGAATTAAGGACTGAGATGGGGTGTATCTATGAAGTGTGTTCAGAAACGTTTCCTCAAGCAGCATGTAGAGGGTGCAATTCAGGAAGGGGTAAAACTTGACCTACTGTAAGAAATGGAGCAGGACAGGTGACTGAAGTGACAGTGGGGGAGCACGCTGGGACCAGTGACCATAGATTTAAAATACTTATGGAGAAGGACAAAACTGGCCCGCATGTTCAAGTTCTAAATTGGGGGAAGGCGAACTTTGATGGAATTAGATAGGAGCTTGTAGGGGTTGGTTGGAGGAGTTTGTTTAGAGGTGAAGAGATCCGGCTAGTGGGAGGCCTTTAAAAGTGAAATGTCTACAGTTCAAGGTCTATATGTTCCTGTGAGGGTAAAAGGCAAGGTTGGCAGGAAGAGGGAACCCTGGATGTCAGGAGATATTGAGGCTTTGACAGGCAAAAAGGAGGCGTGGCTGGGGTCCATGCAGCTGGGATCAAGGGAATTCCTGGCGGTGTACAGGAAATGCAGGAGTTTACCGAAGAAGGAAATCAGAAGGGCGAAAAGGGCGCACACGATAGCATTGTCTGAGAAGATTAGGGTGAATACAAAGAGGTTCTTTAAGTATATTAAAGTTAAATGAATAACTACATGAGAATATGACCCCTCAAGGTCCAAAGTGGCATTGCATGTCGAGAATCATAGGAGATGTGTGTGATTCTCAATGAATATTTCTCCCCTCTCTTTACTGTGGAGAAATACAAGAAGGCTTGGGAGGTTAACAAAGGTCGTGGTGATATCTTGGGGTTAGTCAATATCGCAGGAGAGGACGTGTTGGATGCATTAGAATGTATGAAGGTGGATAAATCTCCTGGTCCTAAACAGATGCATCCAAGAACACTGCAAGAGGCTACAGAAGAAACTACGGGGACCTGCGTGATATTTTTGCATTATCGTTAGCCACAGGTTAAGTTATAGAATATTGAAGTGTAGCAAACGTTGTGCCATTTTTCAAGAAGGGAAGCAAAGAAAAATCTGGGAACTATAGACCGGGAAGCCTAACGTCTGTAGTAGGTAGGTTACTTGAGAAGATTCTGAGGGATAAGATATGCGCACGTTTGGAAAGACAGGGTTTGATTAGAAATGGCTTATTTGTTTCAATTTCCTACAGTATGGAAACAGGCCATTTAGCCCAACAAGGCCACACCGACCCTCTGAATAGCAAACCACCCGGTCCCATGCCCCTATCCTATATTTACCCCTAACTAATGCACATAAGGCTGTGGACAATTCACCTGACCTGTACATCTTTGGATTGTGTAAGGAAAATGAAGCTCCCAGAGGAAACCCACGCAAACACAAGGAGAATGTGCAAACTCCAAAAAGAGTTACCCGAGGCTGAAATCAAACCCAGATCCGTGGCACTATGAGACAGCAGTGCTAATTGAGCGACCATGCCACCCTTGCTTTTTTTCAACGCAGTTCAATGACACAGTTACAAAATCTATTCTGTGTTGCTGGAAAAGCGCTGCAGGTCACGCAGCATCCAAGGAACAGGAGAATCGACGTTTCGGGCATGAGTCCTTCTTCAGGAATCATCCTGAAGCCCTTCCTGAAGAAGGGCTCATGCCCGAAACGTCGATTCTCCTGCTCCTCGGATGATGCCTGAACTGCTGCGCTTTTCCAGTAACACATTTTCGGCTCTGATTTCCAGCATCTGCAGTCCTCACTTTGTCCACAAAATCTATTCTTCCCTTCACCATTGATGCACGTTCCAACGCGACAAACCATGGATAATTTATTGCCCACTGAAAATTATTTATTATTGTTTGGTGTTATTTATTTTAATAATCAATATTAATAGTTGTTTTTAGACTGGAACGATTGCATGACTTTGTGAGTGGGAGATCATGCCTCACAAATTTACTTGAGTTCTTTGATGAAGTGACCAGGAATGTTGATGAGGGCAGCGCAGTAGACATAGTCTGTATGGATTTCAGTAAGGCCTTTGACAAGATTACTCTTGATAGGGTGGTCTGGAAGGTTAGAATCGCATGGAATCCGGAGGGAGCTGACAAATTGGATAGACAATTGGCTTGATGGTAGTAAACAGAGGGTTATAGTGGAAGCATGCTCTCGGACTGGAGGCCTGTGACACATGAAATGACTCAGGGGTCAGTGCTGGACCCATTGTTGTTTATTATCTATTTCAATGATATTCTTGAGAATGTACAAGGCATGATTAGTAAATTTGAAGGTGACACTAAAATAGGTGGTATTGTGGACAGTGAGGAAGGTTATCAGAAATTGCAGCAGGATGTTGATCAACTGGAGAAGTGGGCTGAGGAATATTTTTCGCAAACTTAGATCAATGTAGGAGTTTCATGGTGAATGGTAAGGCCTTAAGCAGTGTCGTTGAGCAGAGGGACCATGAAGTTCAGGTCCACCGTTCTCTGAAAGTGGAGTCACAGGTAGACATGGGCAGTGAAGAAAGCTTTTGGCTCACTGGCAGTCAACGGTCAGGACATGGAGGAGAGAAGTTGGTAAGTTATGTTGCAGTTATACAGGATGTCGGTGAGACTGCACTTGTAGTGTTATGTTCAGTTTTGGTCACGTTGCGATCAGAAGGATGTTTTTAAATTGAAATGTGTGGAGACGGAATTTACAAAGATGTTGCCAGGACTCAATAGTATGAATTATAGGAAGAGGTTAGACAAGTGAGAACTTTTGTTCTTTAGAGTGTAGGAGACTGAGGGGGATCTTATAGAAGTGTATAAGATTATGAGAGGCATGGATAATGTGAATGGACAGAAACTTTTTTCCCAGAGTTGGGGAATTGAGGACGAGAGAGCATCAATTTAAGGTGAGATGGGAAAGAATAAAAGGGAAACTGATGGACAATGTTTTACAATGAGAGTGGTCCACTAAGGGAATGAGATGTCAGCGGAAGTGGGTGAAGCATTTATATTAACAATATTTAAACGGCATTTGGACAATTACATGGACAGGAAAGGACAACAAGTGACATGTGCTGGGAAAAGAGGTTAATGTGGATGGATATTTGTGTCAACATGGACCAGTTTGGGCCAAAGGGCCTCTCTCCATGCTGTAGGACTTGATGACTCCATAAGTAGAATAGCATATTGGTCAAACTCTCATTCTTACTTTGGTCATGAGTTCGAATAATACTTGGACAACGTTCTTTCAAGATAACTTTGCAGAGATTTTCCTTTTCAATTTGATATCGAACAGACGTGTGTGTGTGTTCTGCAGTATTTTTCAAAGGGAAATATCAATGTACGTGTTTGCAATATCCACTCGTCATTCTTCTTTCCATCATAGTTTGAGCAACTTTGCTTTGGTCATATACATGTTCTTTTAACAGATTGAAGGAATCTGTCTGACTTGTTCCTAAAACTGACCCTGAGACAGTCTGAGAACTATATCATTGGCCATATCACCAATCTAGTTATATAATTTTTTGTGGCTAGTGGACGAGTGGGACTAGAAAAGGGAACAACGATCCAAAAACACAAGAAATTATCGACTCAGTCAGCCTGAGGGATAGGATTTACATGCATTTAGAAAGACGAGGACTTATTAGGAATAGTCAACATGGCTTTGTACAATGGAAATCATGTCTCATTAATGTGATTGGTATTTTGAAAAAGTGACGAAGAAGATTGAGGAAGGCACTGTGGTATACATTGCACAGACTTCTGCAAGGCATTTAATAAGATTCCTCATCGTAGACAGAATACTAAGGTTAGGTCATATGGAATTCAGGAAAGGCTAATCAATTGTATACAAAATTGGATTGAAGGTAATGCCTTGTTTTCCAGACAGTAGGCCTGTGGGCCGGGGTGCGCTGAAAAATCAGTGCTGAGCTCAGTGCTTTTTTATCATGTATTTAAACAACTTGTATGTGATTATCGGAGGCATGGTTAGTAGGTTTACAGGCAACATAAAAACAAAAGTGGGGCAGTGGACAGTGATGATTATTTCAGAGTACAACAGCACCCTTGACAAACAAAGGGCCAAGGACTGGCAGATAGAATTTAATGAAAACATTTGTGAGTTGTGGTTCTGTTCGCCGAGCTGGAAATTTTTGTTGCAAACGTTTCATCCCCTGTCGAGGTGACATCCTCAGTGCTTGGGAGCCTCCTGTGAAGCGCTTCTGTGGCGTTTCCTCCGGCATTTATAGTGGCCTGTCCCTGCCGCTTCCAGTTGTCAGTTTCAGCTGTCCACTGTAGTGGCCGGTATATTGGGTCTAGGTCGATGTGTTTGTTGATGGAGTTTGTGGATGAGTGCCATGCTTCTAGGAATTCCCTGGCTGTTCTTTGTTTGGCTTGCCCTATAATGGTAGTGTTGTCCCAGTTGAATTCATGTTGTTTGTCGTCTGCGTGTGTGGCTATTAAGGATAGTTGGTCGTGGCGTTTCGTGGCTAGTTGATGTTCATGGTTGCGTATCGTTAGCTGTCTTCCTGTTTGTCCTATATAGTGTTTTGTGCAGTCCTTGCATGGTATTTTGTACACTACATTAGTTTTGCTCATGCTGGGTACCGGATCCTTCGTTCTGGTGAAAATCCCATGAGTATAGGAGATGGGGTAGCATATTACGCTTCTACAGGACGTTGATGAGGTCACGTTAAGAATACTGCGTACAATTCAGTTGGCACTGCTAAAGGATGGATGTTGCTAAGCTTGAGAGAATGCAGAAAAAAATTACAAGGATTTTGTGGAACCTGAGGAATTGAGCTGCAGGAGAGGATGAACAGGTTGAGGCCTTTCCCCCTGGACTGTTGGAGTCTCAATATTGACATGACAGAAGCTTATAAAATCCTGACGGCCATGAATAGTCTCAATGACCAACATCTATTTTCCCAGTGTAGGGACTTCCAGAACTAGACGTCTTAGGTTGAAGATGACAGGGGAAAGATTTAGACGGAACCTGAGGGGAAACGTTTTCATGCAGAAACTAGTGTGTGCACTGGCGGGTACAATTACATAGTTACCATATATCTGGATAGATATATAAATAGAAATGGTTCAGAGGGATATGGACCAAATGCTGGCATTGGGTTTAGGTTAGGTTAGGATGCCTGATCGGCATGGAGAATTTGGACAAAAGGATGTGTTTCCATGCTGTATGACTCTCCTATTCTATCACAGGGATGAGGAAAAATGCTAAAAGGGCTTTTGAATGGGAATTCTCTTCCCCAGAAGTTTGTGGTGCCTCTCTGATTGCAAGTATTCACAGCTGAGTTAGTTAAAGATTTCACAGAGACTGCGTCATGGTTAATGGGATACAGACAAGAAAGTGGGGCTGAAACCAAACCTGATCAGCCACAATCTTAGTGTCTGGTGGAGAAGACTCAAAGTATCTCAGGACCCACTCCTACTCGTCAGTCCCCTGTTTCTGTGTTCCATTCAGACCCTCAAACCTGCTGCATCTGAGCAGTTGGAGGCCACTTACTGCTATCACCTGGTGCACAGAAACAGAGGAGAACATTCACTCCCTCATGACTGTCACACACGGTTTGGGAGATTTGGAAAATGTAATTGGAAAACCCAGGCTGGATATGAAAGAGGTCCGTCATTTCTCTTTACAGAGCTTCCCTCTCTGCAACTTGTGCTCCATTTGTTGGTAGACCCAGATTCACTGTGAATACAGCCCCCATACATCACCCAGAGATGGCTCACAAAGTCCTCTGGGCTCCTTGACTGCAACATTCCTTAACAGACCTTCCAGGTACTTTCCTGTAAATAATCTAATCTAATCTAATCTAATCTAATCTAATCTATTCTAACCTAATCAAATTTTCCAATAACAGAATGTGAGAATATCAGGAACAAAGGCAGGTCGTTCACCTCCCAAGCCTGCCTTGCCTTTCACTAAGATCATGGCTTCATAGCCCTCACCTCTCTGATACGTCAAAATCCGTCTCCAACCTCTATGAGCACTTCCATAGAACACAGAACAAAGAACAGTAGAGCACAGTACAGGACATTCGAATCTCGATGCTGTACCACCCGTTTATCCTAGTCTATGATCAGACTATCCTACATGCTTCCGTTCACGTTCTTCCATATGCCTATCCAAGAATCTCTTCAGTTTCCCTCACGTAATTGACTCTACTTCCACTGTTGGCAGTGCATTCCACACACCCACCACTCTCTGTCTAAAGAACCTACCTCGGATATCTCCCTTAAACCTTCCTTCAATTACCTTAAAATTATGACCCCTTGTGATAGATATTTCTGCCCTAGGAAACAGTCGTTAGCTATTCACTCTGTCTATGTCTCTCATCATCTTGCACACCTCTATCAAGTCACCTGTCATCTTTCTTCTTTCCAATGAGAAATCCCTTGCTCCCTCAAGCTTCCTTCATGAAACTTGCCCTCCAGTCCAGGCAGCATCTTGGTAAATTTCCGCTCTAAAGCTTCCACATCCTTCCTATAATGGGGTGACCAGAACTGAACACAATATTCCAAATGTGGTCTATCCATGGCTCTATAGTGCTTCAGCCTAACCTCACGGCTCTTAATCTCAATCCACCTGCTAATGAAAGCCAACACACCATATGCCTTCTTAACCACATCATCAACTTGGGGAGCATATTTGAGGGATCTGTGGACACGGACCTCGAGGTCGCTCTGTTCCTCCACACTGCCAAGAATCCTGTCTTTAACCATGTATTCTGCATTCACATTCGAGCTTGCAAAGGGATTCACTTCACACTTTTCCAGTTTGAACTCCATCTGCCACTTCTCAGCCCAGTTCTGCATCCTGTCAATGTCCTGTTGCAACCTACAAAATCCCTCCACATTCTGTACCACTCCAACAACCTTTGTGTCATTGGAAAACGTGGTAACCCACTATTCCACACCCCCATCCAAGTCATTTATAGAAATAAAAAAGAGTAGGGGTCCCAGAGCCGCTCCCTGCAGAACATCACTGGTCACTTTCAGTGATCTAGCTCCCCTAACTCTGTGTAAGAGAATTCCTGACATTCACTACCCTTTGTTTGAAGAAAACATTTTCTGCTTCTACATCATGACCTATTGATATGAACAAAAGATGGACACAGGGGCTCAGGTAAGAGAGACTGATCCTGAACTCAAGGCAGTATTTGACTGAGGATGAGATCAAGGAGCCTGAGGAAAATCACACTTAATGAGAATCGATTGTGACCTCGCCACTGTTTGGAGCCATTCACGGTACAAGGGAAGATGATTACCATTGGTCGGCATCTATCATCTCGGCCATGGGGCATCTCTACAGGAGATCCTCAAGATAGCTCCCTCAGCCCAGGCATCTTCTGTTTGTCAGCAGGGAATCCTGCAGTTTGGAAAGATGCCTTTCAGCCCATTGAGTCAAAACTTAGCAGAAGTGGGGATATTCACTGAAGTTTACATAATGTTTAAAACAAGTTGTCCCTCTTCAGCTCTTGAAGCAGTCTGTGTCCATGTACAACTAGACCTGGACTACATTCAAGATTGTGCTGTTAAAATCTGGGTAACATTCATGTTACAGCACTGTACATTTCTACAGTAAAACGAGGAGGACATTGAGCACTTCACTCTGGTTTCACAAGAATATGAGGAAGCCATTCAGCCCACCAAAACTACTGAGCAAAAAGGCGGATAGCACATCCAGTCCCTCCTGCCTATAAAACAGGAAGATAAGGGATCTGCTCACTCCCATACACACTTACACAGGATCAGTAAGAGAAAATTTCACTCCCGGTGTCATTAAAAAGGAACAGGAAGAGGTCATTCAGCTTCTCAAGCCACTAACACAGGAACAGGAAAGGGTCAGAGATGTTTTAACGCTTCAAACAAAAGGAGCAGGGGCAGCACAGATATATTGCTCCAAATTGATCCACGTGACATAATTACTGATAGTACATAAGTATTACATCAACATGGTTTTCTGGCATTCGAAATGAAGCCAACCTTTTTAAAGTATTTTCCAAATAATTGTTTTCAATCTCTAAGAAGGCAGAACCATGGTCTCCATGGAGGTCAGAAGCTGGTGTGGAATGACTAACTCTTTCAAAATGAAGTCATCGTTGCTGCTGACAGGATTGTGCACAAAGTGACATTCAATGCAGTGTCGAACACTAACTGTGCATTCAAGTGTCCCGAGTTCATTCAGAGCCTGTAGCTCTCTGTCAATCGAAATGGGGGCTCTGCAGATGCATGTAAACTATCGGGAATCCATCATCCAATGGAAAGTATGGAATTTTCACACTATTCAGCTGTTTGGGACATAATGAATGTCAGTCCAAGATCATCAAGTTCAGCTTCTTATTTTCTCAGAGCCCTACACATTACACACATAGTCACTGCACTCACTCCGCGTGGTACCATCATGCCAGGGTTTAGTCTGGTAAAACCCCTTTGTGCTGTCTCCGTGACAAAGAGATCATTATCTATAAAGCAAACCAAACAAATACTCTCTCAACAAAACACGACCAATGGGAAATAGGTTCTAACTCTGGTGCTTCAATCATTTTGCATGAAGAGCCACATATCACTTACTTCCTGCCCCATAAGAATTCTGCTTGCGAATTATGACCAAGGACATCCAGGTACTTTTCAACAATAGCTCTTCCCAATCTCTCACCATTTAATAAATATAAGTATACATGATGATATTTGTTGTTCACATCTGAAACATTTTATACCTTGTGAACATCTATTGCCCAAACACTGATCCTGCTGCCACCCATCAATCCTTCAGTCCAGAGAAAAAAAACAGCATTATTCTCGTATCTACATTACCAATGTTTAATCCATATGGTATATATTCCACCCCTACATTCCCATGGACTCTCACATTCCCCACTCACCTGTATTCAATCAGGTCAAGCGTCTTCTAAAACTCAAATAGTCATCTCCCATTGGTTCTCAATTGTCGAAGGCACAATGCACAATCTCCACAAAAAGGTTTATCGACGACCATTTCCCTTTCCTGAATCTAGGCCGATTCTACAAAATCATATCATTATTTTCCAAGTGTCTAGTTTTCACGTTCCTTATAAAAGGTTCCAATGATTTATTTTTCTCACAGCTGACATCAAGCGATTTAGTTTTATGTTTTCCCTCTTCGTCCTGTTTTAAATATTTATGTTTCCAATAGCTGCTTTTCAGTCAGCAGGATCCTTTCCAGAATCTAACCAGCTTTGAAGAATAATAATTTTTTTTTTTCACTAGCTCTGTTTTCATCTCCTCAATACTCTGGGATGTAACTCATCAGATGCAGCAACTTATGAAACTTCAGTTCAATTAGATTTCCAAAAGAATAACCTGCATTAATTCTAAGTTCCTGCATTTCCTAATTTTCACCAGTCCCACTTCTGTCTAGTATATCTGGAAGTTGGTTTCTGTACCTTCTCCTGTGAAGATGGAACCAATGCATTCCTCTCAGCAGGCGGGTGGCTTGTGTCAGCTCGTCATACATCGGAGGACAACACTTCAGAGATGGTGAATACATTACCCACTCCTGCCTGGAAAGTTCCAGAATTAAAACAGGTAAATTCATGGTGAAAGAAAGCACAGTCCTTTCCCTGGTGTGAGGCTACAGGTTATACTGAAGGAGGGACACAGCTCAGTGAGCACCTCATTTTTGAAACAAGCTGGTTTCACACATTACACCTGAATGGGTCCAGCTTAGACAAATCTTCCTGGAAATCCCAGGAAGGAAAGTGCAGTGCTTTGCTCCTCCTTGTTTCCAGAGCTTCCCTTCTGTGTAGTCTTCGCTCCATTTGTTTACCATGGACCCAGACACGCTGTAAATGCAGTATCCAGAGTGCGGTCACCAGACGCTCGGTTCTCCCAGAATGAACTCAGCAGCTGACAAAACAAACCTGAGAACACCATCCACAGAAACTCCACGGACTTTCTAATGACAGCAGCAAATCAATGCCGCACACACATAGTGCACCCATTCAGTGTTGAAAATGCCTCCCTCTCCTTAGTTTCTCTTCCTGGTTGAGAAAGCCGTTGCAACTCTGTAAAGCCCCACAGTAACAGTTCCTCTCTCCAAAGAAGCAGCTGACTCTGTAACATTTCCTTCTTCTGTATCTCAGCAACTGTAAGGGCAGCACCAGTATTGCCAATGGAATAGATCATCACACTCAGAGAAGAGAGACAGAGGGAACATAACTCACTTTAATCAGGGACATACCTAAATGTACATGATATTTGGGAATATGGGAAAGACAGGAATGTTTGAATAACTTGTCATTCAATTTTCCTCCCAGACCATCATCAGCAATCCTTTTGTTTTCTTTTCCTTTCTCTCTCTCTCTCTCTCTGGACATTGGCGAATTTTATTTCAGATCTCCATTATTCACAGTTCCTTGGTTTATTTCACCTTTAATGTTGTTGTTTCATGGTAGGTCAGCATCTCTGGCAATGGGCAGCATGTGTTGCCCATCCAAATTGCCCTTGACTGTGAGGCCATTTGTCAAGATAACATGGAGCCAACTATTTTATTGTGGAACTGAAGTCGCCCTTAGTCCAGACCAGGCAATAATATTAAGCATCTTTACCAAAGGCTATCAATGAAATATTAAAAGAAATCCTGATTGTTTATTTTTTCCATCAGTGAAATTTCATTCCAAGTTTTGTCATTCGACTTTAAGTTCAGTCATCGGCTATGGTAGGATTTCAAACAAAGCCTTTAGAGTCATCACCTTTGCCTCTGAATTACACGTGCAATGACATTATGACTCTCATACAGAGTACCTGTTGTGAATTACCTGTAGTGACGGCAACAAGTTTGTGGTCAAAATATTTGTCACGGGTAGCGGGGTCAGAATACAACGGGAGCCATAAATTCTGAAGTTAATAAAGGACGACACGGTGGCACAGTGGTCAGCACTGCTGCATCACAGCGCCAGAGACCCGGGTTCCATTCCCGACTCAGGCGACTGACTGTGTGGAGTTTGCACGTTCTCCCTGTGTCTGCGTGGGGTTCCACCGGGTGCTCCGGTTTCCACCCACAGTCCAAAGATGTGAAGGTCAGGTGAATTGGCCATGCTAAATTGCCCGCAGTGTTAGGTAAGGCGTAAATGTATGTGTGGGTTGCGCTTCGGCGAGGCGGTGTGGACTTGTTGGGCCGAAGGGCCTATTTCCACACTGTAAGTAATCTAATCTAAAAGGGCCAGATGATGCTTAATTCAGCAACAGCATTGAGGCAGAAGTCGAGACTAGAGATATTATCGAGGTGGGTGTGGGCAGACTCGATGACAGAAAGAATACCGAGACATAAAACAGTTCAGGGCAAAGGTCAGGTTGAGGTTGTGAACAGTCATGTTCCTTCTGAGATGTTTATGAGTGAAGGGTCTGAAATTACTTTAAAGGAAATGGAGTTTGTGAATGAAACTGAATAAAATACTCGACGTCTTTGCGAAATATAAATAACAGAATTATCAATGATTTTCACCATAGTTTATAGAATTGACAGGGATAGACTTACCAGGAACACCAATAATAACGAGTATGGGATAGTAACCAGCTTGAATAATCCTCAGTACGGCTTCGATCCGCAACTGTAACCATGGCCAATCCTGAGAAAGCCAGTAAAGACCCAAAGATAGACTCCTGTTCATTGTAGTAACTTTCGAATCTAATATTCTCAAATTCGGATCGATTGCTGGAACATTTCAGTCTATTGTTCTGATTCACTTCCTCTCCCTCTCTCTGGAGCTGCTATCCCTATCGTGTTGAGGATCACGCTGCCCCCGATACTACGGGGTAACAGGGTCAAAGATGCCCCTTAATTACGGAAGAGGGAAACTCTCCAGTGACACAGTTAGGGTCCATGGAGACTGATATCAATCATAGTCACTGAACAAACAGCTCCAGTTAACCCATTTCACTGTATCCTGTATAGATCACAATAATGCTTAGTCTGGGTGGGGTATTGACATCGCTGACTATTGGGTGAATGGCACATCTCCAATTCTAAAGTTCGAGGTGACGGAGAGAGATGATGCTTTCTCTTCACAAGCTCGATGATTCTACTGTGTTTTGGCAGGGTAGGAATTGCTGGGTTCCCGAGACTGTCTATGACTGATCACCAGGCCTGCTGCATGCTTTCGTTTTATTTATTTATGTTTAACTTTGACATTTATCTTACCATCATTTCACGGTTTCGGTGGGGTTCGGCATTTTTGAGAGGCTCCTGCAGTGCCATAAACGGGGTAGATACACTTCATTCCTTGTGGTCCTTGAAGCTGCAGCCTGGTCCTGTGGAGTGATGGCCAAGCTCTCATAGAAGCAGGAATCTTAGTTTTACATTTTGCCAGTTATTGGTAGGGTCTCAGCAGGGTTGGAAGGCAGGAAATCTCTCCCGGCTGCTGCCCTCTCTCTCTGCGATTTCTCTCAGAATTGTCTTTTGATGTTCTTTCCTCCTGGATTGGAGAAATGCATGTGAGACAATCTGTTTCCTGAATTTGTTTTGTGAAACGTGGGTGTTTATAGGATGTTGCCATTTTGGAGTAGTTACTGTATAGTAGTTAAATAGTCTATTATTCTGTTATGTTTTCCAATAGAATTAAGTTATTACAAGTTGCTCTTGTTTTTGTTGTATTTTATCGACGGTGTTTGAATATATTGTATTTTGCTGAATGTTGAATATTTTGACCAAGCGAATTGCATCTAAAACAGAGCACCTCATACTTACCTTCAAAATAAGAAAACTTTCCGGTTTTGATAAGATTACATTCCAGCGTGGAAACAGGCCCTTCGGCCCAACAAGTCCACACCGACCCGCCGAAGCGCAACCCACCCATGCCCCTACATTTACCCCTTACCTAACACTACGGGCAATTTAGCATGGCCAATTCACCTGACCTGCACATCTTTGCACTGTGGGAGGAAACCGGAGCACCCGGAGGAAACTCAAGCAGACACGGGGAGAACGTGCAAACTCCACACACAGTCGCCTGAGGCGGAAATGGAGCCCGGATCTCAGGCGCTGTGAGGCAGCAGTGCTAACCACTGTGCCACCGTGCCGTGGGTTGACACGACCTTCATCATATATTTTCAGATTCGTCTGCTCATGTGCATCGCAAGAAGGACAGATAATCATGTTTTAATTGGTTAATTACTTAATGGACAACATGTTGCAGAAATACGGGGTTTAACAGCGGACTGCGCCGAGCTGGAGGAGTGATAGCTCGATAAGTAATTATACCGGATACTCAATCCACTTCACAGATCCAGCCCAGACACGTATAAACCTAGATGAGATACCTGCTCAGCACGGAGCACTGTGCAGACCAGGCTCAGTTCAACACAGAAATCTGTCCAGGATGGAGCATTGTACAGACCCGGCTCAGGACAACCCAGCAATTTGTCTAGGATGGAGCACTGTGCAGACCAGGCTCAGGACAACTCAGCAATCTTCCAGGATGGAGCACTGTGCAGACGAGGCCCAGTACAACCCAGCAATCTCTCCAGGATGGAATACTGTGTAAGTCTCACCAGGCCACTGGCTATCTGTCCAACATGGAGACCAGCACAGACACACCGGGGCATTGATTCAGTAACCCAGATGAAACGGTCGGTCCAGCATGGGGTGATATGCAGCCCACACTAGTGTCTTGCTTTATAAACAGGTTTCTGTTCAGTTTGGGTAGCTGTACAGTGACAAGCAGTGAATTGGTCTGTAAACCGGGAGCAGTTACCCTCCCAACATGTAGAGCTGTGCACACCACCCCAGTGCATTGTTCAATAACTGTGTTAGATCACTGCCCAGCGTGGGGAAATTTGCAGCACATACTGGAAGTGAAAGGATGTGCACCTCCCATCCATTTACAGCTCCACATCTCCATTGTGCCATGACAACGGGTGCTGTGGGTATGAAAATCACTGCCAGAGAGAGATGGTGGGGATATCAGTTTAAATAACAACAAAGAAAAGAATTTTGGGAAAAAGAGAGAGGGAGATTGAGAGAATATTTTATTGAGAATCACACGTTTCAGCATGCTGATATGAAGTTATTTCGACAGTACCCTGCAACATGAGCCAGTATTCCCAGAATTGATGGGTGAACCGGATATTGGTGTGAGTTCAGATGATGGACAGTTTTGAATGAGCATTTGTTCTGCAGCTCTGTAACTGAAAGTGGGCACAGCAGAGTCTATGACTCATTGGGCTGAATATAACAATAATTTATCTTTGTGTGATTTTCAATAAGTGTGACAGATGGGTTGTCTGCAAGAGGCTGAGCTAGTTTCCTGGTACTATCATATCGAACTCACCTCATTAACTATCCAGCCACCCCATGGTGTCCCTGTCATTCAATGTCAGCCCGATCCCACCTATCATGGCTGGAGTTCCTCACCACCACCCGGATGCCCCGACAGTCCGTGATCCCTGGCACTGGTGCCATCTTTAAAAGCTAATGGGCTCACGATTGAGCTCTCTCCGTTTGGAGCTACCCTGCACAGTTTACCCTGATCATGGCAGATATGGGTCAATTACACCACAGTTTGTTGACAGGGGTATGGAGGTCCTGGTGGAAGTGCTAGTACAGAGGGGGACCATTTTCTTCCCAGAGGGAGCCACGCCACAAGACCCACCAAGCATGGCCTGAGCTCACCAACCAGCTCAGTGCAGTATCTGTGGTCTGAAGAAATGTTCAGCAATACAGGACAAGCTTCAATAACTTTCCCCACTCTGTCAGGATAAGGGCACCGGATTATCCCTGCTCCCTCACACTTTCTGTATATTGATTTTAGCACCGACACCCGAACACGATTCATGGTCCACAACTCTCATTACTGCATGCAAAGCCTTCTCTCTCTCTCTCTCTCTCGCCTTTGCAATACTCCCATGAGTTGATAGAATATTCTGAAGAATGCTGATTTTGGAATGTTCAAGTCAGTGTTCCAAATAATTCCCATTTTCAGAAAAATGTCAATGTCCCAGGATGTAACACAGTAGAGAAAGACACAAAGTTGTACAGTTTTCAAATCGCATGCAATTCAAATCCACCATGAGGCCATTCAGCCTTTCAAACGTATTCTAGCATTTAAGAAGATTGTGGCTGATCTGATGATTTTCTCAGTTCCATGTTACATGAACTTTCAGTCATTCAACTCCCTGGGTTCCTGTCACTGAGCAGACAACACTCAGGCACTTTTACCCCGGTTTTCTTCAAGCGCCTGCTCGAGGGCATTCCCCAAGGGGACGCACTCTCCCAACAATATATTCCATCAGCTTTCTCCATCTATGTAATGGTAAGCACATTTTACACAGACTAATCAAAAGTCTACACTCATTTTATGGTTATCGATATCCAATCACAATTAGTAATTCTGGTTATTTCGTTTGTCTCACCTTATGGTATTCAGCCAAAGACGTCTTTGAAATACTTGTCTCATCAAAAAATACAATTTCTAGCAGAGAACGTTTTTACCCTCAGTCGTTATTTTGACCGTTATCTGAATTGTACCTTTTTCCTTGTTATGAAAGTTTCTCTTACCCTTTGCCTGTGACTGTTTCTGTCTGTAACAGTTACACTGTCTCCCACTCAGTTGGCTGGACGGCTGGTTTGCGATGAAGATGGAGGCCAACAGCGCCGGTTCAATTCACCACACTGACAGAGGTTACCAGGATGGGGACGCTGTCTCACCCTTAACCCATCACCCGAGGTGTGGTGACCCTCAGCTTAAACGACCACAAGTGGTCTCTCTCTAAGGACAGAGCAGTTCTATGGTCCTTTGGAACTCTGTTCTATCACTGTTAGCATTTTAAAATGTTTTCTAGATTACCATTTCTTTTGCCGGATGTTCTGAAGCAGTATCATTTTGTACCAGTGTCAACATTTCCCCATGCTGCACATTCCAGCAAATTCCCTGATAATCCTTGACTACATTGTTACTTATGAATCTTTTGTCTATGCCTCAAAAATATTCAATATCCCTGCCTCCAATTGTCCACGGGGAAGAGAGTTCCAAAAACTCATAGCACTGAGAAAACAAAAAAAAAGCCTCACCTTCCTTGAGATTGGATATAATTACATTGGAAGCAGTTCATAGATGTTTCACTTCATGTATTCCAGGGATGAAGGGCTTATATTATGGTTACTCATAGAAAGAAAGGTGATCTCACTGAAACATACAAGATCTTCAGCAGAGTGTATCAGGTAGATATCCACAGGGTATTTGTATAGTCCAAACTTCTTGATATTGTTATAGAACCTCAACCGTGTGGAGGCAGGGCATTCTGCCCATCATATCCACACTGACCCAGCGAACAGAATCCCAACCAGACTTGCCCCCCATCCTATCCATGTAACCCTGCATTTCGCATGACTAACTCCCCTAACATACATATCCCTGGGCACTATGGGCAAATTAGCATGGCCAATCCACTCTAGGCTGCACATTTTTGGACTGTGGAAGGAAACTGGAACACTGGGAGGAAACCCACACAGACACAGGTAGAATTTTCAAGCTCCACATACAGGACCCCCGAGGTTGGAATTGAACCCAGCTCCTTGGTGATGTGAGGCAGCAGTGCGAAACACAGATCCACCATGCTCCTCCGTTAGTTATATTAGTTACTTGTGTCTGACTCAAGAAATCTGCTTGACTTGTTCTTATCACTGAACCAGACCCAGTCTAAGAATTTTATCATCGGCCATATCACCAACCTGGTCACATTTAAAATGTGATGTGAGTAGTGAAGGAGTGGGACTAGAAAAGGAAACAGTGCCAACGTCCAACCCCAGTCAGAACCGGAGTGTGGAGAAATTCAAAAAGTGGGAATTTATTCACATAGGAATTCTCCTTCCCAGAAGTATGGGATGGCTGAAGCGTTACATTATATCGAGGCTGGCTTCATCTGATTTTCCATAGAAAGTTGAATCAGGGATAATGGTGCTTGGAGAGAAAAGTGCAGCTGGGACCACAATGAGATGAGCCACGACCTTATCAACTGGTGGAGTCGTGTCAAAGGGCCGAATGTCCCACTCGTGTCCCTCAGCCTTATGTTCTGATGTTTCATTCAGCCCTTCGGACCTGCAATACAGGGGCAGATCGAGGCCAGCCCAATGGTTAGGTATAGTTTGGGAAATGTAATTGGAAAATCCAGGCTAGCCAGGAATTGACCCGCACCCCAATCCCTCTTTTCAGGCTTCCCATCTCTGTAACTTCTGCTCCAGATGTGGGTCATGTTACAGATCCAGATTCGCTGTGAATACAGCCCTGCACCTGCATTCAGCGTTAGGTCAAAGAAATCCTCTGCTCTCCCTTAATGCAACATTGTATAACACAATTTTCAGGAAAATAACCAGTTAATTTCCAGAAGAATAACATCAGAAATAAGAAATAGAAACAGGAGCCGGCTGTTCGGCCCCTCAAACCTGCACTGTATTTAATAAGAACATGGATGATCTACTTCAGGGCTCAACTCCACTTTCCTGCTAACCTTTTGTATCCCTCAACTCGCTGATATGACAAAACCCAATCCAGCCAGTCTGTAAAAACATTCAGTGACGCAGTCTCCACAACCTCTGGGTTAGGGAATTCCAGACGTTCACTACCTTCTGAAATAAGATGTTTCTTTGCATCTCAGTTTGAAATCGACGTCCCTTATTCTGTATCTACAACCCCGAGTTCGACTCTCTGCCCTGGAATTGATCCACATTCTCGAAAGTTACTTGTCAAGCCCCCTCTGCATCTTGTCCATTTCAGTAATATCATCCACGTTCATTTCAACTACAATGAATAAACGCCTCACCATTTTAGATGTACTCAATAATTCAACCCTTTCCTTCCAGGAACCCACCTCATGAACCATCCTAGTTACTTGCTGCATCGGCATGCTGACGTTATGTTTCAGACACAAAAACAATCCCATCCCTTTGCACTGTTCCTTTTGTGGGTGTCCTCTCCATTAAGTAACAGCCTGCCTTTTGGTTCTCAGTGTCATCCTCAAACTCGGATATATTTTGCACTCAGCTCCGGCTTTCAGTATAGATTGCAATTAAATCTTGCATTGGACTGATATTTGTGATACTCCAGCAGATATATTTCATCAGGAAGATCCATTAACCTTGACAGTCCGATTTCTATGTGTTAGCCAACCGTCATCCCATGCTAATACACTAGATGTCAAATTATGAGCTTCTGTCTTGTGTAACAAGTTTTACTTCGTGAAACCTTATGAAACATCTCGAGAAAGCCTCGTGTCTACCAGATCCCCTTGATCATGTCCGCTTGTTACATTCTCAGGGATCTCCAGAAAAAAACTTTGCGTGATTTAACAGGCAAAATGTAGATCGCCTTTCACAAAACCATGTTGACTTTGCATGAAGCTTTTCTAAATGCCCTGCAATTCCTTCCTTAATAATAGAATCTAGCAGATTCCCTACAATGATGTTGAGGCTAAATGGTTACTGCTTTCAGTCTCGCTGTTTTATTGAAAACAGGCGTTACATTGAAGGGTCTCCAGTTTCACTGGAACTTTCCTACAATCCAAAGAGTTATGAAATAATTCTCACAGTAACACCGATCACTCTGTAACCGCCACTTTTAAAACCAACTGTGAATTACTGCTGACCTGCGTACCCTTCCACTTATCTGTTTATTAAAAAGCCTTGTCCCTTTTGTTAGAGGCAGTTCAAGAACTTCCCTCCTATTGCTATTTTGATTATATCATTGAAATACTTACAGTGCCTTCTAATGTGAGGAATGATATAAAATTCTGGTGTAAATTATCTGTCTGTTCCATCTAGGCATCCCTCCAAACGTCCTCAATATATTTTCCTGACTTCATTTCTACCAAAGGGTATACATTCATCTTGAACTTGCTTTATATACACAGAAAATCTTGCGCTGCTTGCTTTTATATTTCTTGCTAGTTTTCTTACATCGCATCTTTTCTTCCCCTTTTCCTTGCTTTCTTGATTCATACAGTCATATCGCGCACAAACAGATCCTTTGGTCCAACTTGTCCATGCTGACCAGGTTTTCCAAACTAAACTAGTCTCATCTGCTTGCATTTGGCCCATATGCTTATGAACGTTTCCCATTCATATGTTTGTCCAAATGTCTTTGATATGTTGTAGCTGTACTTGCTTCTTCCTCTGACAGCTCATCCCATAAGCAAATTATCCTCTGTGTGAACGTTGTCCATTTGTGCCTTTTAAATTTCCTCCTTTTAACCTTAAAGCTACATCATCTATGTTTGGACTCTCCTATCCTCTCAAAAGGACCTTGGCTATTCACCCTATCCATGCCTCCCATGATATTAAAACTTCTAGAATGTCACCCCTCAACACTCCATCTGATTCTAGATTCAAGAGCAAGCATTTAAAGATAAGCACTGCAAATTTGTAACAGTATTAAAAATGACATGTAAACAACACTTAGCCCAAACTTCATAATGTGATTTGTTTTTCTCCATGTTACAATACTAAGGCAGCTTGCAATTCTTACTAGTGCTAATAAGACATCAAGGAAACAAATTCCTTTGTCTAAAGGGGGTGATGATCTCTACAAGGAAAACGTATTTTTGGCCAGTTCTCTGTTAAAAAAAAAAGAATTCTTATACCATGGGGTCAACATGCACCTTTCGCAGAGTGAGATGAAGGCTGGGTGCACTTTTTGGATATGGGATCACAATGTGAATTCAGTGTAAAGGGAGAATGGTGTTTTCAATACGGTTTACTCCAAGAATGAAACTTTCCAGAGTGAGATGTGAGTGGGAGGTCTAAAACAGCATGAATGAAGAGGCCGAGCCACACTGAGACCAGAGGCAAGGTAGCAGCACAAAATGCAGATTGATGCTAGTGCAGGGAAGGTAGACTGGATCAAAGAACTTCAGGTGAAGTGGGGAGGGACCATAATGTGAGAGAATGTGCTCTATAATTTGAGATGGAGAACCTGGAATCAGGAAGTGAAGAGGAGCAGGGAAGAGGATGGAACAGCAATGGCAGAGGTTTCTGGGAGGAATTCAGGAAGCACAGCTGAAAGTCATGCCCAGCATCTGCTTATGATCCCTGAAATAAACATCCTAAATCTGGCCCTACACTAATGCTCATCATAGTATCCTTGTCAACCATGGGTGGTACAACTTCTAATTGAGTCCTTCTTTTTGAACAGAAACAACAATTTCTGAGCGTTATTGGATATCTGCTTGAATGTCTGCCCAGGTATAACCACTGACCTCCCTCTGGGTATATTTCCACATCCCGCTTCAGATCCGATGTGAGACAGAAAGCATCAATTTAGATGTCTGGTTCTTTTCAATCATTCAGGGGGGACTTCTGCATGTAGCTGTACACATGATCAGCGGAGGCTGACTCCATTCTCCCAGTTTCTCCGTCTCTGTTGTTTCTCTTTGATGACACCACATTCCAGTGAACTGCTTGTGACGTGACCTCCTTTTCCTTCAAATCAGAAATCCACTAATTCCAGTGGACAGGGCCTTCAGCTGTGACTATTCCATCTCCCACGCATCTGCCCTCACTCCGTCCCCTCCTTCCCAGAACAATGATAGATCTCCCCTCGTCCTCACTTCTACTGTACTAGAATCCACATCCACAGAATCATCTTCCGCCACTTCCACCATCTCCAATGGGACAGCACCATCAAACATATCTTTCCCTCACGACCACTGACAGCATTTCATAGGGACCATTTCTTCTGCGACACCCTCCATCATCCTGAACACTTCCCAAATCCCCCATGAGACTTTCCCATGCAATTACAGAAGCTGCAACACTTGCCCATTCACCTTTCCCTCCTCACTGTCCAAGACCCCAAACATACCTTCCTGGTGAAGTAGCATTTCACTTTTACTCTTTCAATCTGGTCTCCTGTCATTGCTGCTCACAATGTTGTATCCTTTACACTGGGGAAACCAAACAGAGACTGGTTCAAGGACCACTTCCACTCTGTCTGTTGGAATAACCCTGAACCTCTCATTGCTTCTCATTTCAAAAACCGATCTTGCGCTCATCCTAACATTTCGATCCTGAGCTGCTGCTGTGTTCCAGTGAAACACTATCCAAGCTCGAGTAACACCTAACTTTACACTTTGATGTGTCACAGCCTGCAAGAATTAATACACAATTCCAAATTCACAGCCTGATTCCATTATGGCTCTTGTCCATTTTTCATATATTCTATTTCCTGGCCTCTCAATAATCTCGTCTGTGTCTTTTTTTATCCTGCACTCAATAGAGACAACCAATTTCTGCCATCCACACTTTAATTTACACCAATTTTATATCTGTTTCTCTTTCATCACATTTACAAGCCCATCCCTCTGTGCCATTGCGTCTCCTCATGCTCTGTTTCCTATCATCCATCGTCCACCTTTGCCAAGGCATTAAGCATCCCTTTTCAATTCTGAACAAGGGCCACGCTGGACTTGAAACACTATTTCTGTTTCTCTGTCTCCACAGATGCTGACAGATCTGCTGAGTTTCTCCAGAAATTTCTGGTTTTGAACATGTTCAAAGGTATATATCAAAGCTGCTCAAATGTCCTGACCCACTTGGATTGCCATACACTGACAAATGAAAAATAACAAAAGATCACAAATATCTTTATTCTGAAACTACATAAGACTGGAATCATTGACACTATAGAGTTCATATTAGAAGCCATGGAGAGAACAGAGTGAAGCACATTCAATTTAAACACCAAAAATGGCATAACTGCAAGGGGAAAACGTTCAGATGAATATTAGAATTAGAATCGCGACAGTGTGGAAACTGGCCATTCAGCCCAACAAGTCCAGACCGATCCTCTGAAGAGTAAACCAAGCACACCCATTTTCTTATCCTATATTTACCCCTGACTAATGCACCTAACCTGGAAATTTTTGGTTTGTGGGAGGGAACCAAAGCACTCAGAAGAATCCCATAGGGAGAATGCGTAAGTTCCACAAAGACGGTCGCTAGAGGATGGAATCAAACCTGGGTCCATAGCGCTGTGAGACTGCAGCACTAAACACTGAACCATGGTGCTACCTCACGGAAAATGTTTTGGAGTTTTGAAAACCATGACAAGTAAGAGATGTGACACAATAAACAAACGCTCAGAGGAATGAGAATATGAAAATGGAAGTGCTACCACATCAGAAACCAGAGTAGCTCACAGGGTACGGGTCAATGGGTCTCGGTATGAATTGGGCGACAGACAGCAGAATTGCATTGCAGAAACTGCAGCTCAAACCCAGGAATTCATGTAATAGTGTAGAACAAAGTTGGACAGAAGGAGAATTGTACTGAGTCACAATCTGTAACTTTTTGCCCAGGAAATTCCTCAGTCCATTATTCCCATTAAGCTGAATGATGTTTCAGTCACGAGTGTAGGTGAAAATACCAGGGTCAGAGCTGTGTGTACCTAAAACTGATGACAACCCATTTAAAGCTACCACACTTGACTACCCACTTACATTGCAAACAGCAGGACTAACATCTGATCGAGAGGGCGAAATGATTACAAAGCAAACAGATCAGATCGAAGATCTGCAGTGCTGCCACAGACAGTTAGAAATGGAGTTGAACTATGAAACAACTGACGAAAGAAGAGGACTCTACAATTTCTTTTTTAAAAAATGTTCAATGGGATTACTGTGTCACTTGGTAGGTCATCATTCATTGACAGGAGGGTAGTTAAGAGTCAAACACATTGCTGTGGGTCTGGAGGTACATGTAGGCCAGAGCAGGAATGAATGGCAGTTTCCTTCCCGAAAGGGCATCTGCGAACAAGATGGGTTTCCCACACAATCAGCAACTGTTTCATGATCATCATTAGACTCTTAATTCCAAACATTTATTGGATTTGAATTCCACCATTTGCTGGGGCAGTATTCGAACTCAGGCCACATGAGCATCGCCTGGGTCGCTAGACTAACAGCTAAAATACCACTAGTTTATTACTTTGCCATTCCCCGAAAGAATGGAACTTTGCTGCACATCAGTGTAAAAGACAGTATGCAATGTCTGCACCATCCTCAGCCAGAAATGTTCATTAGATGACGCCCACAGAATCACAGATGACAGTCTCCAGCCAATTCGATTCGCTGTACGTCACACGAAGAAACAGCTGAACACAATAGGTACGAAAAAGGCAATGGGCCCTGACACCATTCCTGCAATAGGACTGAAGACTTGTGCTGCAAAACAAGCCGTGTCCCTGGGGAAACTGCTCCATTCCAGCTCCAACTCTGACATCTCCCTGGCAACGTGGAAAATTCCTCAATTATTTCCAGTCCCTTAAGAGAAGAATAATTACAATCTGACCATTTACCACCCCCTCAGTCCCTTCACGATAGACAAAATGGTGTGAGTTATTTTTGACAGAGCTGTCAAGCAGCACAGAAATTATCTGCTCAGTGTGGTTTCCGATCGGTCCCCATGTGGAGATGGTGCTGTCGTAAAAATGTCACTGGATTACCAATCCAGACCAGGCTAATGCTCTGGCAGCTGGTGGAAGTTAAAATCAAATAATAAGATATCGAAATCTAAAATCTGCTGTCAGTAACAGTGAGCTTGAAGCCAATGTCGATTGGAAACACCAATTGCCTTCCTAATGTACTTTCAGGCAGTGAATCTCCCCTGCTTTCCTGTTCTGGCCTAAAAGTGCCTCCAGACGACAGACATGTGGCAAACTCTTCAACGGTCTCTAAAATGCCAAGCAAGACATTCTATTGTATCAAACTGTTCCGAGCTCTTAATGGATAAAATTGGACAGAACACCCAGCACCAGCCTCCGTATCAGAAAAGGGAATGGGAAACATAGTTCTGTTGATCCAGCAGATACCTCCTTCCTAACAGCTGAGAGCTTGTGACACATTTACAGATTTTTCCCACAGACTGCACAGAAACATCGGGAAAGGAGTAGGTCATTCAACACATTGAGCCTCCCCCATTCTAGTTTTTGGTCTAACATCTCCTCAATTATTTTTCACAAACACTGCATACTGTATATCTTTTGAGGTGATTAATTATCGGAACAACATGAATTCAGTCCATCAATTTTGCTTTCCCATTCAATATAACGAAGTTTTATCCTCTATCTCCACACCAAACTCCTGCTGAAAACTCGTCCCTTTAGTGTCAAGAAAATACTTAACCAAATTCAGTGTCGTGGCTTCCACAGGCTTGTGTGGTATAGAATTCCCAGATTCACCAGTCTATGAGTGCAGACATTTATTCTCATCTCAATGCAGAGTGTCCTGACCGTACCTAATACTGTGGCCGCTTGTTTTAGACGTCCCAGCCAGGAGAGTTATCATCCCTGCTTCCAGTATATCTCGCCCTGTCAGAATATTATATATCTCACTGAGATCCCCACTCATTTTCCTAAACCACATGGAATACAGACTCAGTTGCCCCGAATTCTGCTCCCACAACAAGTTTGTCATCCTAGAGATCAATCTGGTCATCCTTCGCTGCTGTCCCTCAGTGCCAGGTTTGTCCTTCATTCGGTAAGGAGACCAAAACTGCACACAATATTGCACAAGACACCAAGGCACGGTACAGCTGTAATAAGATACCCTTATTTCTGGACTCAAATTCACCGAAAATGAAGGTCAACACACCATTCACCTTCCTAACTGCTTTCAGTTGCTCCAATAATGCTTTCAGTGACTGGTGTACAGGGAGATCCAGATCCTTTTCAATGTTATATATACCCACTTGGGGGGTCTATGTACACTGTGCATCGTGCTAATGCCAATCCCAGTATTCACTTCTGGCTTCAGAATTCACTGCCGTGAATGGACCTCAGAGTTCGGTGAAGAAGTCAACAAAAGTATGCACGTTAGTATCTTCACAGATCAAGATTTTCACATCAATTCCTTTTGAAATGCTAGCCTTATATTATATTTTTCCAACCAAAATGTTCAATGTTACGTCCATCCACATTGCTGTTCATCTGCCACGTATTTGCCCATTCCCTCCACGTGTCTCAATTACCTTGAACTTCTTTACATCCGCCTCACCCAATCAATTCTCAGTTTGGTGCCATCAGCAGATTTTGAAAGATTACATTTAGTACTCTCGAGCAGATGTTTAATCTGCTTCCTGAATAGATGGATGCCAAACATCAATTCCGGGATCATCCTGCTTTCCACTCCAAAAAAAGGAACTTGTTTATTCTGACTCACTTTTTCTTTCAGCTCTCTCCCATTCTCAACCCATGCCAGTATATTACATCTCACTGTTGCACACTGTTATGGGCCAGGACAGACCACCTCAAATCATTTCAAGGAAGTAGTGCACACTCAAACTTTGCTTGTTGCCTTAGGCAGGTGTAAGGCGGATATTCCAGGAATGACGCAGCTGGTCAAACCACTTAGTTTTAAGTAAAACAGAATTTATTTTCAAGGTTACGGAATGAAATACAAACAGAAGAGAATAGCATGCAGAATAACAACCTATCCGAAGACCCAACAGATTATCCTAACCTAATGATGTTAGCAAATAAAATTCATAAGGAGTGGGTACATGGGAAGACCAAGAACTGACTTTCAATCCAGCCTACAAAAATGTAGGGCGTTACTGTGTGACATGATTAGGAATGACAATACTAAGAGACAGCCAATTAGAAGCCATATCGATGCTACTCGTTCCACAATAAGTAGAACTAAAATGACTATTCCCAGATTTTGTCATTTTAAAGTTTTATAAATGAATATTTTAAAATATTAAAAGTTGACTACTCAACTAATCTTCCAGATGAAGCTTTCTGGTCTTCAGTTGCACTCCACTTCTCAACTGAGAATCTGAAAATGGTTGAAAGCCATTGGGTGGTACAGTGGCACAGTGGTTAGCACTGCTGCCTCACAGCGCTAGGGACTTGCGTTCAATTCCCACCTCAGACAACTGTTTGCAAATTCTCCCCGTGTCTGTGTGGGTTTCCTCCGGGTACTCCGGTTTCCTCGCACAGTCCAAAAATGTGCCGGTTAGCTGAATTGGCCACGCTAAATTGCGCGTAGTGTTAGGTGAAGGTCTAAATGTAGGCAAATGGATCTGGATGGGTTGCTCTTTGGGGGGTCGGTGTGGACTTGTTGGGCCAAAGGGCCTGTTTCCACACTGTAAGTAATCTGTATCTGAATAATCTAAGGTGTTGTTCGAAGTACTTGAAACAATCCCCATAAACACCCCATGGAAAATTCGAAAGGAAAGATCAAACCCAGGCTCTTCCAGGATAGATATCAGAGAGAGGGGGGATCAGCATGGACCTTCTCCTTTGGCCTGATAGCTTCACAACTGGCTGCCTGCTTTCAGTAAACAGCCAGTCTGTGAAAAATCAGTCCAAACAAATCAAAGCAGAGGGTCTGCGCTGGGAGAACTGGCCACTCCCCTTTCATAAGAACAGAAGGACTAGGAACAGGAGTAGGCCATCTGGTCCGTCTAACCTGCTCAGCCATTCTGTAACATCAAGGCTGATCTACTCGTGGACTCATATCCACTTACCCGCGCTCTCACCGTATTCGTAATTTATTTCATTGTTCAAAATATATCTATCTCAGCTCGAAAACATTTACTGAAGTAGCGTCAACTACTTCACTGGGCAAGGAATTCCATAGAATTACAAACCTCTGGGTGAAAATGTTCTTTCTCAATTCAATCCTAAATCTGCTCCCTCTAATATTGAGGTTATTCCATCTTGTCCAAGCTTCACCTGCCAGTGGAACCATCCTTTCAACTTTTTTCTTACGTCATCCCTTAATAATATTTTTTATGTTTCTATAAGATCCTCCCCTCATTCTTCTAAATTCCAATGAATATAATGCTGATCTACTCTGTCTCTCCTCATAAGACAACCCCCTCAACTCCAGATTCACCAGAGCGAATCTCCTTTGCACCACCTCCATTGCCAGTACATCGCTTTGCAAGTAAGCAGGCCGAAACTGCTCACAATACTCCAGGTATGACCTCACCAGCACCCTGTACAGCTGCAACATAACCTCCCTGCTTTTAAATTCAACCCGTTTCGCAATGAAGAACAAAATACCATTTACCTTCCTAATTACTTGATGTACCTGCAGATCAACCTTCTGTGATTCATGCACACGGACACCCAGGTCCCTCTGCACAGCAGCATGCTGCATCTTTTTACAATTCAAGTAATAATCCTTTTTACTGGTACTCTGAATAAAATAGATACTTCATTTTTATTAACATTGTATTTCATCTGCCAGACCTTTACCCATTCATGCAATGTAACTATTTTCCTCTGCAAAGTTTCACAGTATTCTGCACACTTTGCTCTGCCACTCATCTTCGTGCCATCTGCAAACTTTGACAAACTATGCATGCTCCCAACTCCAAATCATCTATATAAATTGTGATTAATTGCAACCCCAACACTGATCCCTGAGGCACACCACTCAGCACTGATTGCCAGCCAGCATAGCACTCATTTATACCCACACTTTGCTTCCCATTAGTCAACCAACCTTTTATCCATGTAAATACTTCAGCCGTAACGCCATCCAGCTTTATCTTATGCAGCAGCCTACTATGTGGCACACTGTCAAAGCCTTTTTGAAACCTAGATACACCACATCCACTGCGGACTCGTTGACTATCTTGCTCGTAATGTCTTCGTAGACTTCCAAAAGACTTGGTAAGCATGATCTGCACTTCATGCATCCTTGCTGCATCTGTGCAATGGGCCGTTTTCTGTCAAAATGCCTTGCTATTTCTTCCTTGATAATACAGTCAAGGCATCTTCCCCACTACTCAGATTAAGTTAACTGGATTATAATTCCCCAACTTTTATCCACCTGCCTTTTTAAACAATGGCATCCCATTTGCTGTTTTTCAATCTGCTGGGACTGCCCCAGAGTTCAGCAAATTTTTGGAAATTACCACAAGTGCACTTGTTATTTCTCCCGCTATCGTTTTAGTACCCTGGGATACATTCCATCAGGGCCACAGGATTCGTCTACCCTTAGCTCCATTAACTTGTCCAACGCTACCTCCTCTGTAATAATGATTGTTCACAAGTCCTCACCTACCCTCATCTCTTTGGTAAAATCAAGGACTGCAGATGCTGGAAACCAGATTCTAGAATAGAGTGGTGCTGGTAAAGCACAACAGTTCAGAGCATTCCTGATGAAAGGCTTTTGCTCGAAACGTCGATGTTTCTGCTCCTCAGATGTTGCCTGAACTGTTGTGCTTTACCAACACCAATCTAATCTCGAATCTTCATCGCTTCGTCGATCACAGGCATGTTATTAGTGTCGTTCACTATGAAGACTGATACAAAATACCTGTTCAATGCCTCAGCCATTTCATCATATCCTTCTTATTCTCTCATGGACCAACATTTAAGTTAGCCACTCATTTTCATTTTATATATTTAGGGAATCATCTGCTACCTGTCTTCATATACTGTGCTAGTTTTTTTTTTCTCTCTCGTGTTCTATCCTACTTTTCTTTATAGCTCTTTTCGTGGCTTTCTGTTGGCCTTTAATCTTTTCCCAATTTTCTAGGTTCCTGCTGTTCTTGGCCACTTTGCATTCCATCTCTTTCAATTTGATAACCTTGCGTATTTGCCCACCCACGACAGATTTGCCCTTTTCTTACAGTCTTTCCTTTTCACTGAGTATGCTTTTGCTTAGGACTTTGAAAAACTACTTTGAAAATCCTCCACTGCTCGTCAACTCTCACCATAAAGTATTTGTTTCCAGTCCACTTTTGCCAAGTCCTCCCTCCATTCTGTTGTAGTCTCCTTCGTTTAACCACAGGACCCTGGTATTGAATTTTATCTTCATTCTCCATCTGTGTTTTAAATTCAACCATACTGTGATCATTCCTTCCAAGTTGATTCCTAACAATGAGGTCATTAATTATTTCTGTCTCATTACACAGGACCCGATCTAGCATAGCTCACTCTTCATTGTACGTGTTTTAATTTTAGACTTGAAAGTATTCCCAAGTAGTCAAACCCAGACTCTTCGGATTCGCTGCTTTTAAGACTGCTAGGAAAGAAAAACAAGGACAGCATAACCTTGTTAAAGGAGTAGTATTGTCACAACACCACACTTGGGACATCATCAAAAATGTTTCTGAAAATTCAAATTCATGGCATACATTGCTTCGCCATAATTTATTTCGCAGTCGGATTCTTAAATATGATTCGCCATTAATGATTTGATATTGACTTGATCCACGTTCATTACTTTCAAATTAACATAATTCTCGAAGTTCCCTGGCAAAGCATTCTTTCTAATAGACTCTTGTATTGTCCTGACTGCTTCTTTGGTGCTAAGCAGACTGAAATTCCCTGCTGTCTCCCTGCCTCTTTTAGAAATATTGGGGTTACATTTGCTGCTCTCAAATCTGTCAATTCAATCATCTGGAATTTGGAAGACGGCAAGCAAAGTATCCATTCTTCCCATGGCCACCTCCTTTAGGAATCAGAGATATAGATTAACATTCCATGGGGATTTATCAGATTTCAGTTTCCTGTTCTCCATTCGCTAGTTCCGGACTGTAAGGAAGCTACAATTATCTTCTCCAACATTTCACCTTGGTATATTGTACATTGAGAAGATTTTGCATTTCATGCTTGTTAATGTACTCTACCAAAACCCATTACTTCCTGTCTTAAGCTGTTCAATCATTGACCTTCCACAGCCATACAATCACAGAAGCGTAGACTCTGTACCATCAAAAATACAGCACGATCTATATTATTCCAAATTCCCTACATTGGTCCCGTAGCCATGAATGGTATGACACTTCAAGTGCTCGTCCAAATAATTTTTAATGGTTGTGATTAGATTAGATTAGATTACTTACAGTCTGGAAATAGACCCTTTGGCCCAACGAGTCCACACCACCCCGCCGAAGCGCAACCCACCCATACTCCTACATTTACCCCTTACCTAACACTACGGGGTGACGTGTGATAACTGCCCCCTTAGGAGTGCAGTCCAAAGCCCATGACACTCTGGGTGAAAAAGAATTGTTGAATCATCTCTAAACCTCAAATCCTTCCCTTTAAAAGTGTGCTCCCCTGTTCTTGGCCGCTGCTGTCTATTGATCCTGTCCATGTCCTCGTAATCTTATACTTCTGAATCACGTCCCCCTCAGCCTTCTCTCATTCAAACTAAACAACCCGATCTTATCCAGCCTCTCTCCATAGCTGATATGCTCCATCACTGGAAACATCCAGGTGAATCTCTGCACCCCCTCCAGAATAATCACATATTTCCTGTAATGTGGCTCCCAGAACTCCACACAGTATTCCATATTGGCCTCACCAAAGTGCTACATAGATCTTGTAATCTATGCCTCGATGAGTAAATGTTATGCCTACTGCTTCTATTGACTTCTTACGTAACCTTTTATCCTCCCGCGTCACATTCGAGAATGTGTGGAAAAGCTCCCTATGAGCTTCCTTGTGCTACAATTCATTGCGTATTCCCCATTTAGTTCCTTCTTCCAACGTGCATCACCTCAGTTATCAGACTTGCATTCCATCTGCAATTGATCCACCCATCTGACCATTGCATCTGTATCTTACTGTAACATAAGACTTTCCTCCTCACTGCCAACCACCCGGTCAATCTTTGTATCAAACACAGACTTACTTATCACACTCCCACTCCCCTTTTACATTCACATCTGTACTATTTATGAATACCACAAGTAATAAGGGACACAGCACTGATCACTGTGGTATACCAGGGGACACTGGTCTCCAGTCACACAAACAGCCTTCTACCACCACCTATTTTGTGCAAAATTTTCTTTAACACTGATCTGAAACACACTGGTGTATAGTTCCCTGCTCTATCTCTACAACCCTTCCTATAAAGGGTGTTCTCCTGTCCTCGGAAACCTCACCTGTGACCAGATTCTGTTTAAACATTTGCATCAGCGCCTTTCATCCCTTGTCTCCAACAGCAGCCTAATATGTAACTGATCTGGACATGGGCATTGGTCCAATTTTATATTCGCCAATTCATCAATCCCTGCTCACATCTTACATCAATCGTAAAAGAGCTTCCCAGTCCATCTTCTTGAATTCTGTACCTGCCTCCTCCTTTTCCCAAGTAAAACAGACGTGAAGTTGTCATATAACAATCAATCAGCGTCACCAGTTTCACACACAAATTTCCGCCTTGATCCTAGACCAAGTCTCCTCAGCAGACAATCGTGCCATCTGAGGAACTGATCTGGAGAAAGCCCATTCAGTATATGTGATCAGTATATTTTACTTAGATCACAACATCAAAATTGTACAGGTACAGTCTCCCCAACTCTTTGTGTTACTCGTGCAGAATGATTTTACTTCTAATAGGAGCAAATTACTGCAGTAGCATAATCTGTACTGAAACAATCACATGCTCGAGATCGCAGTTAGTCAGACAGCATCGTAAAGGGAAAGCAATCTAACACTTTGAGTCGAGTTGATTCTTCATCGTCTGTATTCGGATTCCCTTTAAATGAAGGCGTTTAAAGGGACACAGCACTGAAACCTGCGACTCACCAGCGTACACCGGTCTTCAGTCACACAAACAACCTTCCACCACCACCTATGTTCTCCAATAATTTCTCTAATGCTTACCTTCCCCCGTTTGCATATGTTCCTATCAATACACTTTGCTTTAATGTTTTCTGCTAACTTACTGTGTGTGCTGATTAAACCTCCTCCTGAATATCTGACTGTACCACATTCACTGATTCGCCATTGTTTACAAATACAAGAGATATCTTCAAGAAAAAAAATGTAAATTATAACTTCCCTTTCATAAATGCAGAACAATTCACTTGAAATTTGCTATTAATTCCTCAGTGTCCAATAAGATCTTCGTTACAATAGGTTGCAACAGATTCCCTACTGTGGATAACAACTAACTGGCCTGTAGTCCTCCACTCTCCCACTTCTTCCCTTCGTAATTGATTTGAATGCATTTATAACCTTCCGAAGTGAATACAGAGAAATACAGTGGCCCCTAATGCAATCAATGTGTGTATTGCTGTTTTCTCTGAAATTTCAGTTTGAATTATATCTGGTCTGTCAGACTTATCAATACTCATCCCAGTTCTGTTTCCAAATACTACCTCGTAACTGCATGTGAATTATTTTAGTCTTTAGTTAGAAAGGTTCCGTGGTGACTTGGTTTAAGTGGACTTGTGCCTCACGACGCACTTCACATTCAACAACCAGATATACGAACAAATCAACTGAACACCCATGGGATCACCAATCTTGGGACTCATAGCAGAGGCAGTTATGCAAAGGTTAGAACAAACAGTCCTACCACAAATTCAACCCAAACTCTGGGTCAGATATGTCGATGACACGTTTGTAATCATTAAAAACACGAAAATAGAAAAAACACACCGGATCATCAACGCCACACTCACAGGAATCCGATTCATGAGAGAAGAAGAAAAGGATAGCCAACTCCCATTCCTAGACGTGATGGTACAGAGAACACCGAACGGAGAATTCACTACAAGGGTATACAGGAAAGCCACACACACAGACCAAGTCCTAAACTATGAAAGTAACCACCCCAACACACACAAACGAAGCTGCAACAGGACACTATTCAAAAGGGCCACAACACACTGCAGTACACCAGAACTGCAAAAAGAAGAAGAGGAACACCTATACAAGGTATTCGCCAAAAACGGATACCCGCGCAACTTCATCAGCAGATGCCTCAGAGAAAGACCATGGAACGAGGACATACCACAACCAAAAGGACTAGCCACACTACCATACATCAGGAGCATCTCGGAACTGACAGCCAGACTACTGCGACCCCTAGGACTCATAACGGCACACAAACCAACAGCCACGCTCAGACAACTCACCAGAACGAAGGACCCGATACCCAACATGAGCAAAACTAATGTAGTGTACAAAATACCATGCAAGGACTGCACAAAACACTATATAGGACAAACAGGAAGACAGCTAACAATCCGCATACATGAACATCAACTAGCCACGAAACGACACGACCAGCTATCTTTAGTAGCCACACACGCAGACAACAAGCAACATGACTTCGACTGTGACAACACTACTATCATAGGGCAAGCCAGACAGAGAACAGCCAGGGAATTCCTAGAGGCATGGCATTCATCCACAAACTCCATCAACAAACACATCGACCTGGACCCAATATACCAACCACGACAGCAGACAGCTGAAACTGACAACCGGAAGCGGCAGGGACAGACCACTATAAACACCGGAGGAAACATCAAAGAAGCGCTTCGCAGGAGGCTCCCAAGCACTGATGATGTCGCCTAACCAGGGGACGAAATGTTTGCAACAAAAACTTCCAGCTTGGCGAAACGAACCACAACAACGAGCACCCGAGCTACAAATCTTCGCACAAACTTTGAACTCTTAAGTTTATATAATGCAGGAAGGAAAATATGCTGTATGCCTTCTTGATCATTCAATCGACCTGCCACTTTTAGCGAACAATGGACCTGAACATCCAGGTCTCTCTGTGCATCAATATTCTCCAGGGCTTTTTCCAGTTACTGTATATTTCCTTCTCGAATTGGATCTTCCAAAATGCATCACCTCACATCTGCCATTTCTCCACCCAACTCTCCAATCTATCTACATTCAGCTGTGTTCTCTGACAGTCCCCTCAACTTTCTGCTACTCTACCAATCATAGTGTAATCTTCAAACTTGCTCATCTGACCACTTATACCTTCCTTCAGATCATGTAAGTCTCTCACAACAAACAGTGGTCCCAGGACGGATCCCTATGAAACACCACACAGAACAGTTGTCCATTTTGAGAAACTCCCTTCCAATACTATTCTCTGTCTCCTGTTGCCCAGCCAGTTCTCTAATCCATCTAGCTAGTACACCATGGGCCCCTGCGACTTCACCTTCTCCATCAGTCCATCTCATCAAACGCCTGACTGAAGTCCATGTATATGACATCTACAGCCCTTTCTCCACTATCAACTTTGTAATTCTTCAAAGAATTCTATTATGTTTGCTAAGATGTGACCTTCTCTGCACAAATCATGGAAGGTCTTGTGTGGAGTCCGACTTGTTTTACCCTGGAGTAATACTGGTTTTATTTCCAAAGCAGGACTTTATAAATTGCCACAATGATTGTCTGCGTACAAACTGAATGTTGTTTTGAACAATACACAATCTATCCACAAAAATAAATCTGCAAACGCAAATTCGCCCCTCAGATTTATAGGTGTGTCTGTGCGAGAGATGCGGAGTGTGTGTGTGTGTGTATTTTGGGTGGGGGAGTGGCGTGCGAGTGAGAGAGAGAGGATGTGTATGTTTGTTTCCATGTGTGTGAGCGAAAGAGGGTGTGTGTATGTGTATGTTTAAGGATGAGAGTGAGAGCCTGTGCTCACGTTAAGACACAGACAGATTTGGCAGATCCCTTTCCCCACACACACCCAGTCCGTGGTTTCAGAGCACCCATGCTCTGCAGCCTCTGCTCCATTTATTGTTCATGTTACAGACACTGATGCTGTAACTACAGTGCCCATGCTCCATCCAGAGTTGGCTCACTAAATCCTCTGGGCTCCCTGGATGTCTAAGGTCGCATACAGCACAACCTCCAGCAAACCATCCCCATCCCCTCCACTAACTTTTCAATAACAGGAGACAATCAGATATCCCTCCACTAAAAGGGAGACAGCTACTCCTTTATAATTATACTTCAGAATCCTCCTCATGTTTCTGACCACGCGATCAGCTGTGAGGGACAAACACAGGCGTTCAGTGGACAGGCACAGACCAAGTTTTTAAAGACATGTGTGCCAAAGATGCTGAAACTCCCTGTCCAACATGGAGCACCACTTGGGACACACCGGGAACTGAACAACAGCCCGAAACACAACCCCCTGTCCATGGAGCACCACATGGGATACACCAGCAACAGCCCAGCACACACACCGCTGTCCAACATGGAACACAACGTGGAACACACCGGGAAGTGAACAACTGTCCTACACACACACACACACACACACACACCTCTTCATGAAGCACCTTAAGGGACACACCAGGAAGTGAATAACAGCCCGTCACACACTCCCCTGTCCATGGAGTAACACATGGGACACAGCGGGAAGTAAACAATAGCCTGACACACACCATCACATTATTTCTGAACTTCATGATACCACATTCGGTACAATAAACAACCAAAAACCAAGGCCAGAGAAAGATAGAGAGGGACAGAGATATTCACATTAAAGATAGAAACGGACAATTTATGCAGAAACAGAGCATGTTGTTGAAATATGAGGAACAAACAAGGAAGTGGGTCTAACTGGAGCAGTGAGACCTTGGCGGCTCAAATCACAAGAATGAGAATATTGAATAATGGCATTGCCAGATCAGTTGACCAAATTTGTTCCACTAAATTCTGAATTTGCCTCACAGAACAAACGCAGAAACTATACACTGTGACAAGTAGACAACCCAGCGTGGAGAGTTGTGCAGCTTATGCCAGTGTATTGCTCAGTAAACCGGACTATCTGCCCAGCATGGGTAGCTATGCAGACCATCCCAGTGTTTTGCTCAGTTTGCTGAACTATCTGGCCAGCATGGGGAGCTGTGCAGACTGTGCCAGTGCACTGGTCAATAAACTGAACTATTTGCTCAACATGGGGGGCTGTGCAATTTATCACAGTGTATTGCTCGGTAAGGTGGGCTATCTGACCAGCATGGGGAGCTGTGCAGACTATGCTCGTGTATTGCTCAGTAAGCTGTACCAGCTGCCCAGCATGGGGAGTATTGCAAAACTTTGCCAGTATATTGCTGCTACATTTGCACTACGTAGCTGACTCATACGAGACAATTTGCCGCCCATACTGAGAGTGACAGTAAATGGGCTCCCACAAATTAATGTCTCTGTATCTTCATGCATCAGTTCGAGGCAAGGGTTTTATGTGTGCATGTGTGTGTGGTTCTGGGGCAGTGTGAGATGTGAAAATCATTGTCTAAGATAGAGCACACATGGTTTAAATCAGGTTAAATGTGAACAACTGTTAGGGTTTGGTATAAGGAACAGAGAGAGGTAGTTCATGGGCAGCTGTTAATGACGTGTTTGAGAATATTAAAGTAAAGGCATTGCCAGACCCAATAGCATTATAGGTCAGTACACACAGGAATGATGGATGAATGGGGAGTTCTGTGTGATATCAGATATGAGCTGTGGAGTATTGACTCAGATTTGTTTCTGCAGTTTTGCAGCTGAGTGTCAGCAACAGATGAATGCCATCTTTAAGACCGTATTTCACAGCTCATGGTTCAAATAGCAGATGGGATGAGCCAGTGAAGTATATGCTGGATTTATCAGTAGTTTCAATTAGGAATGGTCAGGGTGTAGTGTCAGGATTTGGTTCATGGCCAAAGGGATCACCACTGTTGTCATTTGTCTATTTAAGCTTCAAATATTGGCCAGGGATGAGATGGCGTCAGAGGAAGGAAATGCAGTTTGTAACCAGAACAGAAGATAGTGACCTCAATGCTTTCAACATTTAGATAGCAAATGCAGTGATACAACGAATCATGGTTCACAGCTGAAACTGAGCAAGTCAACATAGCAACCCATGAGCAACACTGCCAGAAGCAAGGAGGGAGAGAGTGAATTAACAATTTAGTAGTGGTTTGTCAGGTGAATATCTGGATTCAGAGTCATAGCAGGAACAATAACAGTGGCAAGGAGAGCAGAGTGAATGAAAGATCAGTATTATTGTCAAACATGATTTATAGAATTAATGACTGAACAGTGAGACTTACCAGGTACACCAACAAAAGCCAGGATTGGATAATAAAAATATTGCATAATGTAAAGTACATATTTGATCCGCCACGATAATGACCTTCGATCATAATATGTAGAAAGATACCAAACATCCCAGTTTAAACTCCTGTCCATTCTTGGGACATTCCAGTCTAATGTTCTCAGAGTGTGATCCATTGCAGTAACATTCCAGTCTAATGTTCTCAGATTCTGGTTAATTGTTGAAACAATCCAGACTCTTGTGCTCAGTCTCTGATCTCTCCCCTGTCTCTCTGGAGCTGCTGATTCCTGTTAACACTGTCGGTGATGCTCCCACAATAATGTGGGATAACACATTGAATGGAGCCCACTTATCATTAAAAGATGGAAACCGTCCACTGGGGTAATTGCAATCCATGGAGACTAACATTAATCACAGTCACTGAACAAATAGGTCCAGTTAACCCCTTCCTGACATCACCTTACATATCCCAATAAAAGGAAACATTTTCTCGGTATGGGTGGAATGGATGGGCGTTGCTGAGGGATGGACCATAAATCTTTCAATCTTCTTATTGTTTCTTCCATGTATGTGGGAGTAGTGCCAGAACACTTCAGGACTGTGTATATTACATACTGTTTATAAAGGGCGACAGTGAAAAAGTAACAGACCGGCTGCATAAGGTGACTGGTGGGGTAATTTCCAGAGCCAATAAACCAGTGAATATATTTATTGTCCATTGACTTTGTGTAACGTTGCTCCTGGTTTTATGTGCACTGTTGACAAATTTTTCCATAACCTTGGGACATCATTCAGAGCATCGAGACTGCTGCGCAGGAACAGGAGGAAGTAATTCTGTCCACGCGCCCCTGTTACAAAGGGAAAGGGAAGGCCATTCAGCCTCTCAAGTCTGTTACAGAGGAACAGGAGGAGGCCATTATGCTTCTTGAGCCTGTTATGCAGTAACTATTAGTTGTAAAATACTTATGGAGAAGAGTCGTCCTAATATAATTTTTAAAGTTTTAAATTGAGTCAGGCCAACTTTGAACGATTTATGTTGGCACTTTGAATAGCTTCTTTGGGGAAGCTATTGGCAGGAAAGTGGGAGGCCTTCACAAATGAGTTACAGAGTCTAGCGAAAGCATGTTCCTGTCTATGAGCAGGGTAAGGCTGGTAAGTGGAGGGAATGCTGAATGGTGAGCAGAATGATAGGTACAGACAGTGGGGATCGAGTGAATCCATCGTGGAGTACCAGGGATGTAGGCTAATACCAAAGAGGGAAATCAGGAGGGCAAAATGGGGACATAAGATATCTTTCAAAAGTAGGGTAAGGGACATTCCAAAGAGATTGTGCAAATATTTTAAGGTCAAAAGAGTAACTAGGGAGAGAACAGGACCCCTTAAAGATCAGCAAAGTGACCTATGGGTGGAACTACAGGACATCCGTGAGATACTAAATTAATATTTTGCATCAGTATTTACTGGGGAGTAGGATATGGAAGGTAGAGAACTTGGGGAAATAATTAGTAATACCATGAAAATTGTCCATATTACAGAAGATGAGGAGCTGGATATTTTAAAATGCATTAAGGTGGATAAACCCCTCTGACCTTTTAGGGGGATCTTGGCTAGGCACATGGATTTTAGTACAATGAAGGTTAGTCTGACCTTAGAGTAGGATAAACTGCCGGCACAACATCAACAGCTTAAGGGCCTGAACTGTGCTGCACTGATCTATGAACTAATCCGATGTACCCCAGATCCGTTGGGAGGCTCGGGAAGTAATTGTTCAGTCTCCGGCTGAGATATTTGTATCATGGATAGTCACAGGTAAGGTTGTGCAATTGTTTAAGAACAGTTGGTAAGAAAAAGCCAGGAAAGTGTAGACAAGTGGGACTGACATCATTGATGGGTAAGTTCTTGGAGGGGATTCTGAGGGACAGCATTTACTTGTGTTTGGAAATGTAAATTCCGATTAGTGATAGTCAACATGACTTTGTGAGTGGGAAATTGTGTCCCACTAATTTAATTTAGCATTTTGAAGAAGTGACGAAAACGTTTGATGAAGACACAGAAATATAACTGTGGAATAGAATATAGACTTTAGCAAGGCATTCAAAAAAAGTCTGCATGGTAAACTGGTCAGCATGGTGAGATCACATGGAATACAGGGAGAGTTGGAGGTAATTGGCTCGAAGGTAATAGACGAAGGAAATGTTTGTGAACTGTTATTTTTTTTGGACTGGAGGCCTGTGATCCGCAGTGTACCACAAGTATATAATGAATTTTGTCATTTTATATAAATGATTTGAATGTGAATACAATAGGAATGGTTAGTGACTATGCAGATAACACCAATATTGGTGAGGTAGTGGACAGTGAAGATGGTTAACTCAGAGTAAAACGGGACGCTGATCAGATAGGCTGAAGGGCCGTGGAGTGGCGGATGGAGTTCATATTAGACAAATGGAAGGTGTAACATTTTGTTGAGGCACATTGTGTTAGCACTTATAGGTAGGATCTTGGGAAGTGTTTTCAAACACAGATAGCTACATAGAAATTATAGAAGCCCTGCAGTGTGGAACCAGGCCTTTTGGCCCCCCGAGTCCACACTGACCCTCCAGATATCATCCAGATCAACAAACCCAAACGTTACCCCGGTAACTCTACATTTCCCATAGACAATCCACCGAACCTGCACATCGCTGGATACTGTGGATCAATTCGGTGAGGTCACTAAACCTAAACTGGACATTTTTGGACTGTGAGAGGAAAACCAGACACCCAGAGAAAGCTCACGCACACACAGGCAGAAGGTGCAAACACCGCACAGAGAGTCACCAAAGGGTGGAATCGAACCCAGGTAATTAATGCTGTAAAGCAGTATTGCTAGCCATTGTGCCACTCAATGACCAGCTGCGAGCGAGTCTGCATCCCCCCACATTCTCTGGATCCGTCACATCTGTTCAAATGATGTAAAATTCCAGTGCAGTGAATCCGACAAGCCTTCCTTTATCTCCACCCCAGATTTCACATTCTGAATGACAGGGCCTTAAGCTGTGACTGACACATTGCCTGCTGTTCTGCCCTCACCCCTTCCCCTTCTTCCCAGATCAAATTGTCCATTAATACTGCAGCATGCAAGATAATTGCTGATCTAAAATAAAACAAAGAGCTGCATATACTGGAGATCAGAAACAAAAAGTGTTCTGACGAAGAATCCCCAAATTAAAAATGTTGACTCACTCTCTTCCTACAGAGGATTAGGAAAACGTGAATTCTGGAATGAATTCCTGATGAATGGCTTACGACCGAAACATCGACTTTCCTGCTCCTTGGATGTGCCCTGACCTGCTGTTGTATTCGAGGGCCAAACTTTCGACTTTCATGTTTCAAATAGCACCAGACCCGTGGAGATTTTCCTGCAAACGCTTGTGTATCTAATTTCCTGTTTATAACATATACAATTTTTTTCCCTGCAGTTTTTACTTCCATACACATCTCCCACCAGTGTTGGGTTCTACTTCTTGTTTATAACCTCCAGTCAAATTGTTTCTGTGTAATCTGATTGCTGGCGTGAGATAAATGGTAGATTCGGTGAGATCTTTCCGGAGGCCTTTCTTGATGTCACAAAACCTCGCTGCACTTTGTTCGAACAATATATGGATTTGAAAGGCAGAGAAGGATATGTGCCAAGTGCACGGAAATGGGGTTAATGTGGACGGACATTTTGGTTATTAAGGACCAGTTTTGGCTGAATGACCTGTCTCTGTGCATGACTGCAAAGGAAAATGGTTTTTGGTTTAGACAGAGAAGATGAGATTGAGAAAATATGTTACGGAAGGATGTAATCACAGGTTTCAGAATGCTGAAATATAGACATCTCAACACCTCCGGCAAAATATGCCAGTATTACCAGGAATGATGGTGAACAGGATATAGGTGTGAGTTCAGATGATGGAGAGTTTTGGATGAGGATTTGTTCTGCAGATTTGTACCTGGGAGTGGTTCAGCAGAGTCTTCAATTCATTGGGCTGAATCCAAGAATAATTCATCTTTGTGTGATTTTCATTGAGTGTGATAGGGGTATTGTCTGCACGAGGCCGAGCTAGTTCCCTGGTGCCTTCTTATCGAACTCACCTCATTAACTACCCACCCTACACCATGGTATCCCTCGCACTCAATGCCATCCCGATTCTCCCACCCGTCTTGGCTGGAGGTACCCACCATCGACCCTTATGCCCCTGGATATTCCATGATCCCTGGCACTGGTGCCATCTATAAAAGGACAATGGGCACACGATTGATCTTTCCTCAGTTTGGAGCTGCCCTGTACAATTTACCCAGAGCATAGCAGATAAGGCCGATTACACCACGGGTTGTCAACAGGGTCACGGATGTCCTGGTGGATGAGTTAGTACGTCTCTTCCCAGAGTGGGCCACACCACCAGACCCACCGAGCATGGTCTGAGCTCACCACCGAGCTCAGTGCAGTATCTGCGGTCTGAAGAATGTTCAGTAACACACGACAAGCATCAATAACCTTCCCCATTTTGTCAGCATAAGGGTCACTGTATTCTCTCTGCTTCCTTACACTCACTGTACATCTGTTATAGCACCGACCCCGAACAAGGCTCATGCTCCATCACTCTCACTCCTGCAAGCATGCACCTACCCACCTCTCTCTCTCTCCCCCTCTATTGCTTACCTTTGTAATACCCCCACAGATTGTAGAATGCTCTGGAAAATGCTGATTATGCCATGTTCCAGATAATATTCCAAATAATTCCCAGTTTTAGGAAAATGGCAGTGCCTCTTTGTGTAAAACATTAGGGGAAGAAACAGAGTATTTTTTAATCACTTGCAATTAAAATCCATAATAGGCCATTCAGCCCTTCTGTATCATTTAATAAGATCATTTAATATGTGCTGTATCATTTAATAAGATCGGGGGCGATCTGACTGTCTCCTGAGCTTCACGTTGCAGGAACTTTCGATCATTCACCCCCCTGGTTTCCTGTCACTGACCAAATGACACTCAGGCACTTTTTTACCACGAGTTACTTCAAGCATGTGTTCGGGAGGCATTTCCCATTGGGATGGACCCTCCAAAAAATATGCTCCATCAGCTTTTTACTTTCATGCGATGCTTAGCATGCTTCACACAGACCAATTAAAAATATACTCTTTATTTACGGTTATCGATATCTAATCACAATTAGTAATTCTGGTAATTTCGCTTGTCACATTATTATATTCAACCAAAGAAAGCATCTAATCATCTGTCTCGTTATAAAATACAATTTCCAGCGGCTTTTCTTTTTCCTCAGCCATTATCTTGACCGACATCTGAATTGTACCTTTTCCCTTCTTATCAAAGTTTATACTTTACTTTGAGTTTGGCTTTTTCTGTCTATAGTAATTTTGCAGTCTCCCACTCTGTTGGCTGGCTGGCTGGCTTGTGATGCAGAGGAAGACCAACAGCGCAGGTTAAATTCCCCAAACTGACGGAGGTTACCATGAAGGGGACGTCCTCCCAACCTTACCCTGTCACCCGAGATGTAATGACCCTGAGGATAAACCACCATTTGTGGTCTCACGAATGAGAAAGTGGTCCTTTGGGACTCTATTCTATCCAGGATAACATGTTATGTTTTCAAAAATATTGTTATTGAGAGAAAATATTATTATTGCTACAATGAACCAATAAGTACCCAACTCAAAAGAAATGCAAAATGAACAAAATTACACCATTGTGCATGTACATACAAAACAAAAAGGTAAATAAACGGGCAGAAGAAAAAACAAAAATAAAAACAAATGAATAATACAACTCAGTGTGACAAAACTTTGTCTCTCAACCTACAGGAGCATTAACTAATACACGTTCATTTGCCCGTAATTATTCCTGCCTGGACATTAGCATCATTAGTAAAGTTTGTCATAGCTATATAAAAGTCCTTATTAGAGTAGCCGATCGGCCTGTATCTTGGTAATTCAAAAAGGGCTGCCATGTCTTATAAGAATCCTGTATTTTCTGCTGCACCATACCTTTGAAAAAGTTCAAAGGGCTATGCTCCATGACGAACTTGCGAAAACTCAACAGACCAAGGGGGCTTTCAGGCACCAAACACAACAGAATGTTTTTCTGAACACAGAGAGTGAGGGTATTGAAGTATTTTTTTTCCTATGCACAATGGAGTAAGGTACACTGGGCAGGCCCACAAAAAGGGAAACCAGATCCATCTCCAATTCGGTCCCCAAGATCCTCTCCATAACACACCGCTCATATAGCGCTGGTGCAAGGTCAACAAGTAATGAGTAAGAGTGCCTATAGTCATTCTGTGTTTGAGACATGCTCCCATTTTGAATTTTGAGGGAGGATATGGGGCCAGATAGACTCTATGAAGAATTTTCACCTACATGGCAAGAGTATTCTTACAGATTGAAATCCTTCTTGCATTTTCATAAATATCCTCCCCTGTGTCCAAAGAGATTTGAACGCCCAACTCTCTTTGCAGACCTCAGAAAGGCACAAAGTCTCGTCTGAGAGGCCACTCTCCAACAAGGGTACTGACAGAGAGTGTGTTCTTTGCACTAAGCACCCTCTTCTATATATCGGATCTGTACGGGTCTGTTAAAAGCATGGTTCTTTTTTAAATCACATCTCTGATCTGATAAAAACAAAACAGAAGACATCTCTGCTCGGTCGTCTATAGTTACGACTTATTTGACCAAAGCACATCCTTGTTTCTCCCTCAGATAAATCATCAAAGCAAGATACACCGATGAGTTGCCCATAGTTTAAACATGGAATCCAGTATCCCCGGTCGGAAACACGGTATACCACGTTTTGGGATAAGAAATGAGGTTTGACTATATTGCCTTCGATCGGACACATTGCCCTCAATGTTTTAAAATTATTGATACTCATTGGGAAATGTCAATACTCCATAACAGTCCCCATTTTGTCGATGAATAGCAGACTAATAAGGGAGCGCTTTGCCTGAGAAGGTTCAATATCTAACCATTTTGACGCTGAGGCCTCACTAACATCGGGTAAAGAAGAGCTTAATTGATAGCTTTTAATATCCGGGAGATCTACTCCCCGCAAACTGTGGGGTCTTTGTAATTTGGTTAACTTGATAAGGGATCGCTTATGGTGACAAATCAAAAATCTAAATCATCCATTAAGTCTCCTAAATGTCTGTCCGGGAAACATCAAATAAGGTATTCACATGGGGGAGAGCAAACAAGGGAGGGAATTCATTTTAATAAGAGCTATCTGATCTAGCCAGGATATTGTAAGTGCCTCCCATCTTCGAAGGTCTTGTTTAAGTTTGTCAAACAAATGGACAAATTCCAACTTAAATATAAGTTCAAAGATAAGATTAATGCATATACCTAAATAGGGAATATCCCCATACCCCCGGGATCATTGAAAAAGAAATCATGTTTCTCCATCGACTTTAGGTATTTCCCCAACATCGCCCATACACATGGCCTCAGACTTTGTAAAATTAATGGTATTAACGTGACTTCTCTCCCACTTCTGGGGCAGATAGTTTTGGGTCCCTGCAGATGGCCTTCACCAGTGGCTCAATGACCAACGTAATCAACACTGGCGAAAGGTGTCTATCTTGGACTGCCTCTTGGAATATTAATGTTATAGGATCTCAAAACATTGGTGAGAAACGTGGCCAGAGGATTGCTTTCAAGGACCCTCACCCACTTCATAAAAACTTTGCCTCGACCAAACCATTCTAAGTTATAGAAGACATACAGCCACTCAACCCAATCAAATGCCTTCTCTCCGCCTAAAGGGATCACTAATACCTATATAGTTTGTTCTGGACACGCTTGGACCATATTGAGTAATCTTCTAATGTTGTTGGAGTATCTGCAGCCCATTATAAGCTGGTGTGGTCCAGTTTGACAATGGAAGGAAACCCTTTTTCAAGCCCCTTTCGTACCCCTTTCCTATTAACTGGCTCCGCTTAATGCTCCAGATACACCATTTAAGCATGACATTGGCCATAACACACTGGAACAACATTTGAACTCCAGAGAGGAAGAACTCGAATTACAAATCGCAGAGCACCAATGAAAAAAACTCATAGAGCTTAAAAAAAGACTAACTAAAGCTACTACAACTAACAAGCTCTCAAACGTTCCATAACTAAATACATACAAAGACAACAAAAACAGGATACAATGGCTCTCAGAAGGGGCATTTACCCTCGCCCACTGGAGGCATTTGCACGTCACAAATCTTTATCTTCTGCCCCATTGGTAATACTGCATCCAGGGCAATTAATCACAAACATCGGGATTGAACTGCCCTTAGGTAGGCATTCAGTCATCACAATCACCTTCATAACTCCCTCCAGCTTGAGCCGAAACTGACACACAATCTAAGCAAGAGAAAAGCGAGTAGTAATATTAATGAAGTTAAAAGTGTGTACTCTACCCATCCCCAACTATAATTTAATAGCAGAAAGATTCAACAAACTTCCTTTAAAATGAGAGAAGCATGATTATCGATATCCATGAAGCATCCAGCCTGCTTTATAGTGTTCACAAAGTTTTCGCGTCCTCTGGAGAGTCAATGGATCTACTGAAAGATTCACCAGTGCGTAGATCTATTGAAAGCATACGGAGCACCGCTGGGTTCATTAAGGAATACTGAATCTCAAATTCCCTTAGTATTCTCTTGATATCATCAAAAGATTTTCTTTTTTGAATCACTGCCGCTGAAAAGACCTGGAAGAACATAATCCTGGAGCCCTTGTTGGATCTTTTCACTGTGTTCTGGAAGCTTCCATAAGTCTTTGAATGCCCCTGCAACCACGTAATCGCACAAGGACAGAGTGAGGGCGTTAGTCTGAGTCTGACCTACGCGCCGTAACCCGATGAACTGTCTCACTCTTCACCCGTCCCTCTTCAGCTTCGAAGTGAAGGAATCACGGCAGCCAGTTCTCGAAAAAAAAATCACTGGCTGAACACCTTATGTCTCCAGCAGACCGATGATATGAACATTCTTCATTCTGCCCTGTTCTCGAGATCGTCACCTTGTTCAGTTAAGGTACGGATATGTTTTCCAAGGGCGAGGATCCGCTCCTTAGAGGAATCGATTACAGACTCTGCCCCTGCAGTTTGGCGCTCGACCTCATCCGTTCTGGTTCCAAGACTTTCAAGTTGCTTGTCTTGTTTTTGGAGCACGGCTGAGAGTGGTTCTAGTTTCCTGCTGAACTTTTCTTCAATCATAGCTTCAATCATTTCACATAACTTGGTGAACTCGGTGACCAAGGCCTGGTGAGTAACTGGGTCCATCGAACGAGCAGAGGGGGTTGCAGCTACAACGTCAGTCATACTGAAAGCTTCTGACGTTGCCCTCCGTGTTGGGACTGACTCGATCCTTTCCCGTGTTTTGTCATTTCCACTTGACAAAACGGAATTAGTCAGGATTCTATAGCTCATTTAGTGTTCAATTTTAAGTAAATGACTGTGATGGGGTAGGTTAGATTACCACTGTGATTCAGAGCCCAGCAAAGCAGACCTTTCATATCGCTGCCATCTTGTTTCCTCCTTAAAACTTTCTCGATGTTATCATTTCGTTTAATTCCTGGATATTCTGGTGCCATTCAATACCACTGACTACATTTTCCCCACAAGGCACATTGCTGCCCACTGCTCGATAATCCTTGATTCCTTTGTGATTCGTGAACCTGCCTCAAAAATATTCAACATCTCTGCCTCGAATAGTCTGCAGGAAAGAGTGTTCCAAAAACTCACTACACCCTGAGAAAATGAACTTAAATCGACTCATCGATATGTGAGATTAGTTTTATTTTTGTATCCTTATCTGAGAAAGGATATAATAATATTGGAAGCAGTTCAGAGGTGCTTCCCTTTACTTATTCCATGGATGAAGGGCTGACAATATGGAGACTTTAACAGGTTATCCTTGGAATGAGAACTGATCTTATTGAAATATACAATGCCTTGAGGTAAATGGATCAACTAGACACCCACTGGGTGTTTGCATAGTCCAAACTTGAAGTCATTGTCATAGAACCCCTACAGTGTGGAAGCAGGGCATTCTGCCCATCGAGTCCACACAAATCCACCAAACAGTATCCTACCCAGACCTGTCCCCCTACTCTGTCCATGTAACCCTGCATTTCCCATGACTAACCCACTTAACCCACACATTCCTGGTCACTCTGAGTAATTTAGCATGGTCAATCACTCCAAGCTGCACATCTTTGGAATATGAGAGGAAACTGCAGAACTGGGAAGAAACCCACACAGACACGGGAAGAATGTTCAAACTCCACATAGAGGGTCGGACGAGGTTGGAATTGACCTCAGCTCATTGATGATATGAGGTAGCAGTGCTAACCACAAATCCACCGTACTGCTCCATTAGCCCTATGAGTTACCTGCGGCTGATGAAAGGAATCAGCCTGACTTGTTCCTGTCACTGAATCTGGCCCAGTCTGAAACCTTTATAATCGGTCATATCACCAACCTGGTTACTTTTAAAATGTGTTATGAGCAGTGGAGAAGTGGGACTAGAAAAGGAAACTGTTGACACCCTCCAACTTCAGTCAGAACAGGATTGAGGAGAAATTCTCAAAGTTGGATTTCATTAAAGTGGGAATTCTCTTTCTCAGAAGTTTGGGATGGTTGAATCTTTATATTAAAACAAGGCTGGCCTCATCTGATTGTTTATAGACAGGTGAATCAGGGATAATAGTGCATGGAGAGAAAAGTGCAGCTGGGACCACAATGAGATGAGCCACGACCTTATTTACTTGTGGAGTGGTGTCAAAGGGCCGAATGGCCCACTTGTGTCCCTCAGCCCTGTGTTCTGATGTTCCATTCAGCCCTTTAGACCTGCTACACAGGGGCAGATCGAGACCACTCAAATGGTTAAGTGCAGTTTCAGAAATGTACTTAGAAAATCCAGGCTGGGTCAGAAATTGACCACCAACCTCAATCCTCCTTTCCAGGCTTCCCCTCTCTGTAACTTCTGCTCCATATGTGAGTCATGTTCCAGACCCAGATTCACAGTGAATACAGCCACCATGCCCCACCAAGGGTTAACTCAAACAAATCTTCTGCTCTCCCTGAATGCAACATTGTACAATACGATTTCCAGGAAAATAACCCGTTACTTTCCAAAAGTATAACATAAGAATGCAAGAAAAAGGAACAGGAGTCGGCTATTTGGCCCCTCAAGCCTGAACGCTCATTTAATAAGAACATAGCTGATCGGCTCCAGGTCTGAACTCCGCTTTCCCACGCAATTCGTTGTATCCCTCCTCAACTCTTTTGGAATAGGGAATTTCAGACATTCACTACCTTCTGAGAGAAGATTGAAATTGGTGTTCCTTATTCGGTATCTATCTCCTTGAGTTCGATGCTCAGGGGAAACACCTTCTCAGCATTTACCTTGTCAAGCCCCTTCTGTATCTTGTACATTTCAGTAATATCACCCTTATGCATTTCAACCGCAATGAATAATCGCCTCACCATTTTCGATGCACTCAATAAATCAACCCTTTCATGCCAGGAACCCGCCTCATGAACCAACCTAGTTACTTGCAACGTCAGCATGCTGACGCTACGTTTCATGCACAGGAACACTCCAATACCTTTGTACTGCTCCTTTTTTTTGGAGTCCTCTCCATTAAATAACAGCCTGAATTTTGGTTCTTAGTGTCATCTACAAACTCGGATGTATATTGCACTCAGCTCCCGCCTCAGGCTATCAGTGCAGATTGTAAATAACTGATGCCATCGGCCTGATATTTGTGGTAATCCAGTAGATACACCTTTATCATGAAGATCCATTAAGCCTGACTCTCCAATTTCTATGTCATTCCATGCTAATATATTATCCATCAAACTAAAAGCCTCTGTCTTGTGTCAGAACGTTTATTTTATGATATAGAACATAGAACATAGAACATAGAACATAGAAGAATACAGCGCAGTACAGGCCCTTCGGCCCTCGATGTTGCGCCGATCCAAGCCCACCTAACCTACACTAGCCCACTATCCTCCATATGCCTATCCAATGCCCGCTTAAATGTCCATAATGAGGGAGAGTCCACCACTGCTACTGGCAGGGCATTCCATGAACTCACGGCTCGCTGAGTAAAGAACCTACCCCTAACATCTGTCCTATACCTACCCCCCCCCCCTTAATTTAAAGCTATGCCCCCTTGTAATAGCTGACTCCATACGAGGAAAACGATTCTCATTGTCGACCCTATCTAAACCCCGAATCATCTTATACACCTCTATCAAGTCACCCCTAAACCTTCTTTTCTCCAATGAAAACAACCCCAAGCGCCTCAGCCTTTCCTCATACGATCTTTCTACCATACCAGGCAACATCCTGGTAAACCTCCTCTGCACCCATTCCAGTGCCTCCACATCCTTCCTATAGTATGGTGACCAAAACTGCACACAATACTCCAGATGTGGCCGCACCAGAGTCTTATACAACTGCAACATGACCTCAGTACTCCGGAACTCAATTCCTCTACCAATAAAAGCCAGTACGCCATATGCCTTCTTCACCGCACTATTTACCTGGGTGGCAACTTTCAAAGATTTGTGTACATGGACACCAAGATCCCTCTGCTCATCCACACTACCAAGTATCCGACCGTTAGCCCAGTACCCCATCTTTTTATTACTCTTACCAAAGTGAATCACCTCACACTTAGCTACATTGAACTCCATTTGCCACCTTTCTGCCCAGTTCTGCAGCTTATCTATATCCCGCTGTAACCTGCCACATCCTTCCTCACTGTCTACAACTCCTCCGACTTTCGTATCATATCTTGTGGAAAATCTCTGGAAAGCCTCATGTTGATCAGTTCCCTTTATCACGGCTGTTAGTCACATTCTCAGGAGTTCCTGATGAAGGGCTCTTGCTCAAAACATTGACTTTCCTGCTCCTTGGATGCTGCCTGACCTGTTGTGCTTTTCTAGTATGACTCTAATCTTGACATTCTCAGGATCTCCAGAAAAAAATGTATGATTTTACAGAACAAAAGTAGTTTTCCTTTCACAAAACCATGCCACTCTGGGTTTAGCTTTTCTAACTGCCATGCAATTCCTTCCTTACCAACAGGCTCTAGAAGATTCCCAGCAATAATGGTTAGGCAAAATGGTTCCGGCTTGCTGTCTCATTTCGTTTCTTGAAGACAGGCGCCACATTGGAGTGTCTCCAGTTTCGCTGGAACACTCCTGTAAACCAGAGTGTTATGGAATATTTCACACAGTGCCGCTAGTCACTCTGTGACCACTTCTTTTAAAATTAACTATGAATTAGTGCTGACCTGCTATCCTTATTCTTATCTGTTAGGTTAAAACCTTGTTACTTTTGTTGCAGACAGTTCAAGAAATTCCCTCCTATTACCATTTTGTTTATACCATTTAAATGCTTACAGTATTTTCCCCATGAGGAACGATTTAAAATACTGGTGTAAGTTATTTGCCTGTTCCCTGTGGCCACTTCCCTAGTTACACCCTCCATATGGCCTCAATGTACTTTCCTGACTGCACTTCTGCCTCAGCTCACAAGCACATTTTTAAGCTTTTTTTTAATACAGATGGAAAAGCTCGTGATGCTTGCTTTTATATTTCTTGCAAATTTATTACAACATATCTTTTCATACATCTTCCTCGCTTTCTAGATTCATACAGTCATATTGTGCACAAACAGACCATTTGGTCCAATTTGGCCAGGTTTTCTAAACTAAACTAGTCTCATTTGCTTGCACTTGGCCCATATGCCTCGAAACGTTTTCCATTCATATGTTTGTCCAAATGTCTTTGAAATATCGTAGCTGTACTTGCATCTACGACTGTTCCTCTGGCAGCTCATTCCATACTTACATCACCCTCTGTGTAAATAAAGTTGCCCCTTTGTCCCTTTCAAGTTTTCCCTCTTTTACTTTAAAGCTATGCATCTATGTTTGAACTCCCCGATCCTGCAGAAAAGACCTTGGCTATTCACCCTATCCATGCCTCCCATGACATTACAAACTTCGAGAATGTCACCCCTCAACCTCCTACACTCCATCTGATACTAACTTCGAGATAAAATGTTTAACAATAAGCACTTCAAATTTGAAAGAATCATAAAGATGACAGGTAAAGAAAACAGCTCAAACTTCATACTGTCAGTTTTGCTCTATGTTACAAAACTAAGGCAGCATGAAACCCTTACTGGTGCCAATAAGAGGTCAAGCACCTGAATTCCTTAGGGTGAAGGAGGTGATGATCTATAGAGTGAAAACCTATCTCTTGCTAGATCTATATAATGCCACATGGTCAACATTCTCTCTCCTGTTCTCTCTGTGTCCTTGTGTGGTTGTGTTTTCTTTATCTTGCACTCAGTTAGAGAAAACCCCTTTTCCCCATTCACATCTTAATTTAAACCCATTTTGCATCATCTTCTCGTTCACAACTGCTAATAGCCCGTTTATCTTATGCCATGCCCTCTTTTCTAAGTCATGCATCCCCCAACTCCGGCAAGGGATTAAAAAGCCCAGTTACCAACCTTTTTCAGTTCTGAAGAAGTCACACGGACTTGTAAGGCTAACTCTGTTTCTCTGTCTCTGCAGATGCTGCCAGACCTGCTGAGTTTCTCCAGAAACGAATAGGCACAGCACAAATTTTCAATTAAAGAAATAGCGATGGATACTGGAACTAAAAACACAAAAATTGCTGGAGAAACTGAGAGCTTCGTAAAAGGGTCACTGGACCCAAAAGATTAACTCTACATTCACTACAAAAGACGCCCGCAGACCTGCTTTGTTTCTTCAGCAATGTTTGAACAAGTTCCCATTTGTGAAAGCTTCTCAAACGCCCTGTCCAACACAGAGCGTCGTACCCTGGGAACTGAACGATAATGCAAAGTGCACACATTCATTGGCTCTGAAACTGCATATGGCTGGCATCACTGACACCTCAGAGCTCTTCATCATAGTCAGGGAGAAAACCAGAGAGAAACACGTTCAATTCAACCAAGAAGATGACATTAAGATAAAGGAGAAGATTCAGATGAATATGTTAAAGAGTTTGAGTAATGTAACAAATTGGAAGCATGACACCAAGGAGAGACCCTCAGCAGAATGAGAGTAGGAAAATGGAAATATTACCGCATCAGAAACCAGGTGATGTCACTGAGTTCACGGCTGATGGGTGAATGGGTCTCGATGTGAACTGGGGGGCAGTCAGTAGAATTGAATTGCAGATATTGCAGCTCAAACTGGACTATCACGTGATGCTGTTGACAACAGCAGCAAGAGAAGCAGGATTGTATTCAAACATAATCTGGATCATTTTCCCCAGGATATTCCATCAGTCTACAATTACCACCAAGCCGAGTGATGGTTCAGTGATGTGTGTGGGTGAACATGCCAAGGTCAGGACCATGTGTACCTAAAGCTGATGACAAACCATTAAAGCTACCGCACTTGAATGGTTTCATTCCAAACAGCAGAACTAACATCTGATAGAGAGGACGAAATGATCCCAAGACCAACAGATCAGATCTAAGCTCTGCAGTCCTGCCACATCCAGACATAAATGTCGGTGTACTACAAAACAACTTACTGGAGGAAAGGATTCCAGAAACATCCCCATTTATGTAATGGAACAGCCCTGCACATTAATGAAAAAGACAAGGATGTAGTATCTGCACCATCCTCAGCCAGAGGTGTTGAATCGATGATCCACGTCACCCTCGTCATGATGCCACAGAATCACAGATGCCAGTCTTCTTGACATGAGGAAACAGTTGGACAAGTAGATACGACAAAGGCAAAGGGCCCTGACACCATTCCCGCAATGGTACTGAAGACTTGTGCTGCACAACAAGCCGTGTTCCCCAGGGAAGCTTTTCCATTCTAGCTCCAATTCTGACAACTCCCTGGCAATGTCGAAAATTACTCACACTATGTCCCGTCCCCTAATAGATTAATAATTACATTCTGACAATTTAACTCTCCCTCAGTGCCTTGATAATCACATTGGTGAGTGTTCATTTTGACAGAGCTGTCAAGCAGTACAGAAATAACCCACGCAGTGTGATTTCCAATAGGTTCCTTTGTGGACATGGTGCTGTTGTGGAAATGTCACTGGATTACTAATCCAATACAGGATAATGCTCTGGGCAGCTGGTGGAAGTTAAAACAATTAATATAATATCATGATCTATAATCTGGTGATGGCACCAGTGACCTTGCATCCAATGTTGATTGTAAACATCGATCTCCTGCCCAATTCAGGAAGTGAATCTCCCGTGCTTTCCTGGTCTGGCCTAAAAATAACTCCAGACACAGAGCCATGTGATAAAGTTTTCAATGATCCCTGAAACGGCCAAGCAAGACACTCAATTGTATCACACTGCTCCAAGGTCTTAAAGGATAAAACCAGAAAGAATTCCCAGCCTCGATATCAGAAAAGGGAACGGGAATCACAGTCCTGTTGATCCTGCAGAGTCCTCCTTCCCAACATGTGAGAGCTTGAGACAACATTTACAGAGCTTTCTCACAGGCTGCACGGAAACATCGGGACAAGAGTAGGCCATTCAACACATTGAGCCTTCCCCATTCTAGTTCATGGAGAAAATCACCTCAGTGCAGTTTTCCCAACACAGTGTTCATATCCATTAATGTGTTTAAACATTGTGAAATATAAAATAAGAACTGTTGTAGTCCCTTCAGTCCATCAATCTTGCTCCTCGATTCAATATACAAGCAGTTCTCTGATAACGCGGGTTTATTAAACGTGATTTGACTACAGTGCGATTCGTGAATTGTGCACCTTTTTTCTATAAAGTGAGCTCCCGCTCACTGTGACACGATTCCTTGCCAGGCACCAGCTGAACAACAAAACCAAGCTTCAGGATCCTCGGTCTGCAAAATGCACCCTCTGAGTGTTCAGCTAAAACAGGAATGCAATCCGCTCTGCAAAGCCTTGAACCTGAGCCTGAAACAGGGAAGTGTTCTCTCCAATTAAAAGGAACTTTATTTCAAACCGGGGGAGAATCTTGAGGAGAAATGGAATTCCATGTTGGCATCACGTGGTCAGTCAGCTCTGCGCACTTTCTGGTGAAGAGTTTGGTGAAAGGTACAGGGATGTAGCGAGTGACTGTATTGTGAAAGTGTTGCATTTACAGCACTATTTCATTACCATATATGATTTAAAGGTTTAATTAGACTGTGCTAGTGTGTGTGTTAGACGAACTTTAATTTTGGTTTTGTACTGATATTTTGCGGTTCGCCCATTATTCTCTTTTCCCCATAGACCACATTATTAATATTGCATGATTTTCTGCAACACAGTGATGCACAGGAACACACAGGAACCATGTTATTGGAGAGCAACCTGGAATGATATCTGATCCTCTATCTTCATAACATACCCTGCTCTCTCCCTAGCCCTTTAGTTTCCAGAAACCCATTTTTATATTCAGTACCTTGGTTTCCACAGTCTGATCTGGGAGATATTTCCCCAGGTTCACCAGTCTCTGAGTGCAGACATTTATTCTCATCTCAATGTAGAGTGGTCTGTCTGTACCTAATACTGTGGCCCCTTGTTCTGATGTCCCAGCCAGGGCAATTGTCACCCCTGCTTCCAATATGCCTTGTCCTGACAGAATTGTATATATTTCACTGATTCTCCACTCACTTTCCTAAAGCCCATGGAATTCAGGCCCAGCCGCCCCAGATTCTGCTCCCACAACAGCGATCAGTCTGGTCATCTTCGCTGCTCTCCCTCAATGTCAGGTTTGTCCTTTATTAGGTAAGGAGACCAAAACTGTACATAATACTGCACAGTGTTCGAGATGAGGTCTCACCATTGCCCTGTACAGCTGCGGTAAAACACCCTTACTCCTGCATTCAAATCCCCTGAAATGAAGGTGAATGCACGATTTATCAGCCTATCTGCTTTCTACTCCTGCAATATTGCTTTCAGTGGCTAATGTCCAGGGAGATTCAGATCATTTTTCAATGTTACAGCTCCCCACTTGTTGGGTCTGTGTACACTGGTCAGCGTGCCAATGCTATTACCAGTATTGATTTCATGAATCAGATCTCATTGCCCTACAATGACCTCAGAGGGCTGCACAGAAGAAACAAAAATGCAGCTTAAGTTCCTTTATAGATCAACGTTTTTCAACCAATCCCTTTTCAAATGATAGGCTCCAGTTCTGTTTTTCTCATCAAAGGTCACAATATAACATATCCTATGCCTCCCCTCCCCATTGCTCCTCATGTGCCACATATTTGCCCAGACACTCCACTTGTCTCAATCACCTTGGAGCATTTTGACATCCTGCTCACCCACTCACAATCTGATGTTGTTTAGTGCCATCTGAAAACTCGAAAATATTGTATTTGATCCACTCAATCAAATATATGATGTGTATTGGGAATAGCTGGGGCCCAAACCCCGATCCTTGCTATATCCTCCAAGTCTTCCATTCAAAAAAATACATTGTTTTATTTCTACTCACTGCTTCCTGCCAGCTCTCCCTTTCTAAAACCATATTAGTTCCAGTCCCATAGGATTTGAATTTGTATAATAGGCTTTATTAAAAATGTGGCTGGCACGGTGGCACAGTGGTTGGCACTGCTGCATCACAGCGCCTGAGACCCGGGTTCAATTCCTGCCTCAGACGACTGACTGTGTGGAGTTTGCACATTCTCCCCGTGTCTGTGTGGGTTTCCTCCGGGTGCTCCGGTTTCCTCCCACAGTCCAAACATGTGCAGGTTAGGTGAATTGGCCATGCTAAATTGCCCGTAGTGTAAGGTTAGGGGTATGTGAAGGTTGCGCTTTGGCCGGTCGGTGTGGACTTGATGGGCCAAAGGTCCTGCTTCCACACTGTAATGTAATCTAATCTTTCTGAAAATGCACATATTTCATTGATTGCTTCCCCATAATTATGCTAAAGGCACTTTCTCAAATATGATTCCCATTTGATCAATCTCTGCTGACTTTGTATGTGCTCATTACTTTCAGTTCCAATACTTCCTCTAAAACTGTTCAGTTGCTAATTTAATTCTATTCCCATTTTCTAAACAGACTAATGTTCACTAGTTTTGATGGGAAGTTTTCTTTTTTGTTTCGTGATCTTCTGTGAAGACATAACTGAAGTATTTTGTCCACAGTTCTGCCTTTTCCCTGTCCTCAATTCTCTGGTATCAGACTGTTAGAAAGCTGCAACTTTCTTTCCCGTAATTTTGCCATTGACATATTTTCAGAAGATATTACAAGTTCAATCTGAAAACCCTTGTTAAAACTCTTCAGAAACCCATCAATTCCTACCTTAAGCTACTCAATGATTGACCTTCCACAGTCATACAAACACAGAAGCACAGACTTTGTCCCATCAACAATACAGCACGGTCTACATTGGCCCCACTTTCCGACACAAGATCGTAGCCGTGAATCTTATGGCATTTCAAGTTCAAAACCGTGTATTTTTTAATGGTTGTGAAGTTACATAGAACATAGAACATAGAACAATACAGCATAGAACAGGCCCTTCGGCCCACGATGTTGTGCCGAACATTTGTCCTAGCTTCAGCACCCATCCATGTACCTATCCAATTGCCGCTTAAAGGTGACCAAAGATTCTGACACTACCACTCCCACAGGCAGCGCATTCCATGCCTCCACCACTCTCTGGGTAAAGAACCCACCCCTGACATCTCCCTTATACCTTCCACCCTTCACCTTAAATCTATGTCCCCTTGTAACACTCTGTTGTACCCGGGGAAAAAAGTTTCTGACTGTCTACTCTATCTATTCCTCTGATCATCTTATAAACCTCTACCAAGTCACCCCTCATCCTTCGCTGTTCCACCGAGAAAATGCCTAGCACTCTCAACCTATCCTGGTACGACCTATTCTCCATTCCAGGCAACATCCTGGTAAATCTTCTCTGCACCCTCTCCAAAGCTTCCACATCTTTCCTAAAGTGAGGCGACCAGAACTGCACACAGTACTCCAAATGTGGCCTAACCAAAGTCCTGTACAGTTGCAACATCACTTCATGACTCTTGAATTCAATCCCTCTGCTAATGAACGCTAATACACCATAGGCCTTCTTACAAGCTCTATCCACCTGAGTGGCAATTTCAAAGATCTATGAACATAGACCCCAAGATCCCTCTGTTCCTCCACCTCACTAAGAACTCTACCGTTAACCCTGTATTCAGCATTCTTATTTGTCTTTCCAAAATGGACAACCTCACACTTGGCAGGGTAGAACTCCATCTGCCACTCCTCAGCCCAGCTCTGCATCATATCCAAGTCCCTTTGCAGCCGACAAGAGCCCTCCTCACTATCCACAACTCCACCAATCTTCGTATCATCTGCAAATTTACTGACCCACCCTTCGACTCCCTCATCCAAGTCATTCATAAAAATTACAAACAGCAGAGGACCCAGAACTGATCCCTGCGGAACTCCACTTGTAACTGGGCTCCAGGCCGAATATTTACCATCTACCACCACTCTCTGACTTCGACCGGTCAGCCAGTTTTCTAACCAATTGGCCAAATTTCCCTCTATCCCATGCCTCCTGACTTTCCTCATAAGCCTACCATGGAGAACCTTATCAAATGCCTTACTAAAATCCATGTATATTACATCCACTGCCCTACCCTCATCCACATGCTTGGTCACCTCCTCAAAGAATTCAATAAGACTTGTAAGGCAAGACCTACCCTTCACAAATCCGTGCTGGCTGTCCATAATCAAGCAGTGTTTTTCCAGATACTCATAAATCCTATCCCTCAGTACCCTTTCCATTATTTTGCCTACCACCGAAGTAAGACTAACTGGCCTGTAATTCCCGGGGTTATCCCTATTCTCTTTTTTAAACAGGGGCACAACATTCGCCACTCTCCAGTCCCCTGGTACCACCCCCGTTGACAGTGAAGACGAAAAGATCATTGCCAACAGTACTGCAATTTCCTCTCTTGCTTCCCACATAATCCTAGGATATATCCCGTCATGCCCGGGGGACTTGTCTATCCTCATGTTGTTCAAAATGTCCAACACGTCTTCCTTCCTTGCAAGTATCTCCTCTAGCGTACCAGTCCGTTTCACACTCTCCTCTTCAACAATACAGTCCCTCTCGTTCGTAAATACTGAAAAAAGGTACTCATTCAAGACCTCTCCTATCTCTTCCGACTCAATACACAGTCTCCCACTACTGTCCTTGATCGGACCTACCCTCGTTTTCGTCATTCTCATGTTTCTCATAAACGCATAAAATGCCTTTGCGTTATCCTTGATCCTATCCACCAAAGATTTTTCATACCATCTCTTATTTCTCCTAATCCCTTTCTTCAGGTCCCTTCTGGCTATCCTGTATCCCTCCACTGCTCTGTCTGAACCCTGTTTCCTGAACCTTACGTAAGCCTCCTTCTTCCTCTTTACAAGACATTCAACCTCTCTCGTCAACCAAGGTTCCCTCACACGACCATTACTTTCCTGCCTGACAGGTACATACATATCAAGGACACGTCGTATCTGTTCCTTGAAAAAGTTTCACATTTCCACGACATCCTTCCCTGACATCCTATGCCCCCAACTTATGCTCCTCAGATCCTGTCTTACAGCATCGTAATTACCCTTCCCCCAATTGGAAAACCTACCCTGTTGCACGCACCTATCTCTCTCCATAACCAAGGTGAAAGTCACAGAACTGTGGTCACCATCACCAAAATGTTCACCCACTAACAAGCCCATCACTTGTCCCGGTTCATTACCGATTACCAAATCCAAAATGGCCTCCCCTCTGGTCGGACAATCTACATACTGAGTTAGAAAAGCTTCCTGGACACACTGCGCAAGCACCGCCCCATCCAATCTACTTGATCTAAAGAGCTTCCAATCAATATTTGGAAGTTGGAATCGCCCATGACTACTACCCTGTGGCTTCTGCACCTTTCCAAAATCTGTTTCCCTATCTGTTTCTCCACATCTCTGCTGTTATTGGGGAGTCTATAGTAAACACTCAACAAGGTGACTGCACCTTTCCTATTTCTGACTTCAGCCCATACTACCTCCAAAGGCAGATCCCCCTCGAACTGCCTTTCTGCAGCCGTTATACCATTTCTAATTAGCAACGCCACCTCCCCCCCTCCTTTTTTATCACCCTCCCTAATCTCACTGAAACATCTGTAATCAGGAACCTCCAACAACCATTCTTGTCCCTCTTCTATCCACGTTTCCGTGGTGGCCACAACACCGTAGTCCCAGGTACTGATCCACGCCTTAAGTTCACTCACCTTATTTCTGATACTCCTTGCGTTGAAGTATACGCACTTGGACCCATCTCTGTGTCCGCAAGTATTCCCTGTCTGTGCTACCTTCTTCACAGCCTCCCTACATTCTTGGACATCCTGACAAACAGCTAGCCTACTTGCTGGACTACAAGTCCGGATCCCATCCCCCTGCCAAATTAGTTTAAACCCCTCCCCGAAGAGTGCTAGCAAACCTACCTCCCAGGATATTGGTGCCCTTCTGGTTCAGGTGCAACCTGTCCTGTTTGCACAGGTCCCACCTTCCCCAGAATGCAGTCCAATTGTCCAAGTACCTGAAGCCCTCCCTCCTACACCATCCTTGCAGCCACGTGTTCAACTGCACTCTCTCCCTATTCCTTGCCTCACTGTCACGTGGCACCGGCAACAACCCAGAGATGACGACTCTGTCTGTCCTAGCTTTTAGCTTCCAGCCTAACTCCCTGAGCTCTTGAATGACCTCCCCGCCCCTCTTCCTACCTATATCATTGGTGCCAACATGCACCACGACTTCTGGCTGCACACCCTCCTCCTTAAGGATTCTGAAGACACGGTCCGAGACGTCTCGGACCCTGGCACCCGGGAGGCAACCAACCATCCGAGAGTCTCGCCCATGTCCACAGAACCGCCTGTCCGTCCCTCTAACTAGAGAGTCTCCTATAACTAGTGCTCTCCTCCTCTCCCCCTTTCCCTTCTGAGTCTCAGAGCCAGACCTCGCGCCACAGACCCGGTTACTGCAGCCTACCCCTGCTACCCCAACAGTATCCAAAGCGGTATACCTATTGTTTAGGGGAATGACCCCAGGGGATCCCTGCACTGCCTGCTTCTTCCCCTTCCCACCTCTAACTGTTACCCAGCTACCTCTGTTCTCTGGCGTAGCTATGTCCCTGTAGATTCTGTCTATCACCTCTCAGCCTCTCGAATAATCCTCAGTTCATCCAACTCCAGTTCCAGTTCCCTAACTCGTTCTGTGAGGAGCAGGATCTGACTGCATTTCCTGCAGATGAAGTCGGCAGGAGTATCGGTGGTCACCCCTACCTCAAACATCCTGCAGGAGGAACATTCCACTGCCTGCGCTGCCATTACTCTACACCTCGTATCCGAAAACAAGAACACTGATTAGTTACCATGACAATTCTTCTCTCAGGAAGTGCATTTCTGACCCCAGCACCCTCTGAGTGAAAAACAATCCTCAATTCCTCTCCACATCTCAAATCCTTCACTTTAAAATGTGCTCCATTGATCTTGGCCCTTTGACTAAAAGGAACAGCTGCTGTCTATCCCTCCTGTCCATGTCACTCGTAATCATATCCTTCTGAATCTCGGCCCACTCAGCCTTCTCTCCTCCAAACTAAACAACCCGAGCTTATCCAGCCTCTCTCCGTAGCTAATATGCTCCAACCCAGCAAACACCCTGGTGAATCTCCTCTGAGCCCTCTCCACTACAATCACATTCTTCCTGTAATGTGGCTCCCAGAACTACAATCAGTATTCCATCTTGGCAAAAGCAAACTTCTGCATAGCTCTTCTCATCTATGCCTTGATGAATAAAGATTATGTCTACGGTCCCCTATGCTTTCTTAAATTGTGCATTAACCATTCAGGGATTTGTGGAGAAACACCCTCTGAGCTTCCTCGTGTGCTGCCATTCATTGAGTTCTCCCTTGTCCAGTTCCTTCTTCCAAAGTGCATCATTTCATATTCATCAGGGTTACATCCCATCTGCCATTGATCCACCCATCTGACCATTCTATCTGTATCTTCCTGTAACATAAGACCTTCCTCCTCACTGCCAACCACCCGGCCAATCTTTGTATCAAACACAAACTTAGTTGTCACACTACCGCCACCCCCGTCTATATTCACAGCTGCAACATTTATGAATACCACAAATAATCAGGTTAAAGATGACACAACACTAGGTTATAGTCCAACAGGTTTATTCGGAGGCACTAGCTTAGAAGAGCTTCTTCTTCATCAGGTGGTTGTGCGCTTTGAAATCTCGTGCCTCTGAATAAACCTGTTGGATTATCACCTGGTGTTATGTGATTTTTAAGTTTGTCCACCCCAGTCCAACACCAACACCTCCGTATCACAAATAATAAGGGACACAATACTGATCCCTGTGATACACCATTGGACACCGGTCTCAGTCACACTAACAGCCTTCAACCACTACCCTCTGTCTCCTAACAGTAAGGTGATTTGGATGCAACTTGGCAAGTCACGAATGACTCCAACCTGTTCCTTTGTTATTCTTTCTCGCTTGATACACTTGCAGAACATCTGGGGATTCTCCCTAATCTTGCCCTACCAGCAAGTTTCTATGCCCCTGTTTTAGGCAGTTCTCACCAAGTGAAGAATTTCCTCATTATTACGGTCTTAAATGGTCTGTCCCTTAAACTGCAATTATTTGCCTTGAATGTGGAACTAACAGCCAGGGAAACGTCCTGTTTATTTCCAACTTGGCATATGTTTTGTGAAGTTTCCAAGTTTCATTGTGACACTCCTTTCATTCTTTCAAACTCTAAAGAACACAGGCCGAGTTTCATCAACAGGCAGTCTCGCCATCTGAGTGATTAACCTGAACAATGTCCATTGCACTTTTTTGTAGTCAGTATATTCTTTCTCAGATTGGGTCTCCAACACTTTACACAATGGATGTCGGTTTGCTCGCTACATTTCCAGACGTTTCGTTATCTTACTAGGTAACATCTTCAGTGGACCTCATGCGAAACAATGCTTAAAATTCCTTCTTTCCATTTATTTCTTTGTGTTGGTGATGCTATTTCCTGTGGCGAAGTCACTTCCTGTTCCTTTTCTCAGAGGGTGATTGATGGGGTCTAAAAACTAATAGCACATCGAGTTAGACATCTGTCAGAAATACAAATGGATTTTCTCCATTGTTACTGTTAATTCCTAAATATCCAATATCACATGCTGTATAATAGATTCCAGCAATTTCCAACTTGTAGATGTCAAGTTAATTGTTCGGCAGTTCTCCAAACTATGTCTTCTTCCCTTTTTCGATGCTTGGATTCCTTCCTTTAATCTATAGTGCTTTGACCACGTTTGCTAACTTCCATTTATCCACAATGGCTTCCAGCCTCTGCAGAATGCACACGAAAATGAAACACAGTCATCGACAGTGCAATTAATATTTCTATTGCCGATTTATGTCAGACATTTTAATATGAAGTACATTAGGTTTGTCAGACTTAGCAATGCTCAATCCAGTCACATTTTTAAATACCACCTTGTTACTGATATAAGTTTACTTTATGTCTTCAGTTGCACAAGCCCTACATGATCACTGGGTATTACTGGGTGATTTTGTGGATCTTCTTCCATGAAGACAGATGCAAAGTAACTGATTATTTTCTTGGCCATTTCCCTGTTAGTCATAATAAACTCTCCTCTCCTGATTACCAATTTCCATATTTAACCTTGCTTTTACTTTGTTTCCTTTGAAATACAGATTGTAGATTTATGCAGTGTTTTTGTTCTTGTTTGTTAGCATTCATGTTGTTTTTGATTTCCTTATCAATTTCATGGCCCTTGTTTTTGGATCGTGAATTTCTGAGAATTCTCAGGTTTCCACAATGACTGAAATTCTTCCGAAGCCACTTCCTATGATTAACGCGTTTTCTAATTTGTTATGTTAAACAACATTGTGTCACTTTCCCTTTCTTTGGTGTTTATACCTGAAATAAATAAACATACTTTTCAGACTTCGCAATATTTCTATAAATCTCCTGGTCCTGACCAGATATATTCAGGAACACTGCAGGAGGACAGAGAAGGAATTGCGGGAGCCCTGGCTGATATTGTTGCATCATACCTGGCCAACAGGTGAGGTCCCGGAGGACTGGAGGGTTGCGAATGCTGTGCCTTTACTCAAGAAGGCCTACAAAGAAAAACTTGGGAACTATGGACCACTAAACCTAAAATCTGTCGTAGGTAACTTACTTGAAAAGGTTCTGAGAGATAAGATATACGTGCATTAGGAAAGACAGGGTGTGATTCGGAGCAAGATTAGAGTGGTGTTAGAAAAGTACAGCAGAGCAAACAGCATTCGAGGAACAGGAAAATCAATATTTCGGGCAAAAGTCTATCATCAAAGTCAGCACGGCTTTGTGCATCGGATACCGTAGCTTACAAATTTGTTCGAATTCTTTGACGAAGTGACCAGCAACGTTGAGGAGGTCAGGGTGGTATGCGTAGTCTATATGGATTCAAGTAAGGCCTTCAATAAGCTTCCACGTGGTGCGCTGCTCTGGAAGGTTAGATCGCATGAAATTGAGGAGGACCTGCCAAATTGGATACAAAATTGGCTTGATGGTAGGAAGCGAAGAGTAATAGTGGAAGGATGCTTGTCAGACTGGAGGCCTGGGACTAATGGAATGCATCGGGGCGATGATGGCACCACTATATATTACATATATCTATAATTTAGATGAGAATGTACGTGCATGATTTGTAAGTTTGAAGGTGACAATAAAATAGGCGGTTATATGGAGAATGACAAAGGTTATCAGAAATTTCAGAACTTACAGCAGTACCTTGATCAAAATGCATTTTAAATGTTGTGAATCCAGCTGGGGAAGTGGGCCGAGAAATGGTAAGTGGATTTTAATGCAGATCAGTGTAAGTACTTGCATTTTAGAAACTCAAATCAATATCGGAATTTTATGGTGAATGGCTGGGTCTTAAGGAATGTATTGGAACAGAGGGACCTTGGAATTCAGCTGCATGGTTGTCTGAAAGTTGATTCAGAGGTAAACAGGGCAATGAAGAAGACTTTTGGCACACTGGCATTCATCAGTCAGGGCACTAAGTAGCGAATTTTGGGAGCTATGCTGCAGAATACGGGGCACTGATGAGGCCATACTTATAGAGTGATGTTCAGTTTTGTTAACTTTGCTATAGGAATGATGTTATTAAACTGGAATGAGTGCAGAAGAAATTTACAAGGATGTTGCCAAGGACTCAAGGCTCTGAGTTATAGGGAGAGGTTGGAAAAGCTAGGACTTTTTACTTTTGCGTGTATGAGACTGGGGAGAAGATCTTATTGAAGGGTATAAGATCATAACAGGCATGGATAGAGTGAATGCGCTCAGCCTTTACTTCCTAGGATTGGACAATCATGGACTAGAGGGCATCAGGTTAAGGTCACAGGGGTAAGAATAAAAGGGAACCTGAGGAGCAACGTTTTTACACACAGGGTGATACGCATATGGAATAAGCTACCAGCAAAAGTAGTTAAGGTGGCTGCATTCACAACATTTAAAATGCATTTTGACAAATACAGGATAGGAAAGGATTAGAAGGATACGGGGCAATGGCTGGGAAATGGGGTTAGTGTGAATTGACATTTTGGTCGGAATGGATCAGTTTGAGCCGAAGGGCCTATAGGACTCTATGACTCTAACAACCATTGCTTATCTCCCACTGAATGTTATGTTGTATTTTCCCAATTCACTGGAACAAACTTGACCCTCTCGGCTCCATGCTTCCATCATGTTTGACCAAAATGTACAAACATTCTATATTGCATGCAGATGCCGTGTAAAATACAACATATTAATGTCACTAGTCCTCCAAAGCTGCTTCAGAGCAAGGACATTGATTAGTCCTCCTGACCACACAACACCAAATCCGAAAAAAACTTGATCTCTAGTTTGGTTCAATACATACTCTTCAACCCACCTGATATACATTTAGGGAATTTATTTTTCATAGCATGAGCAGTCACTTAGTTAACGCAGTTGAGATGCAACTTGAGACCATCCAATAAGACTGCAGTATCCATGATATTTGCATGTCTAATTTTCAGAGTATATGACACTCAGAATTTCTGCAACAGTTTTAGTTTCGATATATAATACATTAATGTTTGCCTCTCCTTGTTATTTGTAAGCTCCCCTTAAACTGAATCTGAGGGACATAGTCTGTGGCGTTATTGGTGATAGACTTGGACAAGACATTCTGGAATGGTCACCTTGACGCTGAGATACAGGACAAGCGTCAATAACCTTCTCCGCTCTGTCAGGATAAGGGTCACCATGTTCTATCTGCTCTTTCACACTCCCTGTATACCTGTTATAGAACTGACCCCTGAACAAGGCTCACACTCTATTTCCAAATAAGGCTCAGGAATTTCCAAACTCACTATTGAATTCAGCAACTTTCTTCCTCACTTTCTCTGTCACTTACGCAATATCCCCCACATTAATAATACAAAATTGATTTACAACTGTCGATTGACTCATTCCGACACCTCACCATTCCCCCCAGCTCCACATCCACCATCGCTAACAGCAGGGTCACCCATTTCCACTCTCCCTCCCTCTCTCCGTTTCTCCTGTTCCAGGAGAAACTGTCTGGAACGGGGCAGAAAGGGCCAAGCCGGGTGGTGCTGTGCCTGATATCTGTTCCCTCACAACCCCTTCGCCCGCCATGCGGGGAGGAACCTGGCATGAGCCGGACAGAAACAAGATGGCTCATGTGGAGCTTCTGAAACCTCCACCTCCCATCAACTGAGTAAAGAGCAACATTCAGTTCTCACTTTAAACCCACTGTCAGTTCCAACGTCAGTCCATTCAGTCTCAAACAAAAACAGATACCGCACTGCACAGAGATGCAGACACTGAAATGCCCAGACGTATTGGTAAACACCTCAACATACTAACATGCACAACACATATAAAGAGATAGGCATACACACACACATTGCAACACACAGAGACATATACAGTTGCACACAAATAGACACAAACACAGATAGAAACACAGAGGCTGATACATAGGTACACAGATGTAGACACACAAATACACAGAAAACAAGCACATGGACACACGCACATACGGCCACACACACACACACACATATATACATATACACAGAGAATCAAGCACTAGTGTCATTAAGACACAAATGGGCACGTTTTTGGTTTATAAAGGGATCAAGGATTCTAGGGAGAAGGCAGGAGAATGCGTTTGGGGTACATACAAGAAATTATTGAATGGCATTTCAGACTCGATGGGCCGAATGGCCTCATTCTGCTCCTTTTTTCATGCTCGTGTGGTGTTATGCTGTCAAGTATTCACTTTCCGAGATTGCAGCAGAGGCTGGATTTGATACATATTTGACTGGAAAGAGACAGTGGGAATGTGGGACAGGTTTAGAGGGCAGAATGATTTATGGTGATTCATAATTATTATATCCTTAAGTATGAAAAGAGGTGGTGATTTGATGTGAGGTTAGCACAGTTTTAATGTAATGGGTCCGACAATGAAATAAAGATGATCCTTTCCATTTAGTGCTGTGCGATCTGTGGTATCCTCATCCTCAGGGAATAGGGAAGACTCTGTTATTGAGGATATTCTAGGCTGAGCTCGACTGATCTTTGCAGGACAAGAAAGTCAATGCTTATCGGGAACAAATAGGAGAGGGATGATCAGACACAATTGGATCAGCCATGAACATTCTGAATGTGTTGTTATCTCAATCCACTCTCGATGTTGTTATAGAGATATACTGCTGCCCCTACCCCATGTGTTGTTCCCTCAATCCACCACACGAAGCTGTTACAGAGAAAAACTGCTGTCCCTACCCAATGTGTCGTTCCCTCAATCCGTCTCACGGTGCTGTTACAGAGATATACTGCTGCCCCTACCCCATGTGTTGTTCCCTCAATCCACCATCGAGGCTGTTACAGTGATATACTGCTGCCCCGAACCCATGTGTTGTTCCTCCAATCCACCCCTCGATGCTGTTACAGGGTACGGGACCACCCCAATCTGTCAGACAGGATCGTTACAATGAGAAATGGGGAGAGCATTATGCCCCTCGAAGAAATTACACAGGAATATAGAATTAAGTAATTCAGATCGTTGAGTACATTACACAGCTGTGGACGAGGCCATTCAACCCGCCTGAATGGCTACACAGGAACAGGGAATATGTCGCTAGCAGGAAGTAGAGAGTAGAGAGAAATGTTTACTTTCAGGTTGCAAAGCTTTAACTGATGGAGTGCCTCAGAGATCACTGTGGGGTCATCAATGACCAATAATCTGTATCAATGATCTGGAGGAAGGGGAGGAAATGGCTTGGAGCTTAATTAGCTTTTACACCAAGATGGTCATTCATTGTGTCGTCAAATTGAGATACTGAGTCTGCAACACGATCATAGACAGGGAGGGTTAGTGGGCAAACCTTCAGTAGAAATAACATAAGGTAAATTGTCTATTTTGGCATGAAGGATAAAATAATGGGAATCAATTTAAATGGAGAGAGATTGCAGAACTCTGTGATACAGGCGGTTTCCATGTTCCTGGGACATGAATCATGTGAAGTCAGTCTGCAGATGCAGCAAGTAATTTGGAAGGTAAGTGGAATGATGCTGTTTTTGACAAAAGGTTAAAGTTTAATTTAAGGAATGTTTTACTGCATCTGTACAGGGCATTTCTGAGACCACATCTGATGTACTGTGTGCAGTTTTTATCCCCGAACACTAAAATAAAAGGATATAATTATTTTTGAAATTTTCAAAGAGGTTTCCCTTTTCTCATTCCTGAGATGCCGGCCTTTGGTTATGGGGATAATCAGTTCCGTTATTAGCCTAGAAATAGGATTGAACCACCATGACTTTCAGAAAAGTGCATCAGCTGGATGCATATTATCTCTTGTCAGGGAGATTAAAGCTAGAGAATAAATTTGAAGAAAAAGATGTATTGATATCAAGACACATACTATGAAGACACCTACCAATATTTACAAATTATACAGACACGTGTAAGCATGTCATCAAATTTTAAAGTGGGGACATTTTTTGAGATTGAATGGAATTGTGTACAACAAGAACAATGATGCCCCTGCATATAATCCATAATCAGGTTTTCCAGAGAATGTTCCAGGAGAGCACACATGGTCCAGTTTGGTGTTCAGTTGACATTATTGTATGTTTCAACACAGAGAGGGAGAAAATTTTTCCTCCCCTGAGAAGCATCAGCCGATTGACCCCTTTCTCTTACTTTGTTCCACCAGATAGCAAAGTGTCAGTCTATAAAATCCCTGAGTTATCTTTGCCACTTGTGATGGTTTCCTGGTGAGGATTCATTGAAAACTCTCATATGCCTGAAACAAAGGGAATTCAGCCAAATCCAACTGTTCCAGAAAGAAATCCCACAACCAGTAGCTTATTTGAACAGAATAACTTTAAAAGCAAAGTAACATTTGGTGCACTCTGTTATTTTACCATTTGATATGAGTTCAACGTTCTGTGTCTTACATTTTTTTCTAGGAAATGACCGACTCTGAGACCGATATCATTGGCCACATCATTAAACTGGTTACATTTAAGATTGGTGTAACCAGTGGAGGAGTGGGACGGAAAAGGAAACAGTCACCCTCCAACATTGGATGGAACACAAATGATAAATTTTCAAAGGGCTGTCCAAGTGGAAATTCCCTCCCCAGAAGTTTGTGGCGCCTGGATGTTTACATTTATTCAAAGTTGTATTTGTTGACATTTGACAGAAAAGTGAATGTAGAAAGTGGTATACAGACAGAAAAGTGCTGGGGAGACCACAATCACATGACCCATAATCTTTGTGCATGGTGGAGCGATGACAAAGTGTCTAATGGCACACTCTTGCTGCTCAGTCCTATATTCCTATGTTCCATCCAACCACTCACAGCTCCTGCAAGGAGCAGTTGGAGGCCACTTGCTCCAAATACATGATCCACAGTAACACAGCATCTCATTCAGTCCCTTAAGACTGTCACACACACACGGTTTAGTGTGGGTTGGAAAATACTATTTGGAAATCCAGACTGGGTTCGAAAGACGCCTCTGGTCTCTTTTCAGAGTGTCTCCTCTCTGCAACTTGTGCTTTATTTGTTGGACATAATGCAGGCCCAGATTCACTGTGAATACCACCCCCATATCTCACCCAGAGATGACTCACAAAATACTTTGCTCTATCTGATTGCAACATTCAATAACAGAACATTCAGGAAAATTACAACCATTAACTTTGTAATTACAGAATATGAGGACATAAGGAACCGTACCAGTTAATTCGGACGATCAAGCCATTGTCTACCATCATGGCTGATCTACTATTGGCATTAACTCCTTTTGAATGCCCAATTTTTCACATCCTTTAGCTGTCTGACAGGTCAAAATTCCAACTACCTCCTCCCTAAATACTTTCAATGATGTAACTCCCATAACTCGCTAGCCCAGATAATTCCTGACATTGATTACCCGCTGTGAGAGGAAATCATTCCCTACACATACATAGTCACCTAATTGATATGAAGGAGAGCTGAACACAGGGGGTCAGCAAACAGTGAATGGCTTTGATATCGAGTCAGTATTTGACTGAGGATGGCATCAGGACCACCCACTTATTTGAGATGAACGGAAATCAGGTGTAACCTTCCACTTGTCTGGGTCTTTCAGAGCACAAAGAAAGATGCTTGTGGTTGGTGGCCACCTGCCCTAACAGTTCTGGGATATCTCTGCAGGAGATCCTCAGGTTAACCTCCTCACCACAAACATCTTCAACTGCTACATCAATGCCTTTCCCCATCATAATATCTGAAGTAGGGATGATGACTGAAGATCACACAATATTCAGAGATTTTGTGCCCCCTCAGCTCCTGAACCATCCTGTGTCCATGTGCAGCAAGACCTGGGCAGCATTCCGGTTTGTGCTGTTAAAGTGTCAGTAACATTCATGTAACAGCGGTGCCAGACACTGCACATTTCCACAGTTAATAGAGGAGCTCAATCAGCATTCCAGGCTGCTTGCACACTGATATGTGGAAGCCATTGAGCCCGTGGAAACTACTGAACAAGAAGAGGGACATTCAATCCACCTGCCTATTTCACAGGAAGAGAAGGGGTCTGGTCAGTACATCGAACTGTTAAACCGGAACAGGCAGAGCCCAATTAGACACTTAAACCTGTTCCATGAGACCAGGAGGAGGCTATTCAGCCCCACGAGATAGTCATACAGAAACATGAGGGCTTCATTGATACTCTAACATGACAAACCAATGAAACCGAGACTGCATTGATAGGGGGCTCCATGGTGTTAATCATTGTTCCATTGTTTGTAGAACATGTGCTACCTTAACATGGTTTGCTGGCATTGAGGAGGGAAACCAAATATTTTGTGTAAAGTCTCAAGGAGGCATCCGAGAAGACACTCCCATGTGCTCTATGTAGGTCAGAAGCTGCTGGGAAGAGTTAACTCTTTTATAATGAAGATACTGTTGCGGCTGTCGGGATTATGGATAGCATGACGTTCATTGCAGGATCACGCACCAATTGAACTGTATTAACGTTGGGAAAGTTTTTTTTTCCTGAAACTCCCTCTCTCTCTCTTTCTCTGAATCGAAATAGGGAATTGGGTTGGTTGGGTGGAACGTTCTCAGAGGCTCTTAAACTATCGAGAATCATGTAACCCGAGTGAAAAAAAAGCCATGGAATTTATCACCGTAACAGTGTCTGTTTATAACATCATAAGTGATTGTACACCCCCCTTAATGTTCAATGCAATCACCTTATTCTCTCACTGAGCTTCACTCACTGTTCATGTTGCCATCATCCCAGGGATTAGTCTGGTGAGATTTGAGCGAAAGTCTATCCACAGTACCACAATGGCTGCCTCAACACACTCAGGGATGATCACAATAATCCTTTTCTCTCACTTAGACATCGCCGTTTCCTTCCTGTATTATGAAACGACATTATTTCTCTATGCACTACGAATGACATGGAATTTATAAGTTCCTTAGGCAAGAGTGTAAATGATATGTGGAGCTTGTTCAAGGAGCAACTATTGAGTGTCCTTGATAATTATGTACCTGTCAGCCAGGGAGGAAAGGGTCGTGCGAGGGAGCCGTGGTTTAATAAGGAATTGGAATCCCTTGTTAAATGGAAGAGGGCGGCCTATCTCAAGATGAGACGTGAAGGTCCAATTGGGGCGATTGAGAGTTATAGGGTAGCCAGGAAGGACCTGAAGAGAGAGCTAAGAGCAGCAAGGAGGGGATATGAAAGGTCCTTAGTCGGTAGGATTAGGGAAAACCCTAAGGCTTTCTATAGGTATGTTAGGAATAAAAGAATGACTAGGGTAGGAATAGGTCCAGTCAAGGATAGTAGTGGGAAGTTGCGTGTGGAGGCGGAAGAGATTGGGGAGACACTGAATGAATACTTTTCTTCAGTATTTACTCAGGGACAGGGCATTGTCGTCGATGTGAATACTGAGTCACAAATAAGTAGAATGTATGGCTTTGAGGTATGTAGAGAAGAGGTGTTGGAAATCCTGGAAAAGGTGAAAATAGATAAGTCCCCTGGGCCTGATGGCATTTTTCCTAGGATTCTCTGGGAATCAAGGGAGGAGATTGCAGAGCCATTGGCCTTGATTTTTATGTCCTCTTTGTCTACTGGAGTAGTGCCAGAAGACTGGAGGATAGCAAATGTGGTTCCCTTGTTCAAAAAGTGGAGTAGGGATAACCCTAGTAACTATAGGCCGGTGAGTCTCATTTCTGTTGTGGGCAAAGTCTTAGAGAGAATTGTAACGGATAGGATTTATTCACATCTGGATAGGAATAATGTGATCAAGGATAGTCAGCATGGTTTTGTGAAGGGCAGGTCGTGCCTCACAAACCTTATTGAATTCTTTGAAAAGGTGACGAAGGAGGTTGATGAGGGGAAAGCGGTAAATGTGGTATATATGGATTTTAGTAAGGCGTTTGATAAGGTTCCCCATGGTAGGCTACTGCAGAAAATACGGAGATATGGCATTGAGGGTGAGTTGGAGGTTTGGATTAGGAATTGGCTGGATGGAAGAAGACAGAGGGTAGTAGTTGATGGCAAAGTTTCTTCATGGAGTGCCGTCACTAGCGGTGTTCCGCAAGGATCTGTTTTGGGACCATTGCTGTTTGTCATTTTTATAAATGACCTGGAAGAGGGGTTAGAAGGTTGGGTGAGCAAGTTTGCGGATGATACGAAAGTCGGTGGAGTTGTTGACAGTGAGGAAGGATGTGGCAGGTTACAGCAGGATATAGAGAAGCTGCAGAGCTGGGCAGAAAGGTGGCAAATGGAATTCAATGTAGCTAAGTGTGAGGTGATTCACTTTGGGAAGAATAACAAAAAGATGGGGTACTGGGCTAATGGTCGGATACTTGGTAGTGTGGATGAGCAGAGGGATCTTGGTGTCCATGTACACAGATCTCTGAAAGTTGCCACCCAGGTAAATAGTGCAGTGAGGAAGGCATATGGCGTACTGGCTTTTATTGGTAGAAGAATTGAGTTCCGGAGTCCTGAGGTCATGATGCAGTTGTATAAGACAATGGTGCGGCCGCATCTGGAATATTGTGTGCAGTTTTGGTCGCCATACTATAGGAAGGATGTGGAGGCACTGGAACGGGTGCAGAGGAGGTTTACCAGGATGTTGCCTGGTATGGAAGGAAGATCGTATGAGGAAAGACTGAGACACTTGGGGCTGTTTTCATTAGAGAAAAGAAGGTTTAGGGGTGACTTGATTGAGGTGTACAAGATGATTAGGGGGTTAGATAGGGTAGACAGTGTGAACCTTTTCCCGCGTATGGAGTCGGGTATTACAAGGGGGCATAGCTTTAAATTAAGGGGGGGTAGATATAGGACTTAAGTTAGGGGTAGGTTCTTCACTCAGCGAGTCGTAAGTTCATGGAATGCCCTGCCAGTAGCAGTGGTGGACTCTCCCTCTTTATGGGCATTTAAGCGGGCATTGGATAGGTATATGGAGGATAGTGGGTTAGTATAGGTTAGGTGGGCTTGGATCGGCGCAACATCGAGGGCCAAAGGGCCTGTACTGCGCTGTATTCTTCTATGTTCTATGTTCTATATCTGTACGTCAGCATCAATAAAGCCAGCACCAGAGTTGCCTATGGAGATGTGCATCACACTCGGGGAGAATTTCAATGAGATCGAATACACCTAAAAGATGTAATGATCACCTTCCTGAATAGAACTGAGCTGTACAAATACAGGAAACAGGTAGAGGAAGGGAGCTATCTTTACTTTTGTTCTTCTCTCACAGGATGTATGCAGCCCTGGTCAGGGCAACATGTTACGCCAATCTTAAACTGAATGGCTGGCTCAGTTGTTCCCCAGGACAGTAAAGAGTAAAACACATTGCTGAGAGTTTGTGGTGTTACAATTCAGGATAAATTCTTCTGCTTAATTAAAACCAGCAACACAGAAAAGATTTATCCAATGCAGTAATATAAGAACTATTTAATGTAAAAATTAACAAGTTTATTTCTTAAAGTATTACAGAGAATAATAATCGAACGAATATTTACGACTTCTTCCTCTAACCTAACTTTGACCTTTCCCCCTCCACAATACGAGTCCGATTAGACTCCTAATTAAGATTTACAAAATAAAACTTCTTATCTCAAAACCAGGAAGCTTTAGGTTCTTTTCCATAGTCCTGTCTTCTTTTCTTCTGGGGGTTTCTGCTTCACTAGTTACTAATCAATGAATATATTTTTAAAGAAGCTATTTTTCAGGCAGTCTTTGTGTGCTGGTAGCTTGACAGCTCTGCTCTCAACTGTTCAATTTCCATGGTCTTGTACCTCCAAACTATTGGATTGTGTCATTGGATTTTAAGATTAACATTACATTAAGATTACATTTATGATTACATTCAAACTTGATTGGAGGTGGGTCATTTGGGGTACAATTTAAACTGTTTGGCTGAATTTGTTTTTGTCTCAAGACAATGAGCTAATCGAGTTGTTCGACCAAATGTTAAATTATATCTATTTTTCAGAAGACTTGGTGCTGTCAGGTAGTTTAAAGGTGCAGTACACCCACATGTTCATCACTGAAGTCACACGGAAACCTGACTAGGGAAGGTTGACACATTGACTTACCTAAAGGACTTCAGGCAAGCAGATGGGCTTTTATAACAAATGATAATGTTTGCTTTTAAATTCCACCACTTTGCTTCATGAGATATCAACAGACTATTATTCTGTGGCTCTAGATTATGAGTCAATGACTTGACTACCATAAACTGTCTTCCTGTACATGCAGGGAACACGTCAAACATCCTCAAGAGCAATTATTTAGTGACGGACATGTGATTAGAATGCACTTGAAACTGTTGCATCCAGATTGAACAAAGGCAAAAATCATGGTTCATTCAGAAGTTACACTGAGACTGCAGACGAGACTGAGTATTCATGATGGTGGTTTTGAACAGGATTGGTGAGTGGGGAGGACATGGAGATGTAAATCCGTGAAGGACAAAATGGATTATGGAGTTTGAGAACATTCTGTGTCCTTCTCGCATATCAGTGAGTAATTTATAAATAGTAGTTTGATAGTTATAATTTAAAAGGAAAGATTTTTTGTTTGGAACTGAAGACATTGACTTGCAATTTCCAAAATTTATATATCATGAGCATAAATTGAGTTCAACCCAGTTTAGTTGACAAATATAATGACTTACCAGGAACACCAACTATCGCAAGGATGGGGTAGTAACCACCTTGAGTAATCCAAAGAATATCCTGGATCCATGATGCTAATGATATCCAAGGCCGAGAAAGCCAGTAAAGACCAGAGGATAAACTCCTGTCCGTTGATGGAACATTCCAGTGTAATGTTCTCAGATTCTGATCCATTGTTGGAATATTCCAGTCTAATGTTCTCAGATTCTGATCCACTGTTGGAACATTCCAGTCTAATGTTATCAGTTTCTGATCTCTCCTCCCGCTCTCTCTCTCTCTCTCTCTCTCTCTCTCTCTCTCGAGCTGCTGGTCCCTGTTAGTGCTGTCTGTGATGCTCCTACTCACACTATGTGATAGCACATTGAACAAAGCCCATTGAAATTCCAACCATGGAAACTCTCCACTGCCATAATTAGGATCCACTGAGATTGATTTTCATCACAGTCACTGAACACATAGCTCCAGTTAACCCCTTTGAATTCAATAATCATTTTATTAAAATTCAAAAGAACATTTAAAGTTTACACATTTGGCGTGGGATATGTGTGTGTGGGGGGGGGGGGGGGTGGGGTGAACAGGAAGAAATATTTGAGATGGTGGATTGATTGAATATAATCATTCAATCTGCCTTAGATATGGCAGTAATGTCAAAGGATTGTCAGAACTTAAACAACTTTCTCGGCTTATAAATCGAAACATATAGTCTGTAACTACTGATCAGTGATTATAAAGTCAGCAAAATATGTAGAGAGCTTCCCTAGTCCATAATCTGACAGAAAATTGCTTGTGACAACCTGAGTGATAACAGACAAATGGCATGGATATGTTAACAGAGAATATGATGTGACACACAATTCAGATGGTTATTCAAGGATCAGAGAGGGCAGGTCAGGGTCATGCTGTTATTGTTATCAATGTCAATCAACTGTATTGAAGTAAATTTCACTGGATTTTAATTGCAGTGTGATTATAATATCGGGGCATGGCTGCTGAGACTGGAGGGAGGGAACATGATATTTCCCAACCATCAGTATTGGAATTTTATTCTTCATAAATCATATGAAGATCAAATTCAAGGATACATTTCCAATGAGGAATGAGGAGAGCCAATATTAACCATACAACCAGAAGACATTGGAACAGAAATTTGGCCATTCGGCCCATTGAGCCTGCTCCGCCATTCCATCATGGCTGTTATGCTTCTCAACCCCATTCTCACACTTTCTCCCTGTAACCCTTGATCCCCTTTACAGTCAAGATCCCATCCGTCTCACTCCTTTTCCTCCGCTACATCGATGACTGTATCGGCGCTGCCTCGTGCTCGCACGAGGAGGTTGAACAGTTCATCCACTTTACCAACACCTTCCACCCCGACCTCAAATTCACCTGGATCATCTCAGACTCCTCCCTCCCCTTCCTAGACCTTTCCATTTCTATCTCGGGTGACCGAATCGACACGGACATTTACTATAAACCGACCAACTCCCACAGCTACCTAGACTACACCTCCTCCCACCCTGCCCCCTGTAAAAACGCCATCCCATATTCCCAATTCCTTCGTCTCCGGCGCATCTGCTCCCAGGAGGACTAGTTACAAAACCGTACAACCCAGATGGCCTCCTTCTTCAAGGACCACAAATTCCCGCCAGATGTAGTCGACGATGCCCTCCACCACATCTCTTCCACTTCCCGCTCCTCCACCCTTGAGCCCCGCCCCTCCAACCGCCACCAGGACAGAACCCCACTGGTCCTCACCTACCACCCCACCAACCTCCATGTACAACGTATCATCTGCCGTCATTTCCGCCACCTCCAAATGGACCCCACCACCAGGGATATATTTCCCTCCCCTCCCCTATCAGCGTTCCGAAAAGACCACTCCCTCAGTGACTACCTCGTCAGGTCCACACACCCCACCAGGTGCCACTCAGATGGATAGAGCTTGTAAGAAGGTGTATTAGCATTCTTTAGCAGAGGGATTGAATTCAAGAGTCGTGAAGTAATGTTACAGCTGTACAGGACTTTGGTTAGCCACATTTGGAGTACTGTGTGCAGTTCTGGTCGCCTAACTTTAGGAAAGATGTGGAAGCTTTGGAGAGGGTGCAGAGAAGATTTACAGGATATTGCCTGGAATGGAGAATAGGTCGTACGAGGATAGGTTGAGAGTGCTAGGCCTTTTCTTATTGAAACGGAGAAGGATGAGAGGTGACTTGATAGAGGTTTGTAAGATGATCAGGGGAATAGATAGAGTAGACAATCAGAAACTTTTTACCCGGGTACAACAGAGTGTTACAAGGGGACATAAATTTAAGGTGAAGGGTGGAAGGTATAGGGGAGATGTCAGGGGTAAGTTCTTTACCCAGACAGTGGTGGTGGCATGGAATGCGCTGCCTGTAGGAGTGGCAGAGTCAGAATCATTGGCGAACTTTAAGTGGCAATTGGATAGGTACATGGATGGGTGCTTAAGCTAGGTCAAATGTTCGGCACAACATCGTGGGCCGAAGGGCCTGTTCTGTGCGGTATTGTTCTATGTTCTATGTTCTATGTTAACCCAACCTCCACTCTCGGCACCTCCCCCTGCAACCCCAAGAAATGCAAAACTTGCTCCCACACCTCCCCCCTTACTTCCCTCCAAGGCCCCAAGGGACACTTCCATATCCACCACAAATTCACCTGCACCTCCAAACACATCATCTATTGCATCCGCTGCACCCGATGTGGCCTCCTCTATATTGGGGAGACAGGCCGCCTACTTGCGGAACGTTTCAGAGAACACCTCTGGGACATCCGGACCAACCAACCCAACCACCCCGTAGCCCAACGCTTTAACTCCACCTCCCACTCCACCAAGGACATGCAGGTCCTTGGACTCCTCCATCGCCAGACCATGGCAACACGGCGGTTGGAGGAAGAGCGCCTCATCTTCTGCCTGGGAACCCTCCAACCACAATAAATGAACTCAGATTTCTCCAGTTTCCTCATTTTCCCTCCCCCCACCTTCTCTCCGTCAAATCCCTCGAACTCAGCACCGCCTTCCTAAACTGCAATCTTCTTCCAGACCTCTCCATCCCCATCCCACTCCGGCCGATCACCCTCACCTTGACCTCCCTCCAACTATCGCATTTCCAACGCCCCTCCCCAAGTCCCTCCTCCCTACCTTTTATCATAGCCTGCTGGACACACTTTCCTCATTCCTGAAGAAGGGCTTATGCCCGAAATGTTGATTCTCCTGTTCCTTGGATGCTGCCTGACCCGCTGCGCTTTTCCAGCAACACATTTTCAGCTCTGGTCTCCAGCATCTGCAGCCCTCACTTTCTCCACTCCTAAATATACTCAATGAGCTGGACACGACAGCCCTCTGTAGCAGTGAATTCGATAGATTCACCGCTGTCTGGCTGAAGAGGTTTCTCCTTATCTTTGTTCGAAAAGATCTTCTCTTTCCACTGTCCCCTCGGGTACAGTCTATCCTACATTGGATACATCTTCCCAAAATCTCCTCTCTCCCAGGTCATTTAGTATTCTGTAAGTCTCAATTAGACCTCCTGACATCCTTCAGAATTCTACCAAATACAGACCCAGAGCCCTCAAATATTTTTTTTTTTCTGTTAAGCTTTTATTTCCTGGCACCATTCTCTTTGGAAAACGCTCCAGGACCAGTACATCCTTCCTGAGATTTGGGACGCAAAACTGCGCACAATAATACAAATGTGGCATGACGAAAGCCTTGTAGAGCCTTAGAAGTACATTCCTGCTTTTATATTTAAGCCTTCTTGAAATAAATACCATCATTGTATTTGCCTGCCTAACTACTGACAAACTGCAAGTTTACCTTTCAAGACTCCCGGACTTTCTGAATTTGCTCGATATTTCAAAAATAGTCCATGCCTCTATTCATCCTGGCAAAATGCTTTCGCACACTTTCCCACATTGTACTGCCACTTCTTTGCTCTCTCTCCAAACCTGTGAAAGTCCTTCAGCAGGTGAAAGTGAGGACCGCAGATGCTGGAGATCAGAGTCAAAAAGTGTGGTCATAGAAAAGCACAGCCTGTCAGGCAACATCCGAGGAGCAGGAGATTCGACGTTTCAGGCATAAAGCCTTCATCAGGAATGTGGTGTGGGCGGAAGGGGGCAGAGAGATAAATGGGGGGGGGGGGGCGGTGCTGGCGCTGGGAGGAGGTTAGTTTCGAAGGCGACAGTTAGATGAAGGTGGGTGATGATAGTGATAGGTCAGAGTGGAAGGTGGATTTGATACTTGGGAAGGTAGATGAACAGGTAGAACAGTTCAAGAGGGCGGTGCTGAGTTGGAGGGTTAGATCTGGTATAAGGTGGTGGGAGAGGACATAAGGAAACTGGTGAAATTGTCCTTGATACCGTGTGTTTGGAGAAGATGATACATTCTTCCTCCAGAAGTCAGGTGGCTAGAATTTGGCAGTGGAGGAGGCCAAAAACTTGCAGGGCTTTGGCGGATTGGGAGGGGGAGTTGAAGTATTCGGCCACAGGGAAGTGTGGTTGTTGGGTTTATGTTTCCAAGAGTGTTCTTTGAACAGTTCTGTAAGTTGACATCCTGTCTCGGCAATGTTTCGGAGAGAGGAGCAATGGAGTGACTAGAAGAGGTGTTTGGATGCACAGGATGTTCTCTGCCTGATGTGGTAGGATCCTTTGGGGCCTTGAGTGGATGTGAGGAGGGAGGTGTTGGCACAGGTTTCATATCTCTTGCAGTGTCAAGGGTATGGTGTTGGGAGTAGAAGGTGGCTTGGTGGGGGTGTGTGGACCTAACGAGGGATTTGTGAGGGAATGGTCTCAGCAGTATGATGATAGGGGTGAGGAGCGAAGTATATCTCTGGTGTTGGGGTCTGACTGTTGGTGGCAGAAATGGCGGAGGATGATGCGTTGTATCCTGAGGTTGGTGGGATGGAAGGCGAACACCAGACATGTTCTAATTTGTTGTTGTTGGAAGGGTGGAGTGCAAGGGCGGAGGTGTGGAAAGTTGAGGAGATGCACGAGAGCACCCTCCTGCAGCCGAACCACCTCTTCAATGCTACCTGTCCCCCTATCTTTCTTTGCATTGTTTGAAAGCTTAGCCAGATTGCCCTCAGTTCCTTCATATAGATAATGAATGCACAAAGTGAAAAGTTGTGGTCCCAACACTGAGTTTTGTGGAACACCACCTGTTACTGGTTGCCATCCTGAGAAAAACACTTTTATCTCCACTCTATGCTTTCTCTCAGGCAGTCAAACTTCTATCCATGCTAGCACCTTGTCTCTAATACCATGGGCCCATACCTTTCTCAATAGCCTCATGCATGGCACTTTGTCAAAGGATTCTTGAGTGCAGAAGGATAACATCTATTGGTTCTCCTTGATCCAATCTGCTCATTACTCCCTCACTGTTTTCTAGCCGGTTTGGCAGGACTGATCTCCCCTTGATGAAACCATGCTGACTCTGTCCTATTTTACCAAACACCTCCAAGTATCAGAAATCCCATCCTTCACGATGGATTCCAGGATGTTACCCACAACCAAGGTTAGGCTAATCAGTCTGCAGTTTTCCATCTTCTACCTAACTCCCTTATTAAATGTGGTGTCAGGTTAGCAATTATACAGCCACTTTTCCGTTTCCTGATTTTAGTCATTCCTGAAAGATTTTCACTTACGCTTGCACTAACTCTTCAGTTATCTCCCTTATAAGGCTGGGGTGTAGTCCAACTGGTCCAGGTGAGCTATCCACATTCAGGCAATTCCGTTTTCTGACATGCTCTTCATGGGGATGACCACCATATTCAGGACTGCCCTCTCAGTCTCTTCAATTCTTGAGAAATTACTCGTGTCTTCCACTGTGAAGGCTGATGCAAAGTTCCTCAGCCATTTCTTTGTTTCCCACTACTGTCTCTCCACAATCATTTTCCAGTGGTCCATATTCACTTTTACCTCTCTTCTGCACTTTATATATCAAAAGAATCTCTTAAAGTTTCCTTTATATTACTGGTTAGCTTACCCCCATATTTAATCTTCTCCCACCTTATTTATTTTTCCTTGCCTTCTGTTGGCCCCATTCTCCAGTTTCCCTTTGCCCTTCACATTGCTTGCGCTTTTACTTATATGAAATCCCTGACTTCTCTCGTCAGCCCTGGTTTCCTCATTCTCCCTGTACCATGCCTTTATTGCTCAGCATGTCTCTCTGCAGTGTCTCCTGAATTAATCTTGGAATTTCCTGCCATTACTGTTCCCTGTCTTTCCTGCTAGACCTCTGTCCCGGTCAATTCTACCCAGCTTCTCCCTTGTGCCTCTCCAGTTGCCTTTATTCAGCTGAAATACTGTTAACTTTGATTCTACTTTCTCTTTCTCAAATTGCAGAATAAATTCAACCATGTTCTAATCACTGCTTATGAAGTTTTCTTTCACCTTAAGCTCCCTTATCTAGCCTGCGTCATTAAATCCAGTGTCATCTGTTCCCGAGTGGGCTCCACCACATGATGCTCCAAAAAGCCATCCCATAGACATTCCTCAAACTCCTTTTCTTGCGATCCACTCCCAAACTGGGTTCCCATTCCACTTGCATATTGAAATCCCCCAATGTTCACTGTACCTTTGTCTTTCCTACAGATCTTTTCTATCTCCTGATGTATCTTGTACCCCAGCTCCGGACTACTCTTTGGAGGCCTGTGAAGTCTCCAACTGTGATTGTCTAATCTTTGTGATTCCTCAATTCTACCCACGCAGATACTACACCACCTGACTTTACTTCCTTTCTTACGATTGATTTAATTTCATTTATTAATAATTAAACTCACTCCCTCTGCTAACTGTCTTTTCGATAGGATATTAGTCCTTGAATATCCTGATCCCCTTGCAACCACTTCTCTGTGATGCACATCACGTCATACCTACCAATTTCAATCTGTGCCACAAGTTCATTTACTCTATTCCTTATATTGCGTGCATTCAGATATAACCCCTTCAATCTTGTATTAACGGTTCCTCTTCTCATTTTCATTTGTTTGTCCAGTGTGCTTGAAGTCTGATTGCTTCCACTTCCCATACACTCTGTCTTATTTTCGTCTGTGCTGGAGATTTTAATAACCTCTCCTGAGCTCTGTACATTTACCTCCTCTTTTCTAATTAAACCCTATAATGGACCCCCCAATCCTGCCAACACACACACACTCCTAATCAGTTTCGACCTCTGTCTCCAGCCTTAGTTAGGATTCAATTGGACTGTGGTCCCAACACAAAATAAAGGGACAAAAAACAAGCTTTTCTGTACCTACCAAAACATGAAAACTGCAAAGATGCAAGTTTGTTAAAATACACTTACGATGTGGAGTTATATGAATTGAAATGTGAATTTAAAAACCTGTCAGTGATTCCCCTCACTGAGAATCTCTCGCCCTGTCTCTCACACCGTGTCTAGAGGGACTACAAGTTCCTATTGGCCAAGAATATTTAAATTAATTCACCTTCTCCCTGGATCTAATCTATTGTTCTTTTGGATCCTGTTCAGCGTCAGCAACCCGGTTCTGTGAAATTATTGGAGATAAGTGATCTGGGATGACAGCATAGTGCTCACAGGGTACGACACCAGACAAAGGGCCTGCAGTCTGAGGGAGTTTCTAAATGAAATTTCTGTGTATTTCTCCTCAGGCTGTCTTCTGATATAACTTCAGACTCGTCTGACAGATCTTGCTCTCACTCACTCTGTGGCTCCGTTTTCTCTCCATTCCTTTTATCTCTCTTCACTTCCTTTTTTCTTTGTTAATTTTTCTCTCTCTCACGCACACACGCACAGGCACACACATTTTGTTCTCTCTGTTGACAAATTGTGCTGTTGGAGAGCTCGTCGGTGTACAATGGGCTAAATGGCCTCCTTCAGTGCTCTATCAATTCTGAAGTTCTCTGACCCACAATAAAGACTTCAGGAGCCTGGAGAGACAAGCTGATCCTGCGAAGGACACAATGCAGAATCATCCTTTATCTCTTCCTGTTGTCTGAAATGCAGCGGCCTTGAAATATCAGTTCAAAAAATAGATAGAAATTCGAGCAGTTGGGAGAACGTTCACCAGATGATTTTGCTGTTAGGATTTTACAAGCAGTTCCCACATACAAAATTGGATTTGCCTGATAGCAGCTCCTCCCAATTGACACGTCCTAGCTCTGTCTGATGCTGACGTAATTTGCCTTCCGCCAATTCAGTAGATTCCCACAAGGTCCTGACATATCCGTGTTCATAGCTATCTTAAATCTGAAGGAACTGTGACCACTGTTTCTAAAATTATGTCCCACTGAAAGGTTAGTCACCTGGCCAGGCTCATTAGCCAATACGAGGTCCAGTATGGTTCTTCCTCTCGTTGGACTATCTATATACTGCTGCAGTTAACAAATTCTGCCCCGTCTAAGCCCCTTGCTCTAATGGACTTCCATTCATTATTGGGGATATTAAAGTCACTCACTATGACCACTCTTTTTTTTTAATACACCTTTCCTTAATCGACATACATATCTGTTCCTCAATCCCTCCGTGGCTGTTGGAGAGATTATAGTAACGAAGTGCTTGCATCCATCTTATTTTTGAGCTTGACCCATATTGCTGCACTGGATGGTCCCTCCTGTATGCCCTGTTCACGTGCCGATGTAGCATTCTCCCTGATCAGTAAAATAACTCGTCCACATCTTTTAGCTTCTTCTCTGTCTCGCCTAAACCAATGAAACCCTGGATACTTTGAACGGTCAGTCCTTTCCCTCGTTCAAGCAAGTCTCTGTAATGCCGCAACATCATAGACCGATGTATGGATTCAGGCTCCCAGTTCATCGTCCTGACCTATATTCTTCCATTGAAATAAATACACTTTAGCCAAACCCCATCAGATCCTGACCTGATATTTGGTTTGAGTTTCCCTGATGTACATCCTCCTCGTCTATTCTCTGGTAACAGGAGATTACAAAGGACTGTCAGTAAAGCGGAAAATATTGTAAACAGACAATTTCAGTTTCCTCCCTTGTCCCTTTAATCTGTACATTGCATCCCACACTGTCCAATTCCAATAAACTGCTGGGTAATTATTTTGCTTCAAACAATCGTCTCCAGCCTCTCACTGCACATTCTTCAACTCGCTCTGGACCCATTGGATTGACAGTTTTCTGATCCCTCTCTCAACCAAATCTCTAATATTTGTATCATGGTTATATATACTCATCTGCCTTGCCTGTCACACTGCTCACATTAAAATCAGCATACATCAGACTGCCATCTCCATTGTGTTCACTCCACACTTCCAGTTTGTTGCTGGTCTTAGTTGTACTGGACTTAGTCTCCAACTGCTCTTCAGTCACTGTGCTTGTGGACGTACTGCTCTGGCTCCACCCTCCCTCCCCCACCGCCACACTAGTTTAAACCCTCCTGAGTGACAATAGCAAACCTGCCTGCCAGGAGATTGCTGCCAGTTCACGTCCATCCCGTCCTTCTTGTGCATTTCATACTGACCCAGGATTCCCAATGACCCACGTATCTGAGATTGCTGCCAGTTCAGCTGCATCTCGTTCTTCTTGCGTTTATCCTACCGACCCGGGAATCCCAATGATCCACATATTGGAAGTGCTGCCTACCCTACCAGCTCTTTGGTCATGTTTTTCAACTATACTGCCTTCCTATTCCTAACCTCACTGGCACGTGGCATAATATAGTCTCCCCAACATTCAAATACGCTTTCAGCACAACTCCAGCAAGACCTTTACTTTAAAATTGATAGACTTGACAATCAAAACTTAAGTGTGATCTCATTAACTAGGAAAGTGGAGCCCAACGAATCAGTCGTAATGACCATAGGATCTGATATCTGTCACCTCCACCAAACCTATGTGACAAGATATACTTATGGAGCATCTATTTGTACATGGACGAGGATAAACAGAAATTAGTCCAAAAGACCTGAAAATGTCACAACAGATGGGTGCCAGTCAGCCTGTTTACTCTGCATTGCTGTTCAATTGGATTGTAGCTATTCTGTTCCTTTTAATGGCTGGGTCTTTACCCGGATCCCTAGCGCGTCAGAAAGTGCCCAGTGTCTTTGTGCGCTCACTGCAGAGGGAGCATCCAGTGCCAGGCAATGGGGTGTGGGGAATCCAGGGGTGGCTCGATGAAAGGCTGCATGCAGTGACGGATGGACTCAGGGATTGAGAGAGCCAGAGTAGATAATCAGGGACATGCACTCACATAAGTGGCTGGGCAAGATTCCCAAGCACTCAGGAAGCCTGAGGACCAGAGCTACTTTTACAATAAACCCATCATATTTGCAGCAATTCTCCATCAAACACAAGCAAATATACTGTAGATGGCAGAAACCTGAAACAAACACAGAAACATACTGTGGAGAGAGAAAAGAGGAAATTCTCCCAATGCAGAGATTGCAAAATCTCCAGAAAGACAGGGTCCAGAGATTGGAATTGAACCCGAGTCCCTGGCCCTGTGAGGCAGCAATGTTGTGTCACCACGCTATCTAATGATGGATAATAGGATTAGGACAGTTACATTAGTATATTTTCGACAGTTAGTTAACAGTTAGAATGCTCTTACGCAGCCTGTCTAAGATTGGGAAGCCTTTATACAGCAGCAGAGGACAATTCAAGAAGCAGTAACGTGATGAACACGAAGCATGTAAGCTAGCTTGCCTTAGAAAAGGAGATTGCAGGAGTTTTGTTAAGATACATAAAAGGGGAGAGTGAACATTGGACTACCAGAAATTGAGGCTGGCTGCAGAGAAATGGAAAACAAAGAATTGGAGAATGACCTGAATAGGTACTTTCTGTCAATCCTCGCAATGGTAGATACTATGAACGTTCGAGAACTTCAAGCGAGTCAAGGGTGAGGAATGGATGTAGTGATCAGCGCTGAGGAGAAGGTACTAGGGAAGCTGCATTGTTTGAAAATGGATAAATCACACAGACTGGAACGATAACAACCAATGTTCTGAAGGAATTAGCGGAGGAGATTGTGAAACCATTGGTCGCGACTGTTCAGGAAAAACTATCATCAAACAAAGTCCCAGAGAACTGGAAAATAGACGATTTAAAATCTCTGTGTAAGAAGGAAGAAAGGCAAAATACAGGAAATCATAGGGCAGTATAGCCTGGCATCGGCCATTATTAGGGATTTAGAGTGCACTGCTAGCAATGAGATTGCAGAGTACCTGGAGGTGCATGGTAAAATAGGGCTGAGTCAGCATGGCTTCATCAGGGAATGGTCCCGCTGACAAGTCTGTCAGAATTCTTTCAGAAGATAATGAGCAGATTTGACAAAGGGAAGATGTGATATGATTTGCTAATAGGGAGTGTGTTAAATTTGAATCTGTGTTAAATTGAATCATGTTAATTTATTGGTTGTAACTTGTATAAGCAGATGTACCAAAACAACTAAAAATTGTAAAGGAACAATTCAATAGTAGTTAAATAAAGTAAGGATGGAGGGTCGGGTGATGTGTCGTTTCTACATGATGTGGGAGTGGTGGAGCCCACTGTCGTTCCCAGTGACCATGTCTGGAATAAATGTTGCATGCTAGAAGAACTCTGGCTTTGAGTCGATGAACTGGAGTTTGAGCTTCAAACATTGCGAGGCATCAGGGAGAGGGAGAGTTCCCTGGATGCTGTAATTCAAGAGACAGTTACACTCCTTAGATCAACTGACTCAAAGTCAGCCAGTGGTTGAAAGCGGAGGGTTTGGCTATGAGTGAGGCAGGTAGAGGGATCCAGGAGGTAGATTTGCAGGAGTCTCAGCACCTGTCCATGTCTAACAGGTTCAAGAATCTTGTTCCCTGTGTGGATGAGAATGGAGACTGCAGGGAGGGTGAGTTGATTAGCCTCAGCACCGAGTTGAGGGAAACTTTCAAGCGGGACAAGAGAAGAGAAATATTATTGTAATTGGAGATAGTATAGTTAGACACTGTTCTCTGTGACCGGGATGGAGAGTCCTGAAAGCGGCGTCACCTACTGGTGTTTGGGTAAGGGATGTCTCATCTGGGCTGCAGAGGAACTTGGAGTGGGAGGGTAAAGATCCATTGGTCGTGGTCTGTGTAGGTACCAACGACAGAGATAAAACTAGGGCAGAGGTTCTACTAAGGGATACGAAGATCTCGGAGCTAAATTAGAAAACAGAATCAAAAAGGTAATAATCTCTGGATTATGGCCTGAGCCATGAGCTAATTAGCACAGGGTCAGCAGGAAAATGCGTGGCTCAAAGTTTGGTGTGGGAGAAACGGGTTTGTATCATGGGACATTGACACCAGTACTGGCGAAGGAGGGCACTGTGCTGATCGGACGGTCTTCATCTGAACCGTATTGGGACCAGAGTCCTGGCAAATCACATAACTCGGGCGGCAGACTGGACTTTAAGCTAAGTGAGGGTGGGGTGGTGTCAGTTATAGAGAAAATTAGAAAACCCGAATTAAAGGAGGGGTTAAGACTGCAGAACTCAAGAAGAAGGCGTTTGGTATGCTTTCCTTTATTGGTCAGAGTACCGAGTACAGGAGTTAGGGGGTCATGTTGCAGCTGTACAGGACATTGGTTAGGCCACTTATTGCATGCAATTCTGGTCTCCTTCCTATTGGAAAGATGTTGGGAAACTTGAAAGGGTTCAGAAAAGATTTACAAGGATGTTGCCAGGGTTGGAGAATTTGAGCTCCAGGGAGAGGCTGAACAGGCTGGTGCTGTTTTCCCTGGAGCGTCAGAGGCTGATGGGTGACCTTATAGATGTTTACTAAATTATGAGAGGCATGGATAGGGTAAACAGGCAAAGTCTTTTCCCTTGGGTCGGGGAGTCCTGAAGTAGAGAGCACAGGTTTTGGGTGTGAGGGCAAAGATATAAAAAAGACCTAAGGGACAACTTTTTCACGCAGAAGGTGGTAGTATATGGAGTGAGCTGCCAGAGGAAGTGGTGGAGGCTGGTATAATTGCAACATTTAAGAGGCATTTGAATGGGTATATGAATAAGAAGGGTTTGGAGGGGTATGTGCCGGGTGCTGGCAGGTGGGACTAGATTGGGTTGGGATATCTGGTCGGCATGGACAGGTTTGACCGAAGGATCTGTTTCCATGCTATACATCTCTATGATTCTATGACTCCAAGTTATTTAAATCTCCAGCACAGACGCAGCACCATAAACAGGGAGTATGGAAAGTGTGAGCCATCAAACTTCAAACACACAGGACAAACAAATGACAATGAGAAGAGGAATGGCTAATACAGGGTTGAACCATTATATCGGAATGCATGCAGCATAATGAATAAAATAAAAATGCTTGCGACTCATACACAAATTGGCAGGTCGCCATCACGGAGACGTCGCTGAAAGAGGATCAGAATTGGCAGCTGAATATTCAAGGATATGCATCTTATCAAAAGATAGGCAGTTGGATAGAAGGGATGGGGCTGTCTTATTGGAAAGAAATGAAATTAAATCAATAATACGAAATGAAGTAAGGTCAAGTGGTGTGGAATCTGTATCGGTAGACTTGAGGAATCAAAAAGGTTAAGAAAATGTAGTTGGAACTCTGTTCAGGCCTCCAAACAGTAGTCAGGAGCTGAGGTGCAAGATATACCAGGAGCTAGAAAGAAGTGTAGGAAAGACAAAGTTACAGTGATCATGTGGGATTACATTACTGGGGCGGGCTGGGAATTCAGGTAGGTAGTGGTTTGCAGGAAAATAAATTTGTGGAATGTCGATAAGTTAGTTTTTGGGAGCAGCTTGTGCAGGCATTTTAGATAAGGGAGCTTAAGGAGAAGGAAATCACAGGAGGCAATGATCATAATATGATTGAATTTACTCGGCAATTTCAGATGGCAAAGTTAGAATCAGAGGTAACGGTATTAGAGCTGAATAAAGGCAATTACAGAGGCATGAGAGAGGAGCTGGGTAGAATTGACTGGTAGAAGGGCCCAGCAGGAAAGACAGTGGAGCAGCAATGGCAGGAGATTTTTGGAGTGATTCAGGATGCAACAGAGATTTACCCCTAGTAAAAAGAGGCATGATACATGGAGAATGAGGTAACCATGACTGACGAAGGAAGTCAGGTATAGCATTAAAGCAAAAGAGAAAGGACATAATGTGACAAAGTGCAGTGGGAAACCAGAGGGTTGAGAAACTTACAAAGACAAAACAGAGGGCAAACAAAATAGAATAAGGAGGGAGATTATTAAATATCGGGGTAAGCCAGCCAGTAATATAAAGCAAGAAATGAAAGAGTTTCTTTCGATATATAAAGTACAAAAGTGAATCAAAATATGGCATTGGATTGCTGGAAAATGACACTGGAGAGATAGTAGTGGGGACAAAGAAAATGGCCGAGGAATTGGATAATTACCGTGCATAAGTATCATGGTGGAAGACACGAATAATATCTCAAACATTCAGGAGAGTGAGTGGCTAGAGCTGAGTATGGTGACCACCACAATGGAGAACATGATAGGAAAAAAGCTGAATGGCTTAAAGTTGGTTAAATAACCTGAACCAGAGGGATTAAATGCCTGTGTTATAACGGAGATAGCTGAAGAGTTAGTTGAGGTGATGGTGGTGATTTTTCAGGAATCACTCGAGAAAGGAATGATCCCAGAGCATTGGAAACCCCCTAATGTGACATCTGTTTTTACCCAGGGAGTAAGGAAGAAAAGACAAAAACAAATGCTTAAACTTTGTCGTGGGTAAGATCCTGGGATCCCTTGTGAAGGATGAGGTTTCTGAATACTTGGAAGTATTTGGCAAAATAGTGCAAAGTTAGCATGGTTCCATCAAGGGAAGGTCATGCCTGACAAATTTGTTGGAAATGAGCAGGCTCGATCAAGTACAGCCAATGGATGTTATCCACCTGGACGTCAAGAAGGCCTTTGGCAAGATGTCACACAGGGGATTATTGATTATGATAAGGGTCCGGGTAGTGTTAGAGGCAAGGTAGAGGCGTGAATAGAAGCTTGCCTGTCTGACAGAAAGCAGAGAGTGGGGATAAAATGGTCCTTCTCAGGATGGCAGTAAGTGACAAGTGGTGGTCAGCAAGGCACAGTATTGGTACCATAACTTTTTACCTTATACGTTAACAATCTAAATGATGGAACTGACGGCACTCTGGCTAAGTTTGCAGACGAAACTAAGATACGTAGAGGGTCAGGTCGGAGAGAGGAGGCAGAGAGGCTGAAGAAAGAATTGGCCAGGTAAAGGGGTTGGCAGATGCATTCCAATGTCTGAAAATGTCAGGTCATGCTCTTTGGCATGAAGAATAGAGGCATGGTCTAATTCCTAAATGGGGAGAAAATTCAGAAATCTGAAGTGCAAAGGGACTTGGGAGTTCTCGTGCAGGGTTCTCTTAAGATAAGTTTGCAGGCTGAGGTAGTAGTTTGGAGGGCAACTGCAGTCATTATTGATGGCACTTATTACGAGAGAAATTGAATAAAAGAACAGGCTGTGTACAGCTTTGGTCAGACTACATTTGGAGTGTTGCGCATACTGTTGAGTTCCATATCTCAGGAAGGATGTACTGTCCCTGGAGCATGTTCAGAAGATTTTCACGGGAATAATCATAGGAGTGAAAAAGTTTATTGTATGAGGAATGTTTGAGTCTTGGGTCTATACTTGATAAAGTTTATAAGGAAGAGAGGAAATGTAATTGAAACATACAGAATACTGAATGACCTGAACCGAGTGGATGTTCATAAGATGTTTCCATTTGGTAGGAGAGACTAAGACGAAAAGACACAGCCTTGGCTTAAAGAGAACATCTTTTAGAACGTTGATAAAGAGACTTCTTTAACCAGCGAATGGTGAACCTTTGCAATTTATTGCCAGAGAAGGCTCTGGGGCCAGGTCATTGAATATATTTGAGACGGAGTTTTGTTGATTATCCAGGTGATGAAGGATTACGGGCAGAAGGTCGTAGAATGGGTTTGAGAAACTTATCAGCGATGAATGAATGGTTGAGTAGAGTCAATAGGCAAACTTGCCTAATTTCTGCTCGTATGTCTTATAGTCGTGTGGTCTATACCTTAAGGAGGAGAAAGTGAGGTCTGCAGATGCTGGAGATCAAAGTTGAAACTTTATTGCTGGAACAGCACAGCAGGTCAGGCAGCATCCAGGGAACAGGAGATTCGACATTTCGGGCACAGGCCCTTCTTCAGGAATGAGCAGAGAGTGTTCAGCAGGAGAAGATAAAAGGTAGGGAGGAGGGACTTGGAGGAGGGGAGTTGGAAATGTGATAGGTGGAAAGAGGTCAAGGTGAGGGTGATAGGTCGGAGTAGGATGGAGGCGGAGAGGTCAAGAAGAAGACTGCAGGTCAGGAAGGTGGTGCCGGGCTGGAGGGATCCGGCTGAGACAAGGTGGGGGGAGGGGGGATGAAGAAACTGGTGAAGTCCAAGTTCATCCCCTGCGGTTGGAGGGTTCCCAGTCGGAAGATAAGACGCTCCTCCTCCGACCGTCGGGTTGTTGTGGTTTGGCGGTGGATGAGTCCAATGACCTGCATATACTCGGTGGAGTTGGAGGGGGAGTTGAAATGCTGTGCCACAGGTTGGTTGGGTTGGTTCGTCCGGGTGGCCCAGAGGTGCTCTCTGAATCGCTCCGCAAGTAGGCGGCCTGACTCCCCAATATAGAGGAGGCCACACCGGCTGCAGCGGATGCAGTAGATGATGTGGGTGGAGGTGCAGGTGAATCTGTGGCGGATATGGAAGTTTCCCTTGGGGCCTTGGAGAGAAGTGAGGGGGGAGGTGTGGGCGCAAGTGTTGCACCTCCTGCGGTTGCAAGGGAAGGTGCCGGGAGTGGTGGTTGGGTCGGTGGGGGGTGTGGATTTGACAAGGGAGTCGCGGAGGGAGTGGTCTCTACGGAAAGCTGATAGGGGAGGGGAGGGAAATATATCCTTGGTGCTGGGGTCTGTTTGGAGGTGGCGGAAGTGACGGCGGATGATGCGCTGTACATGGAGATTGGTGGGGTGGTAGGTGAGGACCAGTGGGGTTATGTCCTGGTGGCGGTTGGAGGGGCGGGGCTCAAGGGCGGAGGAGCGGGAAGTGGAGGAGATGCGGTGGAGGGCACCGTCGACCACGTCGGGGGGGTAATTGCGGTCCTTGAAGAAGGAGGCCATCTGTGTTGTACGTAATTTGAACTGGTCCTCCTGGGAGCAGATGCGGCGGAGACGAAGGAATTGGGAGAATGGGATGGCGTTTTTACAGGGGGCAGGATGGGAGGAGGTGTAGTCCAGGTAGCTGTGGGAGTCGGTTGGTTTGTAGTAGATGTCCGTGTTGATTCGGTCGCCTGAGATAGAAACAGAAAGGTCTAGGAAGGGGAGGGAGGAGTCCGAGACTGTCCAGGTGAATTTGAGGTCGGGGTGGAAGGTGTTAGTGTAGTGGATGAACTGTTCAACCTCCTCGTGGGAGCACGAGGTAGCGCCGATACAGTCATCAATGTAGCGAAGAAAAAGATGGGGGTTGGGGCCAGTGTAGTTGCGGAAGATGGATTGTTCCACATACCCTACGAAGAGGCAGGCATAGCTGGGGCCCATGCGGGTGCCCATGGCTACTCCTTTTGTTTGGAGAAAGTGGGAGGATTGGAAAGAAAAGTTGTTCAGGGTGAGGACCAGTTCGGTCAGTCGAAGGAGGGTGTCGGTGGAAGGGTACTGGGTGGTACGGCGGGAAAGGAAGAAGCGGAGTGCTTTGAGTCCTTCATGATGGGGGATGGAGGTGTACAGGGACTGGATGTCCATGGTGAAGATGAGGCTTTGGGGACCGGGGAAGCGGAAATCCTGGAGGAGGTGGAGGGTGTGGGTGGTGTCACGAACGTAGGTGGGGAGTTCTTGGACTAATGGGGACAGGACCGTGTCGAGGTATGCCGAGATGAGTTCGGTTGGGCAGGAGCAGGCTGAAATGATGGGTCGTCCGGGGCAGTCAGGTTTGTGGATTTTGGGCAGGAGGTAGAAACGGGCGGTGCGGGGTTGTGGGACTATGAGTTGGAGGCGGTGGATGGGAGGTCCCCTGAGATGATGAGGTTATGGACGGTCTGGGAGATGATGGTTTGGTGGTGGGGGGTGGGGTCATGGTCAAGGGGACGGTAGGAGGAGGTATCTGCGAGCTGGCGTTTGGCCTCAGCGGTGTAAAGGTCAGTGCGCCAAACTACTACTGCGCCTCCCTTGTCAGCTGGTTTGATGGTGAGGTTGGGGTTGGAACGGAGGGAGTGGAGGGCTGCGCGTTCAGAGGGTGAGAGGTTGGAGTGGGTGGGAGGGGTGGGGGAGTTCAGGTAGCGGTTAATATCGCGGCGGCAGTTTGCTATGAAGAGGTCGAGGGCAGGTAGGAGGCCAGCACGGGGTGTCCAGGTGGACGGGGTGTGTTGGAGGTGGGAGAAGGGGTCGTCAGAGGGTGGGCGAGAGTCTTGATTGAAGAAGAAGGCACGGAGGCGAAGGCGGCGGAAGAATTGTTCGGTGTCACTCCGTGTATTGAATTCATTGACCCGAGAACGTGTGGGAACGAAGGTGAGACCTCTGCTGAGGACTGATCTTTCATCCTCAGAGAGGGGCAAGTCTGGAGGGATGGTGAACACACGGCAGGGAGGGGAGCTAGGACCTGGTGTGGGACTGGAGCTGGATGTGGGGGCGGGGTTAGGCCTGGGGGCGGGGACAGAGGTCGGCTTGGGGGCGGAGTTGGACATGGTGATGGAGACCGGCGGGGGGGCGGGTTTAGGCGCGGTGACGGAACTCGGCCGGGGGGCGGGGTTAGGCGCGGTGACGGAACTTCCACCCCGACCTCAAATTCACCTGGACAGTCTCGGACTCCTCCCTCCCCTTCCTAGACCTTTCTGTTTCTATCTCAGGCGACCGAATCAACACGTTCATCTACTACAAACCAACCGACTCCCACAGCTACCTGGACTACACCTCCTCCCATCCTGTCCCCTGTAAAAACGCCATCCCATTCTCCCAATTCCTTCGTCTCCGCCACATCTGCTCCCAGGAGGACCAGTTCAAAATACGTACAACACAGATGGCCTCCTTCTTCAAGGACCGCAATTTCCCCCCCGACGTGGTCGACGGTGCCCTCCACCGCATCTCCTCCACTTCCCGCTCCTCCGCCCTTGAGCCCCGCCCCTCCAACCGCCACCAGGACAGAACCCCACTGGTCCTCACCTACCACCCCACCAATCTCCATGTACAGCGCATCATCCGCCGTCACTTCCGCCACCTCCAAACAGACCCCAGCACCAAGGATATATTTCCCTCCCCACCCCTATCAGCTTTCCGTAGAGACCACTCCCTCCGCGACTCCCTTGTCAGATCCACACCCCCCACCGACCCAACCACCACTCCCGGCACCTTCCCTTGCAACCGCAGGAGGTGCAACACTTGCGCCCACACCTCCCCCCTCACTTCTCTCCAAGGCCCCAAGGGAAACTTCCATATCCGCCACAGATTCACCTGCACTTCCACCCACATCATCTACTGCATCCGCTGCAGCCGGTGTGGCCTCCTCTATATTGGGGAGACAGGCCGCCTACTTGCGGAGCGATTCAGAGAGCACCTCTGGGCCACCCGGACGAACCAACCCAACCAACCTGTGGCACAGCATTTCAACTCCCCCTCCCACTCCACCGAGGATATGCAGGTCATTGGACTCATCCACCGCCAAACCACAACAACCCGACGGTCGGAGGAGGAGCATCTTATCTTCCGACTGGGAACCCTCCAACCGCAGGGGATGAACTTGGACTTCACCAGTTTCTTCATCCCCCCTCCCCCCACCTTGTCTCAGCCGGATCCCTCCAGCCCGGCACCACCTTCCTGACCTGCAGTCTTCTTCTTGACCTCTCCGCCTCCATCCTACTCCGACCTATCACCCTCACCTTGACCTCTTTCCACCTATCACATTTCCAACTCCCCTCCTCCAAGTCCCTCCTCCCTACCTTTTATCTTCTCCTGCTGAACACTCTCTGCTCATTCCTGAAGAAGGGCCTGTGCCCGAAACGTCGAATCTCCTGTTCCCTGGATGCTGCCTGACCTGCTGTGCTGTTCCAGCAATAAAGTTTCAACTATACCTTAAGGATGCACCTTACATCTCTGATGATATCGATTCATGCTCTTCATGAAGGTCAGACGCTGGTGGGAATAGTTGACTGTTATAGAATGAAGGTATTGTGGCTGCTGCCGGGGTGGTGGATAATATGACATTCAGTGCAAGATCACACACCAACTGCACTGTATTAATGTGGGGAGAGTTTATTCAAAAGCTGGACCTCTCTATCTCTCTCAACCGCCGTAGGGAGTGGGGGTTTTTGTGGGTAGGCATAACGTCCACAGAGGCACTTAAACTATCCAGCATCATGCATCCTGAGTGAAATACAGTCATGGAACCTATCACATTCTCATTGTATGTTTAGAATATAAGTGAATGTCCATCCCCCTCGAGGTTCAAAGCAATAATCTCTTATTATCTCACAGCGCTACAGATCAACCTTTATTCACTCCTCATGGTGCCACATCACAGGGATTAATCCGGTGGAACTCCTGTTCATTGTCTCTGTGGTAAGGAGATCACTCCTTATAAAGAAGATAAAATCTGTCCACAATACCCCAAACACTGCCTCAACAACGCTCTCGGAGTTGATCACAATAATTCTTTCCCTCGCTTAGCTGGCTCCATTTCCTTCATGTGACACAGGAAACCATTCATTTACAATGCACTGCCACTGATGTGGAATTTAAAACATCCTTACATCTGTAGGTTAGCAACAATAAAGCCAGCACCAGAGGTGCCTATCGAGATAGACATCCCTCTTGGGGAGAGACTCAGTCACAAAGAATACATCTAAAATAGTGAATGGCCACCTACCTGAAAGGAATTCAGCTGCAGGAATATGGGATACACGCAGAGGGAGGGAATTATCTTTCCTTTTGATCTGCCCTCACGGGATGTGTGCAGCCCTGGTCAGGCCAGCATGTTATGCCGACCTTGAACTTAGTGGCTGGTTCAGCTGTTCTACAGGACAGTAAAGAGTAAATCACAGTGCTGTAGGTTTGCAGTCACACGGAGAGTTGACCAGGGAAGAATGACTCATTGCCTTCTTTAATGGGCATGAGGCAAGCCGATATCAACAGATTATTATTTTGTGGCTTTTGATTATGATTACACTGTATTCCCATCTTTCCCATCTTTCCATATCTGTGCAGAGAACGTAAACATCTCAAGTGCAATTATTTTGCAATGAATAAGTGATAAAAAGGTACTTGAAACAGCTGTATGTGGAGATGAACAAAGGCACAAACGATGGTTTATCCAGGAGTTGTACTGAGGCTGAGGCGGAGACTGGGATGTCACGATGGTGGTACTGGACAGGATTGTTGACTGGAGAGGATATGGAAATGTAAACTTGTACAGGAGTAAAATAAATCAAGGAGAACAGTCTTTTTAATCCTCGCATATTGGTGCGTAATTTGTAAATAATAATTTGCTAGTTATAATTTGTAAGGAATGGATTCTTTGATTGGAACTGAAAACACTGACTTGCACCTTTCCAAAGTTTACATATTATGACCATCAATTCAGTTCAGACCGTTTCACTAACCAATCTACCAACTGCAGATGCATCTGTCCATGACAGCATCAGTAAAACTGACCACCGCACTGTCGTTGAGGAGACAAAGTCTCACGGTCACATTGAGAATAAACTATATTGTGTTGTGTGGCACTATCACCATGCTAAATGGCACAGACTTCAAACAGATCTCGCAAGTCAAGACTGAGCATCCATCAGACGCTGTGATCCATCAATATCAGAACAATACTTCAGCACAATCTGTAATGTCATGTCACAGCATATAAACTTCTCGATCATTACCATCAAGCCAGAGGATTACCCTAGTGCAATAGAGAGTGAAACAATGGGAAAAAAAACTGCTCAAGTATTTTCTGTACAAAAAACGCAGAACCAATTCAACCCAGCCAAATACCACCTCATCACTCTACTCCCCATCATCAATAAAGTGATGGAAGGGTTCATCAATAGTGCTATCAAGCAGCACCAGCTCAGCAATAACCTGCTCAATGTCGCCCAGTTTGGGTTATACCAGGGCCACTCAGCTCCTGACCTCATCACAGCTTTTGTTCAAACATAGACAAATTAACTGAATCCCAGCACTTGAAAATCAAGGCTGCATTCTATCAACTGTAGCATCAAGGAACCCAAGCAAAAAGATATTGTGAGTAATTACTTCATTATTGGAGTTATACCTGACAGATAGGAAAACAGTCATTGTTGTTGGAGGTCAGTCATCTCACTTTCAGAATATCTCTGCCGTAGCCCATCAGGATAATGTGGACGTAGATTTGCTCCATGAGCTGGAATGGTCATTTACAGACGTTTCGTCACCATACTAGGTAACATCTTCAGTTGCCCTCTGGATGAAACCTAGATCCAAACATCTTCTGTTGCTTCATCAATGGCCTTCTCTCCATCATAAGGTCAGAATGGGGATATTCGACGATGACTGCACAATATTCAGCACCATTCGCAAGTGCTCAGGTACGGAAGCAGTCCGTGCCAAAATGCAACAAGGTCTGGACAATATCCAGGCTTGGGCTAATAAGTGACAAGTAACACTCGCACCACACAAATTCCAGACAATGACAATCACCAATAAGAAACAATATAACCACTTGGTATTCAGCAGCATATTTGTCACTAAATTCCCCTCCCCCTCACCCTATCAATACACTTGGGGTTACCATTGACCAGAAACTGAACTGGACTCGCCACATAAATATAAGAGCAGATCAAAGACTAGGCATACTGCGCCAGTAACTCACCTCCTGTCTTCCCAAAGCATGTTCACCATCTACAAGGCACAAGTCAGGAGTGAGATGGAATACTCCCCAATTGCCTGAATGAGTGCAGCCACAACGACACTAAAGATGCTTGACACCATCCAGGACAAAACAGCCAAATTGATTGGCACCACATCCACAAGCATTCACTCCATTGACCACCAACGTTCAGTAGCAGCAGTGTGTACTATCTACAAGACAGCACCTTTCAATCTTACGAACACTTCCGTCTTGAATGACAAGGGCAGCAGGCTTTTGCGAACACCACCACCTTCAAACTCCCCTCCAAACTAGTCAACATCCTGATTTGGAAATATATCACCATTCTATCACTGTTGCTGGGTCAAAACCTTGGAATTCCCTCCCTCGTAGCATTGTGGATCAACGCACAGCAGGTGGACTGCAGCGGTATAAGAAGGCAGCTCAGCACCACCTTCTCAAGGGGGCAACTAGGGACAGACAAGAAATGGTGGGCCCATTCAGCGATTCCCATAACCAAAAAATAAGTTTAATAAGTTCCAAGTTGAACACCTCAATGTGACAGGTTGTCTAATTTGAACATGAACAGGAAAGCAGTGTTTCTGATACTGGACATTTTAGACCTTTCTGTTATTAGATGCGTGTTCAGTGTTCCATGACATATTGTTGCTGAGTGCTGTGATAAATTGCACTTGTTTTGTTAAATTCAACAACACTAGCATAACAGGATCGCTCCTTCAAAAATACCAAACTGAAAATGACAATCATCGTAGAGACAACGTACTCCCGCCAGATGAGACTCACAGATAGTAGCTTATATCCAACATATTGCTGCGCTACTGACTGGCACTGAATTCTCCCACCGTCCGGATGACAGGGGTTACCATTGACCAGAAGGTGAAGTCAAATCAACGCACAGATACAAGGGTTACAAGAGCAGGTCTGAGACTTTCAACTCTGCACTGAATAATAGACTGTATGACCATAAGGGCATGAGATATAGCAATAGATTTCGGCTATTCAGCCTATCTCTTCAGTCTGAAACTGCGCCATTTTGTCTTAGTCTCTAAGACAAGTGGAAATATCTTCTATACTCTAACCGTATCAATCTTTGCAGTAGTCAGTCAGTTTCAATCAGATGCGCTCCCCTCCCATTCTTCTAAATTCCATTGAGTACAGACACAGAGTCCTCAACTGTTGCTCATATGACAAGCCGTCATTCCCAGGATAAATCGTGTCCAGCACCCGTAGATCCTTCCCCAGAACAGCTCACAATAATCCAAATGCCGTCTGACCATAGTCCATTACATTCTGATCAGTATGTCTCCGCTTTTGTATTCTCACTCTCTTGAAATGAATGCTAACATTGCATTTGCTTTCCTAACTGCCAACTGAACCTGTGCATTAACCGTAAGAGAGGGCGAGGACTCCAAACTGCTTTTGTGCTTCAGATTTCATGAAGCCTTTTAGAACATAGTGTCTGCCTGTATTCCGCCTACTGAAGTGCATAATCTCATATGTTTCCATATTGTGTTCCATCAGCCGTGTGTTTTCCAAGTGTCCTAAACTATCCAAGTCTTTCTGCAGCTACTCCACTTCCTCAATATCACCTGCCCATCCAATCATCATTGTATCATCTGCAAACCTAGCAAAACTGCCATCAGGTCAGATGGTTCACGTAAATGGCACCTCCTGACTACCTAAGGACTGCCCACCATTGAAAAGGCACAACGCTCAAGATGCGTGACTCCATTTAGGTTTAAGCAGTAGCTTGACTGGAATTACACCTGCAAAGTCTTCACTCCTTGCACCACTGCCCACCATTTTATTATGAATTTACCCCATTCTGGTGATGCAGAACTTGATGGCGCATGATCCCAGTCTATTAATGGCAATCTGTCTCAATGCTGACTGTGTGGTGCTCACACCAACCAATGACATTGTGTGTTGAAGACGACAGAGGGAGGTGGGGGGGTGGGGATGTCGATCATAAATGACTGTGTGACTGTAACTAAGGGCTGACCCCTGCCGTGAAAGTCCCAGATGTACCTGTGTCTGTTGTCACCGCTGCAGGTATGGTCAGTCTTTCAGTGAGTCAAATCAAAGAAAGTGATGGGCCTGGAGAGTGTTCCTGGCTGAGCACTCAGATCCTGTTTGTACCAACTAGCAGAGGTATTCACATACAACCTCAGACTCTCCCTCCAGGAGCCGAAGCCCCAATCTGACTCAAGAAGGCCATCATCATCCGCGTAAGTGATAAAGCACATGGAAGCACATGTCCTTATAGACGATGAAGTGCTTTGAGAGGCTGGTTATGGCCGACAACAACTCCAGTCTCCCAGCCTGACATGCTGCCCTATAACGTGCCGACTCATGTAACGGGTTCACAACAGATGCCTTACCCGAGCCTGCACGCATCCCTGGAAATCTGGACAACAAGGACACCTATACCCGACTCTGCTCATTGACTAAAGCTCCACCTTCAAAATCATTATCCCTTACAGACTAATCACAAAACTCTGCGACCTTGGTCTTGGTTCGATCCTCTGCAACTGGCTCCTCAGGCTTTTGACACACAATCGTGAAGATAGGTAAAACACCTCCTCCACAATAACAATCACCACTGCTGAAGGATGTGTTCTCAACACCCAACAATACTCACTGTACACCCACGGTTGTACCCTCAGCCCACTACTGTCCTCCCTGTACACCCTCGGCTGTGCCCTCAGCACCTTACTGTACGCCCTGTACACCACGGTTGTGTCCTCAGCCCCCCCCCCCCCCCCAATGTCCTCCATGCACACCCACGTCTGTGCCCTCAGCCCCTTACTGTATTCCATGTACACCCACGTCTGTGCCCTCAGCCCCTTACGGTACTCCAGCTACACCCACGGCTGTGACCTCAGCCCCTTAGTGTCTTCCCTGTACATCCCACGGCTGTGCCTTCAGCCAACCACTGTGCTCCCTGTACACCCACGGTTGTTTCTGCAGCCCCCGACTGTTCTCCCTGTACTTACACGGCTGTGTCCTCAGCCCCTTAATGTCCTCCCTGTGCAACCACAGCTGTATCCTCAACCCCCGACGTACTCCCTGTACAGCCACGGCTGAGTTTCCAAATTCCAAACAACGCCAGCTACAAGTTCGCTGATGACAGCACTATAGTAGTACAGATATTAAACAATAACGCGTCAGAATCTAGAAAGACGATAGAGAGCTTGGTGGCATGATCTGTTGATAATGACCTCTTTCTCTAATCCGGTAAACATAAAGGACTGATCACTGACTTTAAGAAGAAAGTAGGGGAACATACCCCATCTACATCAACCGTTTGAGTGAGTGCAGAGCATCAAGTGCATCGGAGTGATGATAACTCACAACCTGTCCTGAACTTCTCACATAGGTCCAACAGTCGGGAAGGTTCAACAATGCCTCTCCTTCCTGAGGTGATACAGGAAATTCAGCATGTGCTACATCTAAAGATGCACCTTTGAGAGCGTATTGTCCCGGTGCATAACAGCCTGGTACGGCAACTGCTCTACTAAGGACCGTGAGAAACTATAGAAGGTTGGGTGCACAGCTCTGACCAACACGGACTCTAACATCCCAACCATTGATTCCATTTACATGGCTCGTTGTCGCAGAAAGGCTGCCAACATCTAGCCCAGGTTACTGAGGGAAGGGAGTCAGGAAATAGCTGGGGCATTAACAGATATGTTTGGAGCATCCTTGAACATGGCTGATGTCCCGGAAGACTGGACAATTGTTAATCCCCTTGTTTAAGGAAGGTAGTAGGGATAATCCAGTCAATTATAGACCGGTGAGACTGATGTCAGGGGTAGGTAACCTGCTAGAGAAGATACTGAGGGATAGGATCTACTCTCATTTGGATGAAAATAGTCTTATCAGTGATAGACAACATAGTTTTGTGCAGGGAAGGTCATGTCTTCGCAACTCAATAGAATTCTTTGAGGAGGTACAAAGTTGATTGATGAGGGAGAAACTATAGATGTCATGTACATGGACTTCAGGAAGGCGTTTGGTATGTTTCCCCACGGTGGGGCTATGGAGAAATTGAAGTCAAATGGTGGGTTAGCTACGTGGATAAAGAACTGGCTGGGCAACATAAGACAGAAAATAGTAGTGGGAGGGAGTTTCTCAAAATGGTGAACTGTGACCAGTGGTTCCATTTAAGATGTTTCTGGACAGATACATGAATGAGAAGAGGGCTAATGGATACAGATCCTTAGAAAATAGGCGACAGGTTCAGATAGAAGATTTGGATCGGCGCAGGCTTGGACCATCGAATGGCCTGTTTCTGTGCTAGAATGTTTTGTTCTAACATTATCAAAGACCAATCACACCCCAGTAATGGTCTCCCACAATCTCTTCATCAGGTTAAAAGATATGGAAGCTTGAAAACACAGAGCAGCTGGTTAATTAAAAATTGCTTCCTCACTGTTATTAGACTGATGAATGTACTTTCTAATCTCAGATAATGACGATCTTGTTCATGTTGATCTCGCATCGCGCACGCCCTGTACAACGTAACCTGAATGCCTCTCAGGCATGTTTTATAGCAATCGTTCTGCACATCCTTGCTTACTATGATCTGCCTGTACACCTTGGTACATGTCATAGTAAATCCTCATCTTCCTCTCCCCAGCTCACTCCGAGCTCTCTCTGGTTCTCATCCCCAGCACCTTCCATTCCCATCCTCAGCTCACTGTGTGCTTTGTATCTAACTATTTCTCTCACACTGTCTGCTTCCTTGTATTTTCCTTTTCTCTATCTTCTGTTTCTTTCCCTGAACTTACTATCTCCCCTTCTCCCTGTCCATGTGACTGTTTGTTTCTTGTTTTGTTTTCTTTCTCTGTTTTACTGACTGTCCTTCTGTTTCCCTCGCTGTTTTCTCTCTCTCCTTTCCGTATCTGTCTATTTCTCCCTCGTTGTGATGGTGATGGCGTCTCTATTCTCTTGAAGCATGTGATGGCTCTTTGGTTGGATGTTGGCAATAAAATAAACTCAATTTTGGTATCTTGGACATAATTTAAATTTATTGGTTAAATTTCAATTGCTGTCAAAACAGCAAGCAGAACTTGGATATCCATTTAACAACCAATTCTTACATCTAAATAATTTGGAACTGCCTTCTCCCAGTGCTCTGCATACTGGCAACTGAAAGCATTCTATTCACGTGCATAATAGTGTGACGGTAACAGCTCTTCCCATGACCATAAGAAACTACAGACGGTTGTGTGCACAGCCGAGACTATCATGGAAGACAATCTTCCATCCATTTAGACTTCTCATTGCCAGCCTTTTGCTGGCTTCAAATATCTCTCCAAAACCGATAATGATCTCCTACAACCTCTTCCAAAAGGGAGGAGATACAAAGGCTTGAAAACATGGACCAGCATGCTCAGGAACAAGTTCTTCCCCACCGTAATTACCCTGGCGAATTGAAGTCTCTAACTTTCCAAATAATATTAATCTTGAGAAAGTCGCTCTTGCTTTGCACACCTCCTGTGCAGCTGTCACCTTGTATGCCTCACTCTGTCTAAGTGGCATTGAGGCTCAAGGTCTTTTCAAGGGCAATCAAATAAGTGAACTAATGCAGGCCCAGCCAGCGATACCTATATCCCATTAATAAATTTAAGAAGATGACGACACTCACGGAAGACAGACAGTTGGGATCAAATCGCTTTAAAAATGATCTTAGATATATATAGTTTCCCTGAGTATCTGAAAGTAGAGTGTTCCTACAAAACCTTTCATAAGCTGATATGGCGTAAAGTGAAGTAGCACTAATTTATGTGGGAAAAAAATCATCTTTCTTGGTAAAAGTGAAAATCCTCTTCGGATTTCTTTTAGTTAGCGAAAACAGGACGTAATGGAGGTTTTTCGGAAAGGGAAGTGGGAAAAAGCGATTTTTTGAAAAGCGGGGTATACATGTACTGGCATGGGCAAGACATTCAGGAAGATGGGAAAAGCCAAAAATAAATGAGGTGAATCTCACATTTTATTTCCATCCCAGCTGATCATCATTCCTGTTGTTTGCTCTTTTTCTTCTATATCTCTCTTTCTCTATCGATTTAGATCACTCCTTCTCCCTTTCAAAGCAGACTTCCCTTTCACCAGCATTATTCACACGATTTTCCAACTGTTTTCAGTTCAGGAAAGCTCCGAGCACTTTCTGTTCTTTGCTTTGCATTTTTTATGCAATTTCAGATCCCCAGCATCTTCTTTTATTTGGTTTAAACTTCAAATTTGTTATTCCATGGGAAGTCGGCATCTCTGCCTGGGAAGCATTTGTTACTCATCACTAATTGCCCTTACTGTGAGGCCATTCCACAAGCCAATATAAAATCAAGCACATTGATATGGGTCTGAAGTCACACTTAACCAAAACCGGGTAGTAACGTTAGAATTCTTTAAGGTAATCAGTGAAACAGCAAGATTTTCAGACAAAATCTGGGTGTTATGGTTGTTTTTCGTAAAATGCACTTTATTCGAATTCTTATCATTTTTATTGAAGTTCTGCCATCAGTTGTGGTAGTACTTGAAACAAGTCGCTTGAAACAATGTCTTTCGTTCAATAAGTTTTGATCCTGAATTATATTCAGCGACATTCCTACTCTGATGTATTGTCCTAATCATGAAGTAACATCCGAGACAAGAACAATTTTGAGATTGAAATACTTGCAACTGGAAAAGTGGCCAGAAGAGAGCTTGAAATATAAAGTCTGAATTTTACCAACGTGCAGATAATGGTTTGTTCAGACACAGCACTGACGAAGAGATGGAGATTGGGGATATCATGATCTGGTAGTAGACAGGGTTGGTGACAGAGAGAGCACGAGACATAAATCAATTCAGGGCCAAAAGGGATCTTGAGGTTGTCCACAGTTTTGTTCTCAGATGTTTGTAAGGGAGTGGTCTGCAAATCAGATGAATGGAGACTGCAATTTGAATTGAAGACAATAGTTTCTTTCTCTGACAAATATAGGTAAGAGAAATTGCAATGAAGTTCAAAATTGTTTATGGGATTAATGAATGTACAGAGGTAGAGAACACCAACAATAGCGAGAATAGGTTAGTAACACACCCTCCACCCCGCCCAGAATAATAATCAGTACTGCTGATATCCGATATGGTAGAAATTCCCAATAGAGGGAAATGTTGAAAAGGCCCAAGGAAAGCCTCCTCTCCACTGGTGTAATTATCCAGTCCATTATTCTCAGATTCAGATCTGTCCTCTCCACGTCTGTGCAGCTGCTGATCTTTGTTATTGTTGGAGGTGATACATCTGCTCAGACACTGGGATAGCGCACTGAGTAAAGCCCTTCACCAATAGGAGAGGAGAACGCTCCAGTGACATAGTTACAATGCATGGAGACTGATACCAATCACAGTCACTGAGCAAACAGTTATAGCTTTCAATACAGCACTTTCAGTTCACAATATAAGTGGACTGGACTGGATGTTGACATCACTGGCTCTTGGTCACATCTCCCGTTACTAATTGCTCTAGTGAAGTCAATTGTGAGGGAGAATGATGGATGCTTTCTTATCCCAGGCTAGATGACTCTGCTCTGTTGTACGTTTGCAATGCTGTAACCATCTTACCCCGAATTTCCACCCCTCCACAAAAAAAAAACACAATCAGAACTTGTTACTGTGCTGATCTCTTCTCCACGGGAACAAACTCCAGCCAACACATTGTCACTGGGCACAGTTGCTCTGCACATAGACAGGAAGTGTGGACTTATCTGAATGTTCCTCCCCCTGCTCTAATAAAGAAACGTTGTAACTTCCATTCATAATATGCTTCAGTAATTAATTTATACAAATTGACAAACATCTTAATGTAGTGTTATTTGCTATAAAGCAATAATTTTTGCACTTTTCCCCCTCAGTCCAAAACCAAAAGTGCGCTTATTCTTTAAGACTTGTGAATTCATGAGTCACGTTTGGCTGGGAGATAGGGCGGAATGGGGGCAGTGGCTATGGAGACTGCATGGGAAGTACAATGACATTCCCCAGTCATCATCACTCTTAACCTCAGATAGAATTAAATATAGTTCACAACAAGGATACTTTATATTTTATGTGCACACCATTTAATCATTGGGAATACAGATTGAGTAGGGTCACCGCACCTGAAGCATAAACGTTGATTTCTCTTCACAGATACTGCCAGACCTGCTGAACTTTCCCTCCAAAGTCTTTTTTTGTTTGAGATTGATCCTATTGTTCATATCTTGCAAGATGCTTACAATTAAAACAGATACTAATAACAAAATGTGCAGGGCTGTGGGGACAATACAGGAGAATAATAGTAGAGATATCGCTCATTCCAAACTGGAAGACACAATGGGCTAAGTTTTCACCACCTTTGCTGTAATAATTCTATGTTATGCATTGAAAACTTTTGGAGAGTGGGGAGACAAGCTTGTTCAATGAAGGACACAGATTGTTCCATCATCAAAAATCTATCCCAATTATTTCATGGAGTTCAGCTGCCTCTAAACTGCATTTAAAAAAAAAATAGATTTCCAGAGATTTAAAAGATGTTCAGAATTTTGTTTTTCTTTCTATCTTAAAGAAGAAACAGATTTCGGCAGTAATTCAGGTGTCACAGACACACAACTGTAATAGAAACAAGAAAGGACCACATTGTCCAAATTCTTCTGTTTGACAGGGCTCTAAATATCGATGATGTGTTGTATTGTGAGAACTTGCGATGAAAATGTTGAAACAAAACAAAAGTTGCAGTAAATGCTCAGCAGGTCTGGCAGCATCTGTGCAGAGAAATCAGAGTTAACGTTGCATGTCCAGTGCCCCTTCCTCAGAACTGATGGTAATACGGAAAATGTTGGTTTATATGCAGAAGGGACTGGATGGTGAGATTGGATGAGAAACCTTCACTGTTCAAGAAAATCGGGATGTGGATTCCTTTCAAAATTAAGAAAAGATTTCTTATACTCTCTCTTCTATCTCTTGATACTTGTTCAGGTTGTAAATGTTCTATATATTTCTATAACTCCATCAAGTGCAGACGACATTTTTTTCTCCCCTACTGTGGTGTTTCAACATTTTTGATTATTTTCTAGCATGTATTTGCTTCCAATTCAAGGTGGATATGAGAATATGGTTTGATCTTCTGCAGTTTGCCCCTAACATCAAATTTAATTGAATATTTATCCCCATCACACTCGCTGATTTAAACAAAGAATGAATGAGTCCACGTCCATCCTGCAGATGAAACATTTCTTCAGCTCTGGCTATTGCAGGGAATGTTACAAAGAACAGTGCCACGCAAAATGCTAATGTTCCACCGCAAGGCGCCAAACCCTAGCTTATCCTAAATTATTACAAGGTTTATAAATAAAACATGCAGAGACGCAGAGTGTAAAAGGTGAATTCAACAAAGGTGTCGAAAATGCTATTTGTGGCTCCCTCATAAAATGTGTTAATTACATCACTTATAAATTCACCAAAATAGGGAAAGCAAGAAACTGGAATTGTCAAATCATCCTCTCAATAACATGTGGAGAACAGGAAGGAAATCACGGGTTGTTTGTGATATTCAGAAATGACGATTGTGAGAATATGGAGGTGGGGATCAGTGCAATGATGATGCATGTTGTGGATGACACAAAGATGAGCTGGGTGGATCACAGTCCACCACAGAAAGTGTTAGGCTACAGGAGGACATAACCAAATTATCCAAATAGACAGAACAATGGCCTGATGAAATTTAACACCGATAAATTTGAAAGATGCAAGTCAGAAGTAACAAGACAAGTGAGTACTCAAAAGTGAGTATGAAAGAGGACGGCTAAATTTGTTTGTTTTTCATTGCAGCAGAAAACGTTGAGGAGGGAATATGGTACAGGTGGACAAGAGCATAAGGGGTATGGAATGGATGGACATACAGCAGCTTTTTTCCTTAGCCAAAGGGTCAAAAATAAATGGACTCACTTTTAAAGAGAAAGCGAGGGGTTTAAGAGAGGATTTGTGGAATGTGTTTCGAACTGAGAGGGTAGTATGAATCTGGAATGCATTGTCTAGGAGGGTGGTTAATGCAGGTAACCTCTCAAACGTTTAAAAAGCCTTTGGATATGCACTTGCTGGTACAGATGTGATAGACCTGTTTTTCATTGCATGATTCTTTGCAGTGGCAGCCATGAACACTCTGGTATATTCTGAAACAATAAGCAATGGCAGTTGCTGCTTTGTTCCTTTGACTGTACTCAGTCAGTCGCTATATTACAAAGCAGCAGCATCTCATGCAGCTTCAGCACTTACTCAACCAAAGTCAGCCCAGCCATCTCTTAAAATATCCAGGGTAATTCACATGCTCTATGCAAGCATTGTCCAACAACAGTACTGATAATATTCTAACTGTTTGCGACTATTATTTTAGTTACAGTCATAATTTCAACACAGCTTTCCCTCCATTATAATACAGACCTCTAGCAATAAGGATGTTATTTCTCTGAAACATAATAAATTATTTCCCAGGTATTCCCTTTGACAAACAGCAAGTTTTCCTGTGTTTTTTTTTCTGCCAGTTTTTTTCTCACAGAATTCCCCACCCCAACCTCTTTCCACTTTATCATTTTTTGTGCACTGTCTCCCTGATCTCACACATCTCACTCCCTCACATCTCCCACACTCTCCATCCTTATTTGTTAATCCCTGATAAACATGCGCCTAATCTCGATAATTTATTGCAACTCCCAACTCACATTTTGGACTGATTTGATTCCTTCTCTCGACATGGTCATTAGACTGGTCGTGTCTGATGTCCTATTCACCTCGATCTTCTACTCAGTTCCTGATCTGCTGCTTTGGTTCTCATCCTCCTGGTTTATTCAAATCCATCTGACTTGCACTAACAAACCTCCCCACAAGGATGTTGGTGCTCGTCCAGTTACGATACAACCTGTCTTTTTTGTGCAGATGCTCGCTTGCATTGCAAGAGGTCCCATTGATCCAAAAATCTGAAACCCCCATCCTTGAACTAGCTTGTTAACAATATGTCTAGCTATACTGTCTTCCTCATCCTTCCCTCTTTTCCACATGGCACGGGGAGTAATCCAGAGATTACAGAGGATTGCTTTCTTTCCCTCTCTCTCCCCCCTCTTTCTCTCTCATCCTCTCTCTCTCTCTCTCTCTCGCACCAACCCCCCCCACCCCCCCCCCCACCAACACACACACATTCAGAACACAGAAAGACAGACACCAAATTACTTTGCAGGAGAATACAAATAACCTTAAAATAATCGGAATGATAACTCGAATGAAGGATTTAGTTAAAGGATGAGAGAAATTGCGCTTTTTCTGGATGTTAGTTTGCTCGCTGAGCTGGAGAGTTCATTTTCAGATGGTTCATCACTATACGAGGGAACATTATCAGTGAGCATCTGGTGAAGTGCTGGTGTTATGTCATGGTTGCTATTTATGTGTTTAGGTTTCCTTGAGTCAGTGATATAATTTCCAGTATTGGTGGTTTTATGTCCGGTTCTTTTTTTCAGGGAGTGTTAGATGGAATCAAAATCGATGTGTTTGTTGATAGAGTTCAGGTTGGAATACTCTGCTTCTAGGAATTCTCGTGCGTGTTTCTGTTTGGCTTGTCCTAGATTGACCCAGTCGAAATGGTGTACTTCCTCATCTGTATGTAAGGATACTAGTGATAGTGGGTCATATCTTTTTTTCTAGATAGCTGTTGTTCATGTATCCAGTTGGCTAGTTTTCTGCCTGTTTTTCCGATGTAGTGCTTGTTACAGTTCTTGCAAGGCTTATTCTTCCTGGAGAAGAACAGACAAATATGTGAACTTATTGCGATGCTCAAAAGTATGAAAAAACGTTATAGAGTAAAACAGGAATACTCTGTTTCCGTTAGTTGGAATGACAGTATCATTGATTTCTAATTTTAATATTTTTAGCAAAAGATCCAGGTTTGAGATAAGGAAAAACTTCTTTATTGAGAGAATTGTTACGATTTGGAATGGACTGCCTGGGAGAGTTGTGGATGAGGATTAAAAAGAGATCTGGATGTGTATTTGGCAATATGAATTTAACAGGCTGCAAAGATAAGGCTAGCAAATGGGAAGGCTTTGGAGACATTCCTGGAGTCGATGCACACACAGTGGCCAATGGCCTCCTCCTGCGCTTTAAAGTTTTGCACTCTATCATGTGTCTGATGCGAATAAAAGTCAGGATCCGGTTATTTCTCATTGTAAATGTTCACGGAAATATCTGATTATTCATTGCAGCATAAGAATTTAAAGTGCAAGTATTGCGAGACCATCTTCATTATATTGTCTAATTATTGCTCAGAGCATGAATATTTTAAACGTTGTATTCCAATTACGAAAACAAATCTGTCATTGCTTTGGCACAAGTCTCTTTGAAAAGGTTTGACTTTTCACACAGACGATAAAATGTTTATCATTTTTATTCACTGTCTGCATTTCAAATTAAATAACTTTTCTTTCTAAAATTACGCATTTTCAAATTATTGTTCACTGACATTTGATAACACAAATCATTTATTTAGTTTAATATTCACAGTGCATGTTGAATTATAGCCATTTCTAATTCGCTGGCAAATAACTGAAGCTTTGAGGAGAAAGTGAGGTCTGCAGATGCAGGAGATCAGAGCTGAAAATGTGTTGCTGGAAAAGCGCAGCAGGTCAGGCAGCATCATACCCGAAACGTCGATTCTCAATAGCTGAAGCTTGTACATTTCAGTGAGAAATTAAACTGATTGATTGTGTATAAATGTATAAGAAAGCTAATTCTATTTGATTGTTCAATCGTTTGCTCACCCTGAACACTTAATCATTCAGAAGCCAACCGCTTTCAAAATGTTGGAGTGACAATGCATTGTTTTGAATCCTGACATTGTGTATGTAATTCTGATCGCCAAAAAAGTTAGATCCATTTTGTTTGTTCGATAGAAAATAAAATGTATATTCTTTATTTCTGTAGCAGAAAATCTTGACAGGAGTTTATATTTTAGATCCATGAATATAGAATCAACCTAATGCTTTTCAGAGATTATAGTACAGTCGAATAATCATAGTTGACGTCTTATTTTTGCCCAATTCACGCAACTTAGCAAACATCTGATTAATAGTTGGGTCACCCAACAGATTTCATCTGAAGAAAACAGCAGCAAATGACAAGTCAAGAAACACGTTAATAACTGAACTTGGCGGAGCCGACCTGGTGTAGGACACCACACATCGTGTAATGACATTCAGGTGAATGGAACAATGAACAACATAACTGGAAGTTTTGGGCTAACGCCTCTCCCCAGCTTCCTGATCTCACACACATCACCCCCTCACACATTCAACAATTGATAAGAATACACAGGCTGGGTGAAATATAAAACACAGCACAGTACAGCACATTGCAGACTCTTGACGTCCTTGACGTCCTGTCGATCTTTTATCCTAATCGAAGATCAGACTAACTGACATATCCACACATGCTGGTCCCGTGACACGAACAGTGCACGGTCAGCCATTCTTACTTCCTGTTCTTTTCTGATGTGCAGCTGCCTTGAAATGTCTGTTCAGTCGAAACAGATTGAATGAAATTCAAGCAGTCGAGAGGACGTTCGTGACTGTGTATTTCAATCAGGATTTAATGAAGGATGAGATTCCAGAATAACATGAGCAATGAATGAAAAACAGGGTAACACAAGAAATAGCAGTTGAGTACCACATGTCGTTCCAAGTAGTCTCATGTTATTACTGATAGATTATCAATCCAGACAATCAGCTCTTGTTCTTTGGACCCAAGTTCGAATCCCTCCACTGTAGATGGTGGAAATTCAATTCAATAATTTTGAAATATCCCTGGAATTAAGAATCTACCTATGAGAATAAAACCATTGCCGATTTTCAGAAAAGTCCATCTGGATTACTAATATCCTTCAATGAATGAATCTTCTATCCTCACCTTGTCTGGCTGACATGCAACTCCAGAGCCAAGGCAATGTCATTGACTCGCAATCGCCCCTTGAAATGGTCTCATGAGAAATCAACGTTAGAAACATCACTGTAGAACCTCCAAAGTCTTCCTTACTATCATCTAAGGGGTAGTACCAAAATTGGGACAACTGCCTTACAGACTAGTCAAGCAACAGCCCGACATAATCATACTCACGGAATCATACCTTACAAAATTAACCCAGCCATCACCATCACCATCCCTGGATATGTACTCCCCAAAAGGCAGGACCGATCCAGCAGAGGGGGAAGCTCAGTGAGATAGAGTCGGGAGATAGTTGCTCTGGTAGTCTCCAGAATTGACTCCAGACCTAATAAAGTCCCATGGCTTCATATTAAACATGGACAATGAATTCTCTTACTGGTTACCACGTAACGTCGTTCCTCATCTGAATCAGTGCTCCTCCATGTTAAACAACACTTGGAGAAAGCAGTGACTGAGGCAAGGGCACAAAGCATATTCTGGGAGATTTCAAAGTCGATCACCAAAAATAGTTTGGCAGCAGTACGACTGATCAGGCTGGTCGTGTCCTAAAGGACATAGATTCTAGATTGGGTCCGCAGCAGGTGGTGAGGCAAAGAACAAGAAGGAAAAAAAATCATATATGACCTCATCCTTACCAATCTACCAGCTGCGGATGTATCTGTCCATGACAGTATCGGTAAAAGTCTCGCGGTCACATTCAGAATAAACTCTATTGTGTTGTGTGGCACTATCATCATGCTAAATGGCACAGATTTCGAAGAGATCTAGCAACTCAAGACTGACCGTCCATAAGACACTGTGGATCATTAATAGCAGCAGAACTGTACTCAAACACAAACTGTAATGTCACGGCCCATCATATCCCCCCACTCAACCATTACCATCAAGGCAGAGGATCAACTCTGGTTCAATGGAGAGTGCAGGAGGGCATGCCAGGAGCAGAACCAGGAATATACAAAGATAAAATGTTAATCTTCTGAAGCTTCCAAATAGAAATACTTGCGTGCCAAATAACATAAACAGCAAGGGACAGACAGAACTTTGCTATTCCACAACAAATGCATCAGATTTAAGCTCTGCGGTCTTCCTAACCTGATCATGGATGGTGGTGGACGATCAAACAACTCACTGGAGTAGGAGTCTCCACAAATATCCCCATCCTCAACGATAGAAAAGCCCAGAACATCGGTGCAAAAGATAAGGCTGAAGCTTTCGCAGAAATCTTCAGTCAGAAGTTTTGAGTGGATGATCCATTTCGGCATCCTCTCCTGATCCCCATCATTACAGATAGCAGTCATCAGTCAATTCGATTGACTGATATCAAGAAACGGTTGAAGGCACTGGATACTGCAAAGGCTATAACCCTGATAACATGCCGGCGATAGTCCTGAAGACTTGTACTCCAGAACTTCCCACTTCCCTAGACAAGCTGTTCCAGTACGGTTAAAAACCGACAATGGGTAAAAAAAAAACTGCTCAAGTATGTTCTGTACATAAAACGCAGGACAAATTCGACCCATCCAAATACCGCCTCATCAGTGTACTCTCCATTATCAGTAAAGTGCTGGAAGGGCTCATCAACAGTGCTATCAAGCAGCACCTACTCAACTATAACCTGCTCAGTGACGCCCATTTTGTGTTCCACCAGGGACACTCAGCTCCTGACCTAATCACAGCCTTGGTTCAAACATCGAAAAAGGAATTGAATTCCAGCTCTTGACATCAAGGCTGCATTCTGACAAATGTGACATCAAGGACCTCAAACAAAAAGGGTATCACGGGCCAACACTCCATTATTTGAGTTATACCTGACAGATAGGAAGATGGTCATTGTTGTTGGAGGTCAGTCATCTCAGCTCCAGAACATATCTGCAGTAGTCCCTTAGGATGATGTTCTAGGTACAAATATCTTCAGCAGCTTCAACAATGACCTTCCTTCCATCATAAGATCGGAAGTGGGGATTATCCAGGCTTGGGCTGACAAGTGGCAAGTAACATTCGTGCCACACAAATCCAGACAATGACCATCACGAATAAGAAAAAATATAACCACTTGTTATTCAGCAGCATTATCGTATCTAAATTTCCCCACTGTCAAAATCTTGGGGGGTATCATTGACCATAAACTGAACTGGACTCACCACAGATAAGTGCAGATCAGAGGCTAACTCACCTCCTGACTTCCCAAAGCCTGTCCAACATTTACACGGCACAAGTCAGGAATGAGATGGAATAATCCTCACTTGCCTGAATGAGTGCAGCCCCAACAACACTAAAGAAGCTTGACACCATCCAGGATAAAGCAGCCCATTTGATTTGCACCACATCCACAAGCATTCATTCCCTTTCACCACGGTCGCTCAGGAACAGCAGTACGTACTATCTACTAGACACAATGCAGATATTCCACAAATATCCTCAGAGAGCTCTTTCCAATTTCACGAACACTTCCATGTAGAATGACACGGTCAGTCGACTTTTGAGAACACCACCAACTTAACATTCCCCTGAAAACCAGTCAACATCCTGATTTGGAAATATATCGACGTTCCTTCCCTGTTGCTGGTTCAAAACACTAGAATTCCCTCCTTAATCACAACGCACAGCACGTAGATAGCACCAGTTCTGGAAAGTAGCTCACCACCAACTTCTCAAGGGCAACTCGGGACGGGCAAGAAATGCTGGGCCCATCCAGTGATGCCCACATCCAAAAACGATTTTTTTTAAAAAAAGTTCCAAGTTGAGCATCTCGATGGGACAGATTATCTGATTTGAACACGAACAGGAAAGCAGTGTTTCTAATATTGAACATTTTAGACTTTTTCTGTTATTAGAAGGATGTTCCGTATTCGATGATATATTGTTGATGAATGCTGTGATAAATGTAACTTTTTTGTTAAAATCAACAATACTGGTGTAACAGGCTCAATCCTTCGAAATGACTAGATTGCAAATGACAATCATCGTAGAGACAATGTACTCCCGCCCGGTGAGACTCACAGATACTAGCTTACATTCAACAGATTAATGGACTACTAGCTACACTGAATCCTCCCACCGTCTATTGCACAGGGGTTACCATTGACCAGAACGTGAAATCAAATCATCTTACAAATACAAGAGCAGATCAGAGACTTACAATTATGTACTGTTCTGTTTTAGCACCGTCTCTCTGTCTTGTGGAAATATGTTCTACACACGGATTGTATCAATCTTTGCAGTAATCGATCAGTTTCAATCAGATGCACACCCCCCCCCCCCCGCCCCCGCCATTCTTCTAAGTTCCATCGAGTACATACACTGCCGCTCATATGACAAGCCGTCATCCCTCAGCAGCTCACAATACGCCAAATGCTGTCTGACCAAAGTCCATTACATTCTCAGCAGTATGTCTCCTCTCTCGTATTATTGTTCTCTTGAAATGAATGCGAACATTGCATTTGCTTTCATAACTGCCAACTGAACCTGCACATTAACCATAAGTGAGGACGAGTGCTTCAAAATCCTTTTGTGCTTCAGATTGAATGGATCCTATTAGAACATAGTGTCTGCCTCTATTCAGCCTATCAAAGTGCATAATCTCACATGATTCCATATTGTGTTCCATCAGCCACATGTTTTCCCACAGTCCGAAACTGTCCAAAACTTTCAGCAGCCTCCCCATTTCCTCAATATCATCTGTGCACCAAACCATCACTGCATCATCTTCAAACTTAGCAAAACTGCCTTCAGGCCCTTTGTCCATTTTGTCCATGGAAAATACATTTCCTGGCTCCCTAAAGACTGGCCACCATCTACAAGGAACAACACTCAAGGTGCTTGACTCCATTCATGTTGAAGCAATGGCTTGAGTGGAATTACACCTGCAAAGTCTTCACTCCCTGCACCTCTGACTCTCAGTAGAAGCACACCCTGCCCCGTTTTGTTGTGAGTTTACTTCATTATGGGCGCACAATCCCAGTCTATTGATGGCATTCTGTCTGGCCACTAACTGTGTGGTGTTTACACCAACCAATGTCACTGAGTGTTGATATCGATGGAGGGAGGTGAGGGAAGGAATGTCTATAATGAATAACTGTGTGACTGGCAGGCTGAAACCTGCCCCTACAGCCTCGGATGTATCTGTGCCCGCTGTCACCGCTGCAGACATGATCAGTCTTTCTGAGAGTCAAGGCAAGGGAAGTGACAGACCTGGACGATGTTCCCGGTTGTGTACTCAGATCCTGTGAGGACCAACTGATAGAGGTATTCACATACAACTTCAGCTTCTCCCTCTTACAAGCCGAAGTGCTAACCTGCATCGAGAAGATCACCATCATCCTCGTAAGTGAGAAAGTACATGTAATGTGCCTTAATGAGTACCGTCCAGTGGCTCTGACCTCAATAAATATGGAGTGATTTGAAAGGCTGGTTATGGCCCACATTACCTCCAGTCTCCCAGCCTGACCTGATCCCTTATAATTTGTCGACTGATGTAACAGGCCCAGAACGGATGCAATACCCCGATCTCTGCACACATCCCTGGGACATCTGGACAACAAGGACAACTACACCAGACTCCTGCTCATTGACGACAGCTCCACCTTAAACATCATTGTCCCCTCCAGACTGATCTCAAAATTCTGTGACCTTAGTCACGACTCTACCCTCTGCAACTGGATCCCCCGGTTTCTGACCAGCAGACCGCAATTAGTGAAAATAGGTATCTGCACCTGGACCACAATCACACTTAACACTGGATACTCCAAGAATGCGTCCTCAGCCCCCTACTGTACTCCCTGTATACACACGGCTGTGTTGTCAAATTTCAAACAACGCCAGCTGCAAGTTCGCTGATGACATGCCCAGGTAAATACAGATATCCCCTACTTTTCAAAAGTTCACTTTTCACCGCTTCCCTTTCCAAATGACTACATTAAGATCTGTTTTCGCTAATCAAAATAAATCCAAAGAGGATTTTCACTTTTACGAAGAAAGCCGATTTTTTCCCCATACAAATGAATGCCTCTTCACTTTACACCATATCAGCTTATGAAAGGAACACTGTACTTTCAGATAGTGCGGGAAACCGGTATATGTCTAAGACAAAGTTTAAAGCGATTTTATCTCCCTGTCTCTCTTCCCTGAGTGTGGTCATCTTCTTATATTCCTTAATGGGATATGGGTATCACGGCTGGGCCAGCATTACTTCACTTTTCTATTTGTTCTTGAGAAGACCATGAGCCATTGTAGTCCACGTGTTTTATTTGATTTGATTTATTTTTAGTCAAATGTACAATGGAAAGCTTTGTTTTGTGAGTAGTGCAGGAACATGATAGTAGACAAAAAACACAGCTCATGGGGTACTTCAACAGAGTGAGGCATATTAGGTTACAGCTGCACAGGAGATGTGCAAAGCAAGATCGCTATTAGCAAGACTAGTATTATTTGAAGTTAAAGATGTCAATTCGTCAGTCTAATTACGGTAGGGAAGAAAATGTTCCTGAATATGCTGGTCGATGTTTTCAAACCTCTCTATCTTCTTCCTGTTTGAAGAAGTTGTAGGAGATCATTAGCGGTTTGTGAGTGATTTTCTTTTTGCTACCAGCGTTTCGGCGACAATGAGACGTATAAATGGATGGAAGGTTGCCTTCCGTGATGCTCTGTGCTGTGCACACAACCGTCTGTAGTTTCTTATGGTCCTGGGCAGAGCAGTTACCATGTAACGCGAATAGAATGCTTTCAGTTGCCACTATACAGAATAACAGTAAGAGATAAAGGTCATTCTAAGCTGGAAGAGACAATGGGTTGAGTTTCCTCAACCTTTGCTGTAATAATTCTGTGATATGCATTGAACGCTTGTGGAGCTTATGGATACAAGCTTGTTCAATGAAGGACACAGAGTATTCCATCATAAAAAATCATTCTTATTATGTCATGAAGTTCAGTTGCCTCTAAAAGGTGTTTAAAAACAAAGTGGTTTTCTGAGATTTACAGGATATTCAGAAACATTTTTTTTTCTCTTTGAATCTTATATAAGAAACAGATTTCGCCCTTAATACACGTGTCACAGACACACCAACTGTAATAGGACCACAGTGTCCAAATACAACCAAGGTCAACATATGGACCTGTCAAGAAACATGAGCTTTAATGATATGCAAACATGAGATACAAACTGAAAATGGTGGAGAAGCGAAATAAAAAGATGAGGAAGTATCTGCAGAGAGCAACAGAGTTAACATATTGATTATGATGTGACACTTCTGAAAAGTCAAAGGTGAATTCTGTGTATCTCTACTCAGATTCTGCCAGATTTGTTGAGTTTTGCTCCAGCTCTTTCGATTTCTTTTTCTTTCTGAATTGTGACAAATTTTCTGATCTGAATGATAACAGCAAAACCCCTGTCTCACTTGGATCTCGAATAATTTGTTATGGACATTAAATGAAAAATTACAAAGTTCCAATGTTTGACAAGGCTCTAAATATTGATGACGTATTGGATTGTGAGAACTTGCCATGAAAATGTTGAAACAAAAACGGAAGTTGCTTCTAAAGCTCAGTAGGTCTGGGAGCATATGTGCTGAGAAATCACAGTTAACGTTTCTCAGAACTGATGCTAGCTCGGAAAATGTTGGTTGATATGCAGAAGAGGCTGGACAGCTGTTAATGGAGATTGTTAGTAGCTAACATTAGAGAGTGTGTAATGGAAGGCGATGTGAGAACTAGGCCTGGTGTATCATTGGTCGGGGAAGAGGACATTGGGGAGTTCAGGGCCGAAAGCTATTGAACTTGATTTTGAGTCTGAAGGGCTGCAGGGTCCGCACACGGTAAATGAGGCGTTGTTCTTCCAGTTTGCATTGACTTTTCCTGGAACACTACAGCAAGCCTGACTCAGAGATATTGGCCAGGGAACAGGATGCGGTATTAAACTGACAGGCAACTGGAAGCTCAGGGTCATTTGTATAGGTACACTTTGGACGTTCAGTGAAGCTGAAAATGTGTTGCTGGTAAAGCACAGCAGGTCAGGCAGCATCCAAAGAACAGGAGAATCGACGTTTCGGGCATAATCCCTTCATCAGGAATGAGGAAAGAGCCATTCCTGATGAAGGGCTTATGCCCGAAACGTCGATTCTCCTGTTCCTTGGATGCTGCCTGACCTGCTGTGCTTTACCAGCAACACATTTTCAGCTCTGATCTCCAGCATCTGCAGACCTCACTTTCTCCACGTTCAGTGAAGCGGTCACCCAGTCCACCATTAGTTTCCCCAGTCGAGAGGAGACCACATTGTGAGCAGCGAATTTTTTAGACTACATTGTGGGAAACGTCAGTAAGGTGCTGCTTCATTGGTGCAGTGTGGTTGAGCCCTTGGATATTGAGAAAGGAGGACAGAAGTGCGAAAGTGTTACACCTTCGGCAGGGGCAAGAGAAGTGTATCTGGGGTGTTGGGTGAGGGCGTAATATTGGGAGTGAATAAAGAGTGAACCAGGGTGTCCTGGCCCCTCCAGAAGGCGGACAAGAGAGATGAGGGAAATACATATCTGGTGATGATATCTTGCTGGAGGTGGGGGAAGTGGCGGCTGATGATCCTCTTCATGTGAACGCTGGTGGGATGGTAAGCCAGGACAAGAGGAATTCTCTCACTGTTGCAGGAGGGTAGAGAGAGGGTGAGGATAGAAGTGGAGGAGGTTGGTCAGACCTGGTTGAGGGCCCTGTCAAGAGCATTGCAAGGGAAATCCTCAGTTGAGGAAGAAGGTGGACATTTTGGAGCCCACATTTTTGAAATTGACATCATCAGATGCAATGCGATGGAGACAGAATAACTGGTGGAATGGAATGGAGTCTTTGCAGCAAACAGGGTATGAGGGTGCATACTCCAGTTAGCTGTGGCCGTCTGTGGGTTCATACTGGATGTTAGTGGCCTGTCGATCCCCAGAAATGGAAACAGAGATACCGAGGAAAGGAAGGGATGAGTCAGAGAAAGACTAGGTGAAAGTGAGGGAGGGATGCAAATTGGAAGTGAAATGGTTTTTTTTCCAAGTCAGGACAAGAGAGGGACGCAGAATCGATTATATTATTTATGTATTGGAGAAAGAGTTGTGGATAGAGCTGGAAAAGAACTGGAACAGGGAATGGTCTACATACCCCATGAAGAAACAGGTTTGACTAGGCCCCACGTGTGTATCCATGCACCCCCCCCCTCCCTCTCTGTATGGCAGGAGCAGGCTGAAGCAATGGGTCAGCTCGGGCAGTTCTGTTTGTGGATATTCAGGAGGAGATTCAAATGAGCTCTGCTATCAGAGGACCATCAGCTTGGTGACTGTTATGTGGGGGCAAGTGGGGTGTAAATGACCAATTGAAATGTGGTCAGTTTATCATAGTTGATACAATGGCCTGATGTGCCATGGTAGGGTCACGGTCCAGCAGGTGACATGAGGAGGTATCTGAGAGCTGACGCTCAGTCTGTGCAATGTAGAGGTTAATCCACCAGACTACAGCCGCACCACCCTTACCAGCACAGGCTGAATAACAAAGTCAGGGTTGGATCAAAGCACACGGCGTACAGCCTGTTCAGAGTCTAATTTGTGGATTGGGTGAGGGGATGCAGAGAAATTACAACTACCAATGTCACATCGCGCATTCTCAATGAACAGATTGAGTTCAAGCAAACGCCAGAGCGAGAGGTCCAGGTGGAGGAAGAGTATCGGAGTTTGGCGAAGAGTATGTGGGACAGAGAGTGGAATCTTTGCCCAAAGAAATGGGTACCAAGGAGAAGACGGTGGAAGAAGAGTTCAGCATCATGCCGTGCCCGAAATTCATTAAAGTGGGGACAGAGTGGGATAAAGTTGAGACCTTTTCTAAGTACAGAACATTCAACATCAGAGTGTGGAAGGTTTGGAGGGATGGTGCAGATACGACAGCAGACAGCAGGTGCATTTGGGGGAGCGGATGCAGTCAGAGTGCAGGGCACGGGTCGGGAGGCAGGTTTCGAGGCGTCATAGGCACCTCTGTATTATTGCATCTTGTGGGCCCCATATATCTGATGAGCATGGCGAATGAGCCGGAGAAAGAAAGAGAATTGGGGAGTGGTGCAGCCTTGAGCCAATGGGGTGTGATGCTTTTGGAAAGATAAAATGTTGATATCACTGGCACTGACATCACACGATCAGTCCTCAAAAAGTAACTGCTTGAAAATAATCTGAATCGTAATCTTATTGTAATGCCCTGATTTCATTGGGGTGACACTCAATCAGCAAGGTCTTACTTTTCTGAGATTTTAGACCAAACTGTAAAAACATAATATATGTTGATATTATTAACAGGACGAAGTCATCCAAGGTTTTGGAAGGTACTGGAAGGGCATAGTGTATTTGTCAGTCCCAAAAGCTCTGGGGAGGTGGCATTGCTCAGTGAGGAAATTACCAGCACAGAATTTCCTCCGATTCCCATTGACCACAGTTCACTCAGGGTCCCTGATCTCACATGAGTCAAATACTACTTTGATTCAAGGGAAGTGGCTCTGAGCTCACATGAAATGGCATTGGAAAATCCTTAAAATAATAAAAAGCAAAAGGATAGAACATGGCTTGTTTGAACAGTGTGTTCACTGTCCTCACAAAATTTAAAGGAAAGCTGATACATGGACTTCTGATTCTGAGGAGAGATTCATCCTATTTGTGATGAGGATGTTTGGTTAAGCACTGTGATACAGAGACAGAAAAACACTCCACTCTGTACCATGGGGAACAAAACCATCCTGTTCACGGTGCATCAGGCAGTGACAGAAACACACTCTTGTCTGTTCAGATTGGATATTGATCATCCCAATCTCATCATTTACTAATGATCAATAGTAGCACAGAAGCCAGCAGCTCCCATCATCCCAGTTGGAAAGCAAATAGTTAACGCGATGGTCAGATGAAGTGGGAGTAATTGGGGAATTTGTGTAACTTACAGTGGGAGTGGCAGAAGAAGGATATAAGGGAGATCATCAGTGGAAGAGTATGTAGCAGCAGAAGGGGTAGTGCAAGGAAAGTAGGAGTGTAAGGAAGGAGTAGGACGGAGGATTAAGAATGGCAGATGAAGTTTTAGTGACAGGGAAAAATTTGTTTTTGAGGAAGCGGGATTGTGTGCAAAAATATTACTATTCAGGGAAATCAAGATCTGGTTTCCGTTCAAAATTAAGAAGAGAATTCATGTACTTTCGTTTCTATCACTTGATTCTTGTTCAGATTGTACATGTACACTATATTTCTGTATCTGCATCAAGTGCAGACGACATGTTCTTTTTTCACATCTAGTGTGATGTTTTTGAATTTTTTTACAGTATGTATTTGCTTCAAATTCAATGTAGACATGACAATATGATTTGATCTTGCGCAGTTTGTCCATAACATAGAATCTAATTGCATATTTATCCTTCACACTAGCTGATTTAAAGAAACGATGCATTAGTCTGTGTCCATCCTGCAGATGAAAAGTGTCTTCTTTTCTGGCTATTGCAGTGCATGTAACAAAGAACAGTGCCTCCAAAATGCTAATGTTCCAGTGCAAGGTGCCAAAAACTAGTTCATCCGAAATTATTTACATGTTTTATGACTAAAACATGCAGAGGGGCAAAGTGTAAAAGATGAATTCAACTGTGTGTTGAAAATGTTATTTGTGGCTTCCTCATAAAGGGTTTTAGCCACATCACTCTGCAAATTGACCAAAATAAGAAACGCCAGAGACTGGAATTCTCAAATCTTCCTCTGAATGAGATCTGGAGAACAGGAAGGAAATCACGGTTGATTTGTGATATTCATAAATGATGATGGTGAGAATGTGGAAGATGTGGGTGGCCGGTGGCAGTGGAATGATAAAAAAATGTTGTGGATGACACAAAGCTGAGCTGGGTGGCTCACAGTCAGGAGAAAAGGGTTAAGCTACAGGAGGATAGAAACAGATTATTCAGATAACCAGATAAATGGCCGATGAAATTTAACACTGATAAATGTGGGATGGTGCATGGCAGAAGTAATAAGACAAGTGAGTACTCAATCTATGAATGGGGAGGGCTAAATTTACTCGTTTTTCCTTTGCAGCAGGGAAGGTTGAGGAGGGAAAATGGTACAGGTGTACAAATGCATAAGGGATATGGAGAGGCTGAACAGACAGAAGCTGTTTCCCTTAGTCAAAGGGGCAATAACAAAGGGACGCATTTTTGAAGTGAAAGGCAGGAAATTGAGAGAGGATTTGTGGAATGTGTTTCGCACTGAGACGGTGGTATGAATCTGGAATGCATTGTCTAGGTGGGTCGTTGAGGGAGGTAACCTCACAAACGTTTAAAAAGCCTTTGGATGTGCACTTGCTGGTGCAGACGTGATAGGCCTTTTCTTTGTTGCATGATTCTATGCGGTGGCAGCCATGAAGACTCTGATATATTCTGAGGTAATAAGGAATGGCAGTTGCTGGTTTGTTCCTTTGACTGGACTCAGTAAGTGGTGAGATTACAAACCAACATCATCTCATGCAAGTTCTCACAATGCACTTACTTAACCTAGGGCATCTCTGGGAACATCCAGGATAATTCACATGATCTCAAGCATTGTCCAACAACAGAACGAGCACTTTGCCCACCATTATTATAGCTACAGCAATATCATGGACATAGCTTCTCCTTTAATATAATGCATGCTTTTAGCTATAAGGGTTCTAATTCTCTGAAGCATAGTAAATTACTTCCCAGGTATTCACTTTGACAAAAAAGCAAGCTTTCCTGTTTTTTGGAGCCAGTTGTTTATCACAGAATTCCCCACCCCACTACACCCCGACCTCTTTCCCCTTTAATATTTTCTTGTGCACAGTCTTCCTGATTTCACACATCTCAATCCCTCACAGCCCCCACACTCTCAATCCTTATTTGTGAATCCCTGATAAACCTGCCCCTCTTCTCTATCATTTATCCCAACTTACATCTCACAATGTGAACTGATATGATTCCTTCCCTCAGCATGGCCATTAGACTGGCCGTGCCTGATGTCCTGTTCACTTCGACCTTCGACTCAGTTTCTGACCTGCTGCGTTGGTTCCCACACTCCTGCTTAATTAGTTTAAATCCATTCGACTTGCACTAGCAAACCTCCTCACAAGGACGTTGCTGCTTCTCCAGTTAAGATACAACCTGTCTTTTTTGCACAGGTCCTTCCTGTCCTGAAAGAAATCCCAATGATCCAAAAATCTGAAACCATCAACCCTGAACTAGCTTTTTAACAACATGTTAAGCTATTCTGCCGTCCAAATCTTTGCCTCTTTTCCATATGCCACGGGAAGTAATTCAGAGATTGAAGAGGATTGTTCGGTCTCTCTCTCCCACACACATTCACACAGACAGATGCCACATTGCTTTGCAGAAGAATACCAATAACCTTATAAATAATCAGAATGATAACTGGAATAGAGGATTTAGTTAAAGAAAGGATGAGAGAAATTGCGTTTCTTCTGTATGTCAGTTTGCTCGCTGAGTTGGAGAGTTCATTTTCAGACGGTTCATCACTATACTAGGGAACATTATCAGTGAGCCTCCGGTGAAGTGCTAGTGTTTTTTCCGAATTTATATTTAAGTGTTTAGGTTTCCTTGAGTAAGTGATGTAACTTCCAGTATTGGTGATTTCATGTCCGGTTCTTTTTCTCAGAGAATGTTAGTTGGAATGCAAATCGATGTGTTACTTGATGGAGTTCCGATTGGAATGCCATACTTCTAGGAATTCTCGTTCGTGTCTCTGTTTGCCTTGTCCTCGATGGGTGTGCAGACCCAGTCAAAATGGTATACTTCCTCATCCATATGTAGGGATACTTGTAATAGTGGGTCATGTCTTTTTTCTGGCGAGTTGTTGTTCATGTATCCAGGTGGCTAGTTTTCTGCCTGTTTGTCCAATGTAGTGTTTGTTACAGTTCTTGCAAGGCTTATTCTTCCTGGAGCAGGACAGACAACGATGTGAACTTATTGCGATGCTTAAAATTATGAAAAAAATGTTGCAGAGTAAAACAGGAATACTCTGTTTCCGTTAGTTGTCATTACAGCATAATTAATTTCTAATTTCAAGATGTTTAGCAAAAGATCCAGGAGTGAGATAAGAAAAAAAACGTCCTTATTGAGAGAGTTGTTAGGATTCGGAATGGACTGCCTGGGAGAGTTATGGATGAAGATTAAAAAGAGAACTGGTTATGTATTTGGAAATATGAATTTAACAGGCTGCAGATAGGGCTGGCAAACGGGAGGCGCTTGGGAGACATTACTTGTGCTGGTGCACACACAGTGGCCAATGGCCTGCTCCCATATTTTAAAGTTTTGCATTCTGTCATGTGTCTGATGCGAATAAAAGTCAGTATCCCATTATTTCCCATTGTAAATGCTCGCAAATACCTGATTATTTGGTGCAGCATAAGCATTTAAAATGCAAGTATTGCAAGGCCAGCTTCATTGTGAAGTCTAATTATTACTCAGAACATGAATATTTCAAAATTTGCATTCCAATTACTAAAACAAAATCTGTCAATTTTTTGGGAAAAAATAGCTGGGCGACCACCGGGAATGGCGAAGGGAGTAGGCATGGAACGCAGAAATCTCCTGTGGCCATTACTCTCGAAAACAAGTATACCATTTTGGATTCTGATTTTGTGTGTGTATTGGCAGATGGGGGAATGGGTGTCTGGAAATCGGCAGTAGCCAGGTTGGTTGCATTATGACTGGCTCTGGGGAGTAGCAGGAAAAGATAAAGGTAAACAGGGTCTTAGGGATTGAAGAGTCGATTCTTAGGTGGACAGATCAGAGATTCTGTGGCCTCAAACGGGAATCCAGGATGGTGCGTTGCCTCTCAGGTGTCAGGGTCCAAGATGCTTCTGAGTGGCTGCTGAATGTTCTCAAGGGGAAGGGGCAGCAACCAGAAGTCATCGTGCACGTTGGCACAAATGACCCAGGTAGACAAAGGAATGTGGTTCTACAGAATGATTACCGGCATCTAGGAGAAAAGTTAAAAACCAGGACCTCGACAGTGGTAATCACCTGATTACTTCCAGTGTCATGAGCTAGTGAAGGTAGGAATAGGATGATATGGCAGATAAAGATGTAACTAAAGAATTGGTGCAGGAGGAGGGATTCATAATTTTAGATAATTTGGAGCTTTTCTGTGACAGAGTTGACCTTTTCACGAGGGACTGGTGGCACATGCATTGGAGGGAGGTACCAATACCTTCAAAGCCAGTTAGCTAGTCCTACAAGGGAGTGTTTAAGAGATTGGCAGGAGATGGCATCCTCAAGAGCAGGGAGGAAAATGTGAGGCTGGAAGGAGATACAGTATTCAGAATAGTACGTTGAAGAGATAGATCAGGTTGGAATACGATAGGGAGCAAGGAATGCCTATGGATTAAATTGCATTTATTTCAATGCAAAAGGACTAACAAGTAAGGCCAATGAACCCAGGGTGTGGATACGTAATCGGCGCTGGATAGAGTAGCTATTACAGAAACATGGCTGAGGGATGGATAGGACTGACAGTTTAATGTACCAAGTAAAGTGCATGAGGAGGTACAGAGATAGTGCAAAGAGTGGAGGGGAGTTTCATTTCTGATAAAGGGGAGTATCACAGCAGTGATCAGAGATAAAACAACTGATGAATCATCCAGTGAGGCTTTGTAGGCGGAACTAAGACAAAAGAAGGGGCTGGTGACATTAATGAGGTTGTACTATCGGCCCCTAAATAGTTAACAGGAATTACAGGTTCAACAATATATACAGAGATTGGGGAGACTTGCAGGAACATTTGGGTTGTCATAAAGCGGTTTTATTTTTGATAACACTGACTAGAACTGCCAGAGCATTAAGAGATTTGATGGGATGGAATCAAGTAAGTGCGTCAGGAAACTTTCGTCAAGCAGTATATCGAGGGTCCTAATCGGGAAGGGGCAAAATTTGATTAACTCTTAAGAACTAGGTCAGGACAGGTGAGTGAGGTGACAGTAGATATGCACTTTGGGACCAGTGACCATAATTCTATTAATTTTAAAATAGTTATGGAGTGGGGAAAAAAATTGGTCCACAGATTCAAGTTCTAAATTGGGGAAAGGTTAATTTTGATGGACTGAGACAGGATTTTGCAGGGGTTGATTAGAGTAGTCTGCTTGCAAGCAGAAGGACCTCCAACAAATGGGAGTTTAAGATCGATATTTCCTGTGAGTGTGAAAGGAAAGTTGACAGGAATGAGGAACCCTGATTGACAAGAAATGTTTAGGCTTTGAACAAACAAAATGAGGAGGCCTGGCTCAGGTAGCTGCAGTTGTAATGAAGGAAATCCCTGGAGGTACACAGGGGATACAGGAGTTTACTGAAGAAGGAAATCAGGAGGGCCAATAGGAGGTATGAGATAACCTTGACTGAGAAGATCTGGGTGAATCCAAAGTGGCACTTTAAGTATATTAAAGGAAAAGCATTAACTAGAGAGAGAATAGGACCTCTCAAAGACCAAAGTGGACATGTATGTGTTGTACCGTAACAGATAGGTGATGTCCTCAACAAATATTTCTCCTCTATGTTTACAGTGGGGAAAGACATGAATACATGGGAATTTGAGGAAATTAGTGGTGATATCTTGGGGACAGTCCATATCACAGTAGAGGATGTATTGGATATACTAGAATGTTTGAAGTTGGAGAAATCTCATGCCTTACCAGATATATCCAAGAACACTGCAAGGGGCTCGAGAAGAATTTGCGGGGGCCCTGGCTGATAATTTTGATCATCAGTTACCACAGGTCACTGTGAGTGTCTTTTTGTATGTGTCTGTGTATGTGTATGCTTCTGTGTATACAAACTGCATCTCAGTATAGATTGAAATATAAATATTAATGTACATATTTGTCCACACGTCTTGCCACGTATCTTTCCATCATTGCTTGAGTAAGTTTGCTTTGGTAAATTACTTTGCCAAATTAAAGATATCTACCTGACTTGTGCCTCGCAAAGAACCTGACTTAGACCGAGAACTACATCATTGGCCATATCACCAACGTAGTTACATTTAAAATGTGTCATGACCAATGGAGGAGCTGGAGTAGAAAATGAAACAGAATCCTCCCCAAACCCAGTCTGAACAGGGATGACGAGAAATTCACAGCTGTTTGAGTGGGAATGCTCTTGCCCAGAAGTTTATGGTGCCTGTGTGTTTGCATTTATTCAAAGCCGTGCTACTCAGACATTGGATGATAAAGAACAATGAACTACAGACAGGAAAGTGAGGCTGAGACCACAACATGATCAGCTACAATCTTATTGCTTGGTGGAGAATGCTCAAAGTGTCTAATGACCAACCCTTCTCCTCAGTCTCATGTTCCTATGTTCCACTGAACTTCTTAAACCTGATGGACAGGAACAGTCGGAGGCCATTTATCCCAGTAACCTGGTGCACAGAAACAGCGGAGACAATTCAGCGGATGAAGACTGTCACACATTGTTTAAAATGACGTTGGAAAATATTCTTGGGAAAAGAAAGGGTAGGTGACGGTGTGAAACATCTCACTCCTCTGTCTTTACAGAACTGTCTTCATTTGTTGGTCATGTTGCCGATCCAGATTCATCGTAAATACAGCACCCATACCTCACCCAGAGATAGTGCACAAAATCATCTGGTCTCCCTGACTGCAACATCCAATAACACAATTTCCAGGAAAATAACTTTCCAATAACAGAATGAGAGAACATCAGATACGCAAATCCGTCATTCAGCCCTCCTGGCCTGTCTTTCGCTTCAATATGATCATAGCTGATCTGCAAAAGCCACAACGCCTCTCTTATGCTCCATCCCTGCAGTCCTCAACATTCTGATACCTCATATATCCATTGTGCCCCCTTCCAAATATCTTAGTAATCGACCTCCCCTACCTCTCTGGTAAACAGAACTCCCGACAGTCACTACCCTCTGTGAGAAGGTAACACTCTTCGCAAACACACCGTGACCTATTCATATGAATAAAAGATATGAACACGTCGTAAGAGTGACTGGCCTTGATATCAAGGCAGGATTTAACTGTAGATGGTATCAAGGATCCCGAATACAATGGAATGTAATGGGAATGAATTGTAAACTCCCCACTGGTTGGAGACATTCAGAGCAGAAGGGAAGATATTTGTGATTGGTCACAGGATATCTCTGCCTCCATCCTCAAGGTCGTTCTCTTCAGCTGTTTCAACTTCTTTCCCACATCTTATGGTCAGAAGTGGAGATGTTCTCTGAAGATCACACAATATTAAGAATAATTTGTCACGTGTCAACTGCTGAGGCAGTCTGTGTCCATGTGCAGCAGGGCCTGAAAAGCATCCAAACTGTGTTGTTAAAGTGAAGGTAACATTCATGTAACAGTCTTACTAGAAATTTCTCTTTCTAGTGTTCCACAGTTAAATAAGAGGAGCTCATTCAGCACCTCAAGCTGGTTTCAACTGAATATATTCAACCCACTGAAATGATTGAATATGAACAGGGATAGCCCATTCAGTCTCTACTGCCTATTACACGAGGAGGGAAGGAGTGTAGTCAGCACATCGAGGTGTTAAACAGGAACCAGGAGTTGCCAAGTCAGGTCTTTGAGCCTCTTCCATGAGACCAGGAAGAGGCCATGCAACCTGTCAAGTCAATTATGCAGAAATAGGAAGATGTCATTGATGCCCCAACATGACAAACAGCGAAGCAGAGACTACACAGATAAACTGCTCTAGGTTGTTCCTCCTGGGTCCATTGTCAGTGGTACACGTGTTACTTTAACTTGGTTTACTGAAGGTGAGAAGGGAAAGTGGCGGTTTGTGCCACGTCTCAAGGAAAACGCTTCTGTCTCCGAGAAGACAGACTGGTAATTTGATGGAGGTTACAACCTGGTGGGACTGGCTAACTCTTTCAGGAATAAGGTATTGTGGCTGCTGACAGATTTGTGAACAGTGCAGGTTCACACCCCAACTGCATATTGAGACAGTTAGAGTTCAGTCAGAGCCTGGAGCAGCCTCTCAACCAACATGGGGGCTCCAGGCAGGTATGTGAACTATTGGGAATCAAATATAATGGAAAGAATGTAGTTTTTCACATGATCACTGCCTTTTTCTTGACAAAATGTGTGTTAGTCTCTAATCTTCAAGTCTAAATGTAAAAGCCTGTTATTTTCTCTCAGCGCCATGTATTAAACATTCATTTTCCTCACACTTTCTTCATGATACCATCATCCCAGGAATAAGTTTGGTGCAAGTATATTGCACTATCTCAGTCACAATGTAATCACTCCTTATAAAGGAGAGAGAATCTGTAATCAGTGGCAGAAATACTGCCCAAGCAACACACTACAAGTGCAGGAAGATGAATTTACTCCAACACTTGAATCATGTTATAGTGAAGGAAAACGTACCATTTACTGTCCTGATTACTTGCTGGCTCATTTGAATGTATAAGTGATGACTGAACTTCCCAATCTCTCATCTACAAATAAATACAAAATAAAAAGAACTGTATTTGCTGCTCATTTCAAATAATTTCATTGCCTTGTGGACAGCTATGCTCCACACACTGATACATGGGATATCCTATGTGCAATGACCTTTATTCCAGAGCAGAATCTTACTCTCTGTATTCTCCCCATTATCCAATTCTCATTTCCATGTAGTATATTCACCCCTTACACAAGGACTCTAACGTTCTTCACTCGCCTGTCAAAAGGCTCCTAAAAATTCAAATACACTGTTCCCATTGGTTCTCATTTGTCGATGTCACAATCAACATCCTCCATAAACTCCAAGTGGTTTATCAATAACGATTTCCTTTTCTAAAATATAGGCTGACTCCGCAAATCATATCATTATTCTCCAAAGATCTAGTTATTAAGAATTCCTAAAAAATTCTAAAATTTTCCCACACAACTGACATAGATTTATTAATCACTTGGCATGCTGTTTTCCATCTCACTCCTATTTTAAATGTTTGTGGTCACAAAAGCTACGTCCAAGTCTGCAGGATCCTTTCCATAACATAAAAAGCTTTGACATACTTTGCCCTCCCTCATAGAGTTAAGGAACTGACAGTACAGATTTAGGCCATTGACCATCGTGACTGTACCTGCTCCCGAAAGAGCTACCCGGCAAGCACAACTCTACAGCCCTAAGTCTGTAGCCCTCTAAATTCATAACTCAATTAGTCCAGAACCTTACCAATATTCACAACAATGAGCTTTGTTTTTTTTTATCCCCAGTACTTCCGCTTTAATAATTCTAACTTCTTGCAGTTCCACATTTTCGCCAGTTACCATATTCCCTAACATTTCGGGAAGATTTTTCTGTTCTTTCCTCTGTGGAGACAGAAACAACATATTTTCCTCACCGGACGGAGATGGTCTCTGTCACCTTGTGAGTACATGAGAGGATCACACTCTGGCAAAATGGATACTTCACCCACTCCTGCCTGGAAAGTTCCAGAATCAAAACAGTTGATGGGAATTTTGAGTATAGTCCTCTCCCTGGTGTGAGCCAAATGTTGTGCTGATGGAGGTTTCACAGGTCTGTGACGTCATTGTTGAAATGAACTGGCTTCACACTTTGCACACGGAAAAGGTTCAACATTGAGAAATATTTGTGGAAATCTCAAAAAGGAGAGTGCAGTGTCCTGCTCCTTCCTATGAAGTCTCTGAAGACCCAGACTCTCTCCAAAATGCAGTGTCCAAACCTTGTCCAGAGTGGGGACACCAGACCCTCAGGTTTCCCTAAATCATTGCAGTAGCTGATAACACAAACCCAAGAAAACGATCCAGGGAACCTCCTCTGACTTTCCAGTGATGAGAACAAGTCAAGTCTCTGTATATATATCACACCCACTCAGAGTTAACAAATTGCTTTCTCGCCTCAGTTTCTACTCCTGGCTGAAAAACCATTGCAGCTCTGCACAGTCCCTGTGACCTGAAATATTACCAGTTCTGTTCTCCATGGAAGTAGTTGACAATGTAACTGCACAATTTTCTGCACCTCAGTCACAATAACAGCAACACTACCATTACCAGTGTAGATGCTGGGGATGCGATGGTCTAGTCCTATTATCTCCAGTCTATTAATCCAGGGACCCAGCTAATGACTCAGACCTGGACTTGAGTCCCGCCTCATCAGATGGTGGAATTTGAATTCATTTGAGTATCTGGATTAACAATCTAATGAACGTTTCACAATTGTCAAATAAAAACAAACACCTAACTAGTTATGTCCTTCGTGGAAGGAAATCTGTTGTCTTCATATGATCAGGCATACATGTGACACCAGACCCAAAGCAATGTGATTGACCCTCAACTGCCCTTTGAAATGACCAAGCATTCAGTTATATCACTACAAGGTCTCAAAGAAATGAAACTAAACAGATCTAAGCACTGGCAGCCTACAGCATGTGAACTGCTATTGTTCAAGAAGGCAGCTCACCAACACCTTCTCGTGGGCAACCCGGAAAGGGAAATATATACTTGCCCAGCCAGTCACACCCATGTCGCTTTAATGAATTAAAGAAAATTACCGCACTCAGGGAAGAGAGTCAGAGGAGACATACCTCATTTCTAAAAGGGGTTTGGACAGATATCTACATGGACATGACACTCAGGAATATGGGGGGAAATGAAAAATCAATGAGATTCATATCACAATTTATTTCCATCCTAGCTGGTTATCAACAACTAATTTTTTGAATCTTTTTCTCTATCTCTCTATTCCTTAATATATTCAACTCACTCCACCAAAGCAAAGTACACTATTTCCCAGCTGCTTTCAGATCTGATGCATGCTGAGTGGATTGAAAACGTTAACTCTGTTTTTCTCTCAACAGAAGCTGCCAAATCTGTTTCGTTTCCCCAGCACTTTGTTTCTTTTTGTTTCAGATCATCAGTAGCTTTCTTTGTTTGATTTAATGTTTGTTTTTGGTATTTCATGGGATATCAGCATCACTGTGAAGGGCAGCATTTGATGACCATCACTAATTGCCCTTAATTGTGACCATTCCACAAGGCAGTGCAGAGCCAAGCACATTGTTGTGGGTCTGAAGTCACTCTCAATCCAGACCAAATAGATTTCTTTACCAAAGGACATCTGTGAAACAGATAATGTTTTCGACAAAATTCTCCTAATTTTATGATGACAGTTCGTGTATTTGTTTTTATTTCGATTCTTATCATTGAAATTAAATTCTGCGATCAGCTATGGTAGGATTTGAGACAATATCTTTAGTATTCTAACCTGTGCCTCTGAATTACCCATCCAGCGACTTTACTACTCTGACACGGTGTCCCTATCATGAACTTACTTTAGAGACATTACTAGTTTGTGATCGATTTATTCGTAACTGGAGCAGTGGCCAGGAGACAACTGTAACTGTAAAGTATGACCTTTATCAAGGCATAGGTAATGGTTTATTGAGCAACGGCACTGACACAGTGATAGAAACTCAGTGTATTATGAAGCTGGTCGTGGGCAGGTTTGGTGATGGAGTCAAAACCAAGACATACATCAGTTCAACGCAAAAAGTGTCCTCACAGTTTTGTTTCAGACATTTGTGAGGGAGGGGTCTGGAATTTGTGGATAATGAATGGAATTTACAATGGAACGAAATGAAATAATTTATGTCTTTACCAGATATAGACAACAAAAAAAAGCAATGAAGTTCAACATGGTTTATGTAATTAATAAGTAGATAGAGATTGAAAAACTTCTCAGGAACACCAGAAATAGCGAGGGTGGGATACTAAACTTCCTGAATAATCATTAGTATACTGAATATTTGCAATGATAATGTTGACTCAGACCAGGAAAACAAGAAAAGACCATCGGATAAACCCCTGTGTATTGTTGTAACATTCCAGTCTATTGTTCTCAGATTCTGATCGATTATTGGAATATTCCAGTCTAACATTCTTAGATTCTGATCCATTGTTGTAACATTCCAGTCTAATGTTCTCAGGTTATGATCCATTATTGGAACATTTCAGTCTGTTGTTCTCAGATTCTGATATCTCCTCTCCCTGTCTCTGTAGCTACTGACTCCGTCAGTGTTGGAGGTGATGTCTCTGCTGCTGCCATGGGTAAAGCACCGAAAGAGGTCCCTTACTCATAGGAGAGAGAAATCCTCTATTGACACAGTTAGAGTCCATGGAGACTGACATCAATCACAGTTACTGAACAAACAGTTCCAGTTAACACCTTTCACTACAACATTTTCAGCTCACAATAACAACGGGAGTGGATTGGATGTCGACATCACTAGGTATTGGTCTCATCTCCCATCACTAGTGAAGTCAGTGCCGAGGTGGGGGTGGGGGGAAACTGATGGATGTTTTCTTTTCGCAGGTTAGATGATTTTGCTGTGTTGTTCATGTACAATATTGTATTGGCTTGCAGCCCCAAAGATCACACAATCAAGTTGTTGTTATTATGTTGTTCTCTCTTCCGCTAGAAAAACTGCCAACCAAAAGATTGTCCCTGGACAGAGTTGCCCTGGCCTTACAGAGGAAGCTTGGATGGGTGTGAACATGAGTCTGACTGCTGTCTGAAGGCAATGTTGTAATGTCACCACACAAGTTGCGCTTCAGTTTTTTCTAATTGGCAAGCATCTTATTGCTGTTTTATTCGCTTTAAAACAGTGAGATTTACATTTTTTTTAACTTCAGTACAAGAAAAAAAAATGCTATGTACAAAGACCTTGTTCGTTAAAACCCATGAATTAATGAGCCAGGGACGAATGAAAATAACATTAGTTAGGAGACAGAAAGGAACGGGAGCAGATGTTGTGGAAATTTGAGGGGAATACAACGATAATTCCCCAATCACCATCACGCTTTCTGGCAGACAGAATGAAAAGGAAAGCAGAGCAATGAAACTGAGATAGAATGCTGATTGCTGATGTGGCTCTGTGGGTCAGGGATTAGCGCTACACTTTCACAGTGCTCGATTCCAACCTCAGGCGATTCTCTGTGTGGAGTTTGCATATTCTCTCCAGGTCTGTGTGCATTTCATCCCACAGTTCAAAGATGTGCAGATTAGGTGAATTGGCCAAGCTAATCTTCTCATTGTGTTCACCGATGTGTAGGTTAGGCACATTAGTGTGGGGTCAATATCGGGGGGAGAAGAATGGGTCTGTGTGGGTTACTCTTCCAAGGACCCTGTTTCCACACGACATGCATTCGATGAATGTGAACAGGACAATATCAAACGGAAAGAATAGTATGCTACATAAGTATTTAATCAGTGGATATACAGTTGGACAGGATTGTGGACATATAGAACATAGTACGATACAGTGCAGTACTGACCCTTCTGCCCTCAATGTTGCGCCGACCTATGAAACCAATCTGAAGCCCATCTAACCTATACTACTCCATTTTTCATCCATATGCCTATCGAATGATCACTTAAATGGCCTTAAAGTTGCCGAGTCAACTTCTGTTGCAGGCAGTGCGTTCCACATCCCGCTACTCTTTGAGTAAATAAACGACCTCTGACATCTGTCCTGTATCCACTCCATCGCAATTTAAAGCTACATATCCTCGTGCTAGCCATTACTGTCCAAGAAAAATAGCTCTCGCTATCTAGCCAATCTAATCTCTGATTATATTATATGTCTGAATTAAGTCACCTCTCAACGTTCTCTCAAATGAAAACAGCCTCAAGTCCCTCAGCCTTTCCTCGTAAGACCTTACCTCCATACTAGGCAACAACCTAGTAAAGCTCCTCTGAACCCTTTCCAAAGATTCCACATCCTTCATTGAATGAGGTGACCAGAAATGCATTCAAAGTCCAAGTGTGGCTGCACCAGGGTTTATTTTGTTTCCAGCTGTACATGACCCAATGGTTACGAAACTCAATCCCTCTACCAATAAAAGCAAACACACCATATGTCTTCTGAACAACTCTATCAAACTGGGTAGCAACTTTCAGGGATCTATGTACATGGAAACTGAGGAATATCTACTCATCTACACTACCAAGAGTTTTACCAAGAGCCCAATACTCTGCATTCCTGTTGCTCCATCCAAAATGAATCACCTGACATTGTTCCACATGGCATTCCGTTTGTCACCTCACAGCCCATCCTCCAAATTATCTGTGTCCTGCTGTAACCCACAACATCGTTTGGCACTATCCACAACTCTAGCGACCTTAGTGTCATCTGCAAATTGACGAACCCATCCTTCTACGCCGTCATCCAGATTGTTTATAAATATGACAAACAACAGTGGGCCCAAAACAGATCCTTGCAGTACACCACTAGTAACTGAACTCCAGGATGAACATTTCCCATCAGCTACCACGGTCTGTCTTCTTATAGCTCGCCACTTCCTGATCCAAACCGCTAAATTACCCTCAATCCCCATGCCTCCGTATTGTTTGCAATAGCCTATCATGGGGAACCTTACCCGAACGCTTTACTGAAAGTCATATACACTGCATCAACCGTTTTACCCACATCCACCTTCTCAAAAAATTCAATAAGGTTTGTGAGGCACGACCTACCCTTCATCGAACCGTGTTGACTATAGTTAGTCAAATTATTCCTTTCCAGATGAGTATAAACCCTATCTCTTTAACAATTTCAACACTTTACGCACAACCAAAGTAACGCTTACTGGTCTATAATTAGACTTTACTCCCCTTCTTCAACAATTTAACAACATTTGCTATCCTCCAGCCTTCTGCACTATTCCTGTAGACACTGACAACATAAAGACCAAAGCTAAAGGCTCTGCAATCTCCTCCTTGGCTTCCCAGAGAATCCTAGAATAAATCCCATCCAGCACAGGGGAGTTATCTATTTTTACATTTTCCAGAATTGCTAAAACCTCTTCCTTGTGAACCTTTATCCTATCTAATCTACTGACCTGTATCTCAGGATTCTCCTCGACAACATTGGCTATTTTCTAGTGTGAATACTGATGAGAAAATTCACTTAGCGCTTTCCCTATCTCCTCTGACTCCAAGCACAACTCCCCACTACTACACTTGATAGGCCCTAAAATTACTCTAGTCATCTTTTTATTCCTGATATAGTTATCGAAATCCTTCTGATTTTCCTTGACCCAATCTACCAACAACTTCTCATGACCCCTCCTGGCTCTTCGATGCACAGAATATTCAGAATTAAAAACCACGCGCCGGTTCCCAGGTGTTTCGAGAAAGCCACTTAGCCACCGTACCACACACCCAAATATGTCACTGTGCTAGCGTATACGATGGAACTTTGAAATCTCAAATACAAGTGGAAAATGTTGGTGAAACACAGCTGATGAGTCAGTATCTTGAGAGTGAAAGAGAGTTAACATATTGAGACGAACATGACCCTGTTCTGAAAAAGTCATATTGGTCTCAGAACGTTGATTCTCTTTCTGCTCAGATGCTGCTGGACTTGTTAAAGTTTTCCAGCACTTCCAACTTCCCTTTTTGTTTTGGAGTGTGGATATTTTTCTGATATGAAATGGGGCAGTGAAGCTGCCATTTCAGTCAACTCTCATGTATTTGGTTATGGTCATTGAGTGAAAAATTAAGAGCTTTCTTTTGACAGAACCTTAAATATTTTCCATGTCATAAATTACCATGACAATGTTGAATTCAGTGACCATGAATCACATGATCAATCCTCTTTAAGTAGCCAATTGAATTGGCTACTTAAAGGATCCCAATCATAACCTCAATGTCATGTCATGCTCCTGGTTTGACTAGGGTCATACTAATTCAGCAAGGTCTTACATTTCTGAAACTTTAGACGAAACTGTGGAAACATAAGATACATTGATACAGAGCATAGTCATCCATAGGTTTTGGATGGAACTAGCATGGGCAGCTTTTGCGTGTCAAACACAATCACTCTGGAAAAGGCGACATTGATCAGCCTACTTGAATCTCTTCTGTTCAAGTGAGACACATACACACAGAGCTGCTTGTAGGTACATTCCAAGAAGTTTTAACAACTGGTAGTGAAGTAACACCAAATTAGTTCCTGGTCAGGATGGCATGCAATTTGGAAGATAACTTGTAGAGATTATTTTCCCATTGTTCCCATTCCCAGTGCAGAATGTTCTCTAATTCCCATTAATCACAGTTTTGCTCAGGGTCCTTGATTCCACGCTTAGTCAAGTCCTGCTTCGATTGAAAGGGAAGTCTCTCTGATCTCACCTCAAATTATATTGGAAAATCAGTTGAAAGAACAAGGAGCAAAAGACAAGAATACTGTTTGTTTGAACAATATCCTCACAATATACAAAAGAAAATTGATACATTGTCTTCCAATTCTGTCTTAAGATGTTTGTCCTGTTGGGGATGAGGCTGTTTGGTTAAGTGTCGTGATAGAGGGGCAGGAAGAAACTCCTCTCTGTACTAATAGTTAACAAAGCCATCCTGTTCACGGCGCATCATGCTGTTTTCTGTTGCTGTTGGGCAGTGATCATTTCAAACGCACCATTCACTGATGACATGTAGTAGCACAGAAGTCCGCAATTTCCAGCATTTCGTGAGAGAGCAAAAAAAGGGAGAGTCAGGGAAAGTGGGAGTGATAGGGAAATGGTGTGATATACAGTGCGAGAAGTGTGAGAGGAGATGGTCAGTTGAAGGATATGTCACAGCAGAAGGGGCAATGCAAGGGAAGTAGGTGGGTAAGGAAAGAATAGGAAGGGGAGGTGGTGTGTCAGAAGGATCATCTGTGGCAGGCAATACCATGCAGTTGGAAAACTGAGATTGATGGACAATCAAACATCACTGTCAAGGAAAATTGGGGTCTGAATATTAGGAAAATGTTTCTCATACTTCTTTTATGAACAGGATTCTTGTTCATATTGTACATCTACTCTACATTTCTGTATCTCCATCAAGTGCAGACATTTTCTTTTCTCTCCAATTCATTATCTCATCATTATGTCACGTAATGTGACTAAACAATATCCAGAACAGTGGGTGCTTTTTTTTCTATGAATTTGCTTCCAATTCAACGTAGAAATGAGAATGTGATTTGATCTTCTACTGCATGCCTATAATGCAGAATTTAATTTAATCTTGATCCTCATCACCTTAGTTCTTTCAAACAAACTTCAAGAATGAGCCTGCGTCCATCCTACAGATTGAAAAAAAGGTTATCTGTGCTCTGACGTGATTGCAGCGAATGTTATAAAGAATGGAAATGTTGCAGTGCACAGTGCCAAAAGCGAGTCCAAGAATAATGATGTACAAGCCTTATGAAGAATACATACAGAGGGGCGGAGTATAAAAGCAGAATCCAGTTCCATGTCCAAAATACTATTTGTGGCTCCCTAAAAAAGCTGCAAATTCACCAAGGGAGGGAAAACTATAGACTGGAATTATCAATTCTTCCTCTGCAACAACGACTGTAGAATGGGTCGAAAATCAAATTTTGTTTCTGATATTAATACACGTTGATGATAAGAATGTGGGAGATGGGGATGGGGGTTAGAGAATGATAAACAATGTTGTAGATAACACAACTATTATTCCGGTCGTTCACAGTGAGGACGAAAATGTTAGGTTACAGGAGGGTACAACCGGATTGTTCAGATGGCCAGATCAATGACCGAAAAACTTAACACTGCAATATGTGAGATGCTGCACTTTGAAACAATAACAACACAAGAGAGTACTCAAACCATGAAGATCGGCTATATTTGCTTTTGCTTTACTTTGGAGCAGAGAAGGTTATGGTGTGAACCTGACAGAGGTGTATAACAGCATGCGAAGTATAGATAGAATGAAAAGAAAGCAGCTGTTCCCCTTAGTCAAACGGTTAAATACAAGGGGATACACTTTAAAAGTGAAAGACAAGAGATTGAGTGAGGATTTGTGAAATCTGTTTTGAACCCAGAGGGTGATATGCTTCTGGAATGCATTGCCTGTGAGGGTGGTTGATGAAGGAAACCGTACAACCTTGGCAAAGCACTTGTGTCAGCACTTGATGGTGCCAGATTTGATAGGCATCTTCTTTATTATACGATTCCATGATATATTGTGAAGCACCATCCATTGGTAATTGTTGGTTTGTTCCATCGAACTGTGCGCAGTCAGTAGGGAGATTACAAATCAGCATCATCCCATGGAGCATCCGAGGTTACTAAACCAAGGACAGCCCATCCATCTCTGAAAATATCCAAGCTAATTCACATGCTCAGTGTAAGTTTCGTTCAATAAGCCCACCAATATTATTCCAGCTGTTTGACAACATTAGTTTAAGGACACCAATAACATACAAACAAACTTTCCTTCATTGTTATATAGATTCTAGTTGCAAAGTTGTTATTTCTCTGCAGAATAATAAATTCCTTGCCACATATTCGCTTTGACAAAGAGTCAGTTTTCCTGTGTTTTTCTGCCAGCTGTTCATCACAATACAGTGGCTTGTTTAACACGACGTCCACCACCAGTGATAATTACTCCCAGATAAACTGGCACATGAGATGCACAGCTGGTACTCCCTCCCAACAGCCACTTGGATGGACCAACACCAACTGGGCTGGAACTTCTCAACAGCAATTAATATTGGACTAGCTCCATTAAAATCCCAAATGAATTTTTGAAAAATCCAATTTCCTAATAATAATTGAACAATGTAACCGTGTTTATTGATCTGATGAGCTTGTTACAGACTTTGAAGTAGTGTGACACATTTGCAGAAACCATTTCATGAATACATTGAAATAAAAGGCCAACTGACAGCCCAGGCAACGAATAACACAAGTTAATGCAGCATTTAATCAGCAGCTGAATGAGCACAAAATGCTAGAACAGAGTCAGCCTTGCGCCTTGAGGTAACTTTCATTGATGCAGATTGGTGTTTTCTGATTGGTGTAGACATGTTGCGCTGAATGGCCTGTTTGTGTGCCATAAGACTCTATCACTTTAATTCTTGAAAACAGAAAATAGTCTCAGTATTTCCATAGCTTGTGAGCATCAATTTGTGAAGAATATAGTCTCCAAGGTCACATTTCACCCTGACTTCAATCGAAACCATTGTCTCTTCACTGTCACTTGTTCAGAATCCTGCAACTCTCTCTGAAACAAAAATGTTAGTGTTCCAGCACCACGAGGGCCACTGGGGTTCACTAACACATTATGGGTGGAAATTAAACATAGGCAACGGGATCGGCGACTTTGCTAACGAAACTCACCTCACAACAACAACTGAAAGGAAGCTGCACTATTAAGACATCTATTCGACATTATGTAATTTCTAAAGCAGTTTCAAAGGAGGTTTTCACTTGTTTATAAAAACACATTTGGAAAGTTGTGTCCATCCATCTGAAAGGAAAAGTCTTCAGGTTCATGAGAATGGTTTCCTAATTTTGCGATAGCTGAAGACAACAAAAAAGTAGCAACTAGCATCAGGCATAAGTGTTCCTTCTTTGCCCTTACAACGTTAGTGTGTCATTCTTAGTCAAGAATCTGCCTGCCTCTGCCTTAGGAATATTCAATGTCCTAGCCTTCATCGCTCTCTGGGAAGAGAGTTTCACAAATACACAACACTTTGAGAGGGCTGAAACAACCCACATTTTGTGACGTGAGATATTCTTTAGTTTTACTTTCCATCCACTTATTGAAATCTCTCATACAAACTGGAATATTATTTCAGAATTCAACTTAAAAAGACTATTCGAAATATACTGAGGTTAAACAAGATCACATATTGTCCAGCTAAACTCCAGGAGATTCAGGGCCAGTCTGGTCAATATTTCCTCCTGAAATACAATTCTTCACAGGAGTCAGTTGAGTGAATCTTGTCTAGACTGCTTTGCATGTCATTTTGGCCACAGCTCTTTCGCTGTGGTCTCACCAGTACCCTGTAAAACTGTAAAAAAATATTCCTACTTCTGAATGAATTCTGTTTCAAAAAAGTTTCAACATTTTTCTGGCCTCTCTAAAACCTTGATGTGCACGACCTTTTTTGTGTGATCCAGGTGCCTGATTCCTCTGCACCTCGATCCAATCTCTCCATTTAAATAATTCGTACATTTCCATTAAACTTCAAACATATTTGAACACAGTCACATTTTCCATTGTATTCTCCATACACCAATATTTGTTGTTTATTTGACCAACTTTTATCTCCTTATTAACTCGTGTCTTCTTCATATACAAATAAAAACAAGTAAAGTAAAAATATTACATTGTCGATTCCATTGGACTGTGGCTACAGCCTATGTCTTTGACCAAATATTCTGTCTGTATTATGGAAGAATACAAACATTTGAAATAGTCTGTGTCCTCTCAAACAGGTTCACATATTTATATTCTTCCAGAATGCAAACAGAATATTGCGTCAAAGGCATAGGTTGTCGCCATAATTCAGTTGAATCGACAATGTCATATTTTTAGTCCATGTCCAAGCTATAAATTAGCGCCAATGCAAAATTGTTTTGCAGTCCCATCACTCAGTGCCCATCACTGAAATATGGACAGATGGTGTAGAATCTGTGTGGGAGTAATTGAGAAACAACAAAGGTTAAAAAGGCAGAAAAAGCGAGTGAGGATAAAAATGATCATGTCAGTATAGTAGCCAGTGACATGTGATATTCCACAAGGCTCAGTGTTGTGACAACGACTTTTTACTTTGTAAATTAATGATCTAGATGAATGTTCTCAGGGCATTCTGGTTAACCTTTCAGATGATATAAAGATAGGTGGAGAGACAGGAAGCATTGCAGAAGTGGAGAGGCTGCAGATAGGATAAGACACGTTTGGAGAGTGGGCAAAGAAGTGGCAGATGGATACAATGGGGGTACGTGTGAGGTCATGCACTTTAGTAAGAAGAATACCGGCATGGAATATTTTCTAAATGCGGGAAAATTCTTCTGTCTGAAGTGCAAAGAGAATTGTTAGGAAACTTTTATATCACGAGACAGTGTGTTTTAAAATCTTATATTCACCAAATGAACTGTGAGTCGATTCATCAACATCAACATCTGTTTATTAACATAATTAACATTAGAACAATAAATTGTACTATAACGTAACGAAACACACTAGAAACTACTTAATGCTTTAACTTAACCTTGTATGATCGTCTCCCTCCCCAACAGAACATTGCCGGGCTCCACGTGCTGAATTCTCCTTCTTACGATGGACTTGGAGGCATCTTCTGCTTTGGTGGTTATTCTCCATTTACTGCGCTTAGTGGGGTTTTGCGGTGATTCTCGTTCTTCAGAGTCTTCACAACATTTTGGGAGGATATGGAGGACTGCCAACAGAATGACCATGTTGGATAACTCTGATCAATCAGACCTAACCAAGGGTTGGCACATTGATGGCCCAAAGGAGGCATTCCATTGTCCCATTCAAATTCAATTCCAGGTTTGTATTGCAGGGTCTGTAGCTGTCAGGTTTGTTTACAAACTGTCTGTGGGTAGCTGCAGCCTATCTGGATTCTACAGCATGTGGATTAGCACAGACAGTTTACTCCAAGCTGGAATCCATTACTCAGCATGCTTTAATCATTGTTAATTTTTGTAACTCCATGATAATTTGTTATTATCAATCATAAGTTCATTATTTCAGGTGGCAGGATTGGTCTCAAAGGCAAATACAATGATGACAGTTTTTTAGAAAACTTGAATATAAAAGCATCGATGTACTTCTGAGGCTGTATAAGGCTCTAATCAGACCACATTTGGATTATTGTGTGAAGTTTTGGGCCCCATACCTCAGGAAGGATATACTGTCCCTTGAGCGTGTTCAGACGCAGTTCACAGGAATGGCCTCAGAACTGAAAAGCTAACATATGAGGTCTCTGGGATTAAACTCGCTGAAGTTGAGAAGGATGAGGGAATCTAATTGAATCATTCAAAACGGCTGTCCAGAGTAGATGTCAGGAAGATGCTTCTATTGTTAGCAGGGAAAGGACCCAAAGGCATAGTCTCATAGTTAAGGGAATACCTTTTATATCGGAGATAAGTAGAAATGTCT